>NC_091282.1:571460125-571760125 GCF_032444005.1 Ranitomeya imitator | reverse complement strand
TTCTAGCTACACTTCTAGTGAGTCTGGGCAGCACTGGCATGCTGGAGTCCTCAGAGCTGCCACTACTAACAGTGGGCATGGCAGATTCACCGATAGCAGAGGGAGGGCCTGCTGGCTCGACTCTCGACTTTTGGCACCTCATCTTCTGGTGGGGTCAGCTTGCTTGTGGGACCGGATGACCTGGCACCACATTTAATTCTGGCGGTTTCAGTTGATGAAACGTTAAGACAGGTACCACAATGGCCTGATTTATTTGAGTCCAGGACTGAGGAAAATTGCTAAGAACAGTATGTATCATCTTCTCCTCTTCCACGGGCGGAGAAGTCCTGGGGTCTGTTTCCCCATCTCTCTGCTTATCAGGGCATATTTTAAGGTGGTCTCTGGAAATTGCCGTTGAGGTTTCCCCTCCGTCTTTGCTGATGAGACAGACCTTCGTATTGTCGAAATCAGAGGGCAGAATGGTATACGGCTCCGCTTCCCACTGGTCATCAAGCTTGTGTAGTCTCCTCTTCCGTTTGAGTACCTGCTCACCGAGTGACAAGGGAGTCGCGGGAGCATGCTGGTTGTAGTCCCTTTCTTGTTTTTTTGGTCTTGGGCGAGACTTCTTTCTACACATTCCTGTACTTTGTGGTACCTTTTCTGTCTCTCGGTATCCCAATCCGCATCTGGCGATATATCTTCGGGGGTCAGGACCCCCATGTCCAGATCGACGGGTAGCTTGCTAGACCTTCCTCGCATCAGGTACGCTGGGGTGCAGTTGGTGGAATTCACAGGAATGTGGTTGTACATGTCTACCAAGTCTGATAACTTTGTGGGCCACAAGTTCCGCTCCTCCACAGGTAAGGTCTTCAGTAAGTCGATCACCAGTTGGTTCATCTTCTCACACATCCCATTGGTTTGTGGATGGTATGGCGTGGTTCTGATCTTCTTACACTTGTACAAACTGCAGAACTTCTGGAACACCTCCACTTCAAATGCTGGTCACCTTCTCCGGGTACCCATGGGGTCTACAGAAGTACTGCTGGAAGGTTTTGGCAGCCGTCCTAGCCGTTAGATCTTTGACCGGCACGACTACCAGGAATCTGGAGTAGTGGTCTACAATGGTGAGAGCGTAGATATAACCTGACCGGCTAGGTGTTATCTTTACGTGATCCAGTGCGACCAACTCGAGCGGCCATTTGGTGATGATGGGCTGCAAGGGAGCCCGTTGGCTGTCACGATCCTTCCGGCGTAGGCTACAGGGGCCACACTCTTGACACCACTTCTCGATGGCTTTCTTCATGCCAATCCAGTAGAACCTCCCACGAAGTAGCCTCTCCAGCTTCCTCCATCCGAAGTGTCCTGCCCCATTGTGGTACGCTCCCAGGACCATTGGCACATCTTGTCTTGGGACCATGATCTGCCATACCAATTCATGAGTGCGTGGGTCGATGTTCCTCCGGCACAGTTTGCCATCGTGGATAAACAGTTTGCCCCTCTCCTACCACAACTGTAATGCCTCTGGTGGATCATCCGGGCCGGGACGCAAACCTGCCTGCGTCAGTAGCTCTTTCACCCGACGGACCGCAGGGTCGCCATCCTGGTTCTCTGTCTATCCGTGATGGGGCAGGGGATCCAACGGGGTGCCCTGTTGAATCCTGCACCTGTTCTCCACCTGATGGGAACACTGGGTTGCCTCGGGGCGATGGAAAGCGGGCAGCTCCACCTTTTCAAATGCTTCTGGATCTTCCCCCGTTTCAGGCAAGTGAGGCATCCGGGACAATGCATCGGCATTCGCATTCTTGTGCCCCACCCGGTACTTGATGGTGAAGTCGTAATTGGACAACCGGGCCATCCACTGCTGCTCCAAGGCACCGAGTTTTGCTGTGTCCAAGTGCATTAGCGGATTATTATCCGTGAAGACGGTGAATTTCGCTGAGGCCAGGGAGTACTTGAACTTCTCCGTCACGGCCCAAACAACAGCGAGGAACTCCAGCTTAAAGGAACTGTAGTTGTCAGGGTTCCTTTCAGTGGGGCGAAGTTTCCTGCTGGCGTAAGCGATTACTCTTTCCTTGCCCTTCTGGACCTGGGACAGCACAGCTCCCAGCCCCACGTTGCTGGCATCCGTATACAATACAAACGGTTGGTCATATTCAGGGTAGGCTAGTACCTCTTCTCCCGTCAGCGCCGACTTTAAGCAGGTGAACGATTTTTCCAGTCCGTCGTTCCAATCAAACAAGGCATTCTTACCCTTGGGTTTCTTGGGTTGGCCCACGAACAGGTCTTGCAACGGTGCGGCCTTCTTGGTGAAGTCTTTGATAAACCTCCGGTAGTAGTCCACCAACCCGAGGAACTGTCGGACTTCATGGAGGTTACCGGGCTTCAGCCAGTCCTTTATCACCGTGACCTTGTCGGGGTCTGGGGCCACTCCTTCAGCACTCACCACATGGCCCAGGTACTGCACTTTGGGTTTCAGCAGATGGCATTTGGACGGTTTCACCTTTAAGCCAAAGTTGGACAGAGCTTTAAACACCTCGGCCAGGTGCTTCAAATGGTCTTCATAGGTCTTGGAGAAGACAATGACATCGTCCAGATATAGCAGCATGGTCTCAAAGTTCTTGTGTCCCAGGCAGCACTCCATCATCCTCTGGAATGTCCCCGGGGCGTTACACAATCCGAAGGGCATGTAGTTGAACTCGCAGAGCCCCATTGGCGTCGTGAAGGCCGTCTTTTCCTTGTCCGCCTCTGCCACGGGAACCTGCCAGTACCCACTGGTGAGATCCAAGGTAGAGAAGTAGTTAGCAAACTTTAAAGCAGCCAAGGACTCCTCTATCCTAGGCAGGGGGTATGCATCCTTATGTGTAATGCGGTTTAATTGCCTATAATCCACACACATCCTCATGGTGCCATCTTTCTTCCTAATGAGAACTAATGGAGCTGCCCAGGGGCTACAGCTGTCTCTCACTACCCCAGCCTCCTTCATCTCTCGTAACATGTCCTTGGCACAATGATAATGAGCTGGGGGTACAGGACGGTATCTCTCTTTTATGGGTGGGTGATCTCCTGTGGGAATATGGTGTTGAATCCCTTTTACCCGCCCAAAATCAAGGGGTTGCTTGCTGAATACCCGCTCATACTCGTGAACCACCCTATAGGCCTCCTGTATCTGGTGAGATGGAGTAGAATCAGTGCCCACATGTAATTCTTGACACCAATCTTTCGATTGCCCTGCAGAGCCGTTGTCCGCCGGATTGGACGGAACCAAGGGTCCGGGTGCCTGTATCACGCTGTTATTAACAGTAAACAGCTTGGCAAGCGTGACATATTTGGTTAGGTGGACTTCTTCCTCCCCACAGTTAAGAACACGTACTGGCACCCTCCCCTTGCGAACGTCAACCACCCCTCCGGCTGTCAGGAGGGTAGGCCTATTATCTGAATACACAGGTTCTACCAGGGCCTGATAGTCTTTGCCCCCAAAACCTATGGCTGCCCGACACCATATTAACATTTCACTCCTGGGGGGTATATCACTCACTGTGACCCGGCCAATCTCACCACCAGTCAGCTCCACCTGCTATCTCCGCATTAGGGCTCTGATTTGTTTCTGCACGGCACGTTGTTCACTGTAACCAGCTATCTCTGCTACCTGCTGTGTTATGAACAGGTAATTCAGAACCACAATGGACATAGAAGTACAGAGCACACAAAGTGACCTGACAATTACCAAAAACAAAGGACGAGCTCTGAGACGTGGGAACTCTGCTGACCGCAATCCCTAATCCTAACACACACACTAGAGGTAGCCGTGGATTGCGCCTAACGCTCCCTATGCAACTCGGCACAGCCTGAGAAACTAACTAGCCCTGAAGATAGAAAAATAAGCCTACCTTGCCTCAGAGAAATTCCCCAAAGGAAAAGGCAGCCCCCCACATATAATGACTGTGAGTAAGATGAAAATACAAACACAGAGATGAAATAGATTTAGCAAAGTGAGGCCCGACTTACTGAATAGACCGAGGATAGGAAAGATAGCTTTGCGGTCAACACAAAAACCTACAAACAACCACGCAGATGGGCAAAAAGACCCTCCGCACCGACTAACGGTACGGAGGTGCTCCCTCTGCGTCTCAGAGCTTCCAGCAAGCAAGAAAAACCAATAGAGCAAGCTGGACAGAAAAAATAGCAAACAAAAAATAACACAAGCAAAACTTAGCTTCTGCAGGAAAGACAGGCCACAGGAACGATCCAGGAGGAAGCAAGACCAATACGTTCTAGGAAGCAAGACCAATACGTTGACTGGAGGCCAGGATCAAAGCACCAGGTGGAGTTAAATAGAGCAGCACCTAACGACTTAACCTCATCACCTGAGGAAGGAAACTCAGAAGCCGCAGTACCACTCTCGACCACAGGAGGGAGCTTGGCCACAGAATTCACAACAGTACCCCCCCTTGAGGAGGGGTCACCGAACCCTCACCAGAGCCCCCAGGCCGACCAGGATGAGCCACATGAAAGGCACGAACCAGATCGGCAGCATGGACATCAGAGGCAAAGACCCAGGAATTATCCTCCTGACCATAACCCTTCCACTTAACCAGATACTGGAGTTTCCATCTCGAAACACGAGAATCCAAAATCTTCTCCACTATATACTCCAATTCCCCTTCAACCAAAACCGGAGCAGGAGGATCAATAGATGGAACCACAGGTGCCACGTATCTCCGCAACAATGACCTATGGAACACGTTATGGATGGAAAAAGAAGCTGGAAGAGTCAAACGAAAAGACACAGGATTAAGAACCTCAGAAATCCTATATGGACCAATGAAACGAGGCTTAAATTTAGGAGAGCAAACCTTCATAGGAATATAACGAGATGACAACCAAACCAAATCCCCAACACGAAGTCGGGGACCCACACAGCGCCTGCGGTTAGCAAAACGTTGAGCCTTCTCCTGGGACAAAGTCAGATTGTCCACTACATGAGTCCAAATCTGCTGCAACCTATCCACCACAGTATCCACACCAGGACAGTCCGAAGACTCAACCTGCCCTGAAGAGAAACGAGGGTGGAACCCAGAATTGCAGAAAAACGGCGAAACCAAAGTAGCCGAGCTGGCCCGATTATTAAGGGCGAACTCAGCCAAAGGCAAAAAGGACACCCAATCATCCTGATCAGCAGAAACAAAACATCTCAGATATGTTTCCAAGGTCTGATTGGTTCGTTCAGTCTGGCCATTTGTCTGAGGATGGAAAGCCGAGGAAAAAGACAAATCAATGCCCATCCTAACACAAAACCTCGAAACAAACTGGGAACCTCTGTCAGAAACGATGTTCTCTGGAATGCCATGTAAACGAACCACATGCTGGAAAAACAATGGCACCAAATCAGAGGAGGAAGGCAATTTAGACAAGGGCACCAAATGGACCATCTTACAGAAGCGATCACAAACCACCCAAATGACCGACATTCTTTGAGAGACGGGGAGATCCGAAATAAAATCCATAGAGATATGTGTCCAAGGCCTCTTCGGGAGCAGCAAGGGCAAAAGCAACCAACTGGCATGAGAACAGCAGGGCTTAGCCCGAGCACAAATCCCACAGGACTGCACAAAAGAACGCACATCCCGCGACAGAGACGGCCACCAAAAGGATCTAGCCACCAAATCTCTGGTACCAAAGATTCCAGGATGACCAGCCAACACCGAACAATGAACCTCAGAGATAACTTTATTCGTCCACCTATCAGGGACAAACAGTTTCTCCGCTGGGCAACGGTCAGGTTTATTAGCCTGAAATTTTTGCAGCACCCGCCGCAAATCAGGGGAGATGGCAGACAAAATTACCCCCTCTTTGAGAATACCCGTCGGCTCAGGCAAACCCGGAGAATCGGGCACAAAACTCCTAGACAGGGCATCCGCCTTCACATTTTTAGAGCCCGGAAGGTACGAAACCACAAAGTCAAAACGGGAGAAAAACAGCGACCAACGAGCCTGTCTAGGATTCAACCGTTTGGCAGACTTGAGATAAGTCAAGTTTTTGTGATCAGTCAAGACCACCACGCGATGCTTAGCTCCTTCAAGCCAATGACGCCACTCCTCGAATGCCCACTTCAAGGCTAGCAACTCTCGATTGCCAACATCATAATTTCGCTCAGCAGGCGAAAATTTCCTGGAAAAGAAGGCGCATGGTTTCATCACCGAGCAATCAGAACTTCTCTGCGACAAAACAGCCCCTGCTCCAATTTCGGAAGCATCAACCTCGACCTGGAACGGAAGCGAAACATCTGTTTGGCACAACACAGGGGCAGAAGAAAAATGACGCTTCAACTCCTGAAAAGCTTCCACAGCAGCAGAAGACCAATTGACCACATCAGCACCCTTCTTGGTTAAATCAGTCAACGGTTTAAGAATGCTAGAAAAATTAGCGATGAAGCGACGATAAAAATTAGCAAAGCCCAGGAACTTCTGCAGACTCTTCAGAGATGTTGGCTGAGTCCAATCATAAATGGCCTGAACTTTAACAGGGTCCATCTCGATAGTAGAAGGAGAAAAAATGAACCCCAAAAATGAAATCTTCTGAACACCAAAGAGACACTTTGACCCCTTCACAAACAAAGAATTAGCATGCAGGACCTGGAACACCATTCTGACCTGCTTCACATGAGACTCCCAATCATCCGAGAAGACCAAAATATCATCCAAGTATACAATCAGGAATTTATCCAGGTACTCTCGGAAGATGTCATGCATAAAGGACTGAAACACTGATGGAGCATTAGAAAGTCCGAATGGCATAACCAGGTACTCAAAATGGCCTTCGGGCGTATTAAATGCTGTTTTCCATTCATCGCCCCATTTAATACGCACAAGATTATACGCACCACGAAGATCTATCTTGGTGAACCAACTAGCCCCCTTAATCCGAGCAAACAAATCAGACAGCAGCGGCAAGGGGTACTGAAATTTGACTGTAATTTTATTTAGAAGGCGGTAATCAATACAAGGTCTCAGCGAACCATCCTTCTTGGCCACAAAAAAGAACCCCGCTCCCAATGGCGAAGATGACGGGCGAATATGACCCTTCTCCAAAGACTCCTTCACGTAACTCCGCATAGCGGCGTGCTCAGGTACAGATAAATTAAACAGTCGACCCTTAGGAAACTTACTACCAGGAATCAAATCGATAGCACAATCACAATCCCTATGCGGAGGTAGGGCATTGGACTTGGGCTCATCGAATACATCCCGGTAATCAGACAAGAACTCTGGGACCTCAGAAGGGGTGGATGATGAGATAGACAGAAATGGAACATCACCATGTACCCCCTGACAACCCCAGCTGGACACAGACATTGATTTCCAATCTAATACTGGGTTATGGACTTGTAGCCATGGCAACCCCAACACGACCACATCAGGCAGATTATGCAACACCAGAAAGCGAATATCCTCCTGGTGCGCAGGAGCCATGCACCATGGTCAGCTGGGTCCAATACTGAGGCTTATTCTTGGCCAAAGGCGTAGCATCAATTCCTCTCAATGGAATAGGACACTGCAAGGGCTCCAAGACAAACCCACAGCGCCTAGCATACTCCAAGTCCATCAAATTCAGGGCAGCGCCTGAATCCACAAATGCCATGACAGAATAGGAAGACAAAGAGCAGATCAAAGTAACGGACAAAAGAAATTTCGACTGTACCGTACCAATGGTGGCAGACCTAGCGAACCGCTTAGTGCGCTTAGGACAATCGGAGATAGCATGAGTGGAATCATCACAGTAGAAACACAACCCATTCTGACGTCTGTGTTCTTGCCTTTCAGCTCTGGTCAAAGTCCTATCGCACTGCATAGGCTCAGGTTCATGCTCAGATAATACCGCCAAATGGTGCACAGATTTACGCTCGCGCAAGTGTCGACCGATCTGAATGGCCAAAGACATAGACTCATTCAGACCAGCAGGCATAGGAAATCCCACCATGACATCCTTAAGGGCTTCAGAGAGACCCTTTCTGAAAATAGCTGCCAGTGCACATTCATTCCATTGAGTAAGCACGGACCACTTTCTAAACTTCTGACAATAAATCTCTATCTCATCCTGACCCTGACACAGAGCCAGCAAATTTTTCTCTGCCTGATCCACTGAATTGGGTTCGTCGTACAGCAATCCGAGCGCCAGAAAAAACGCATCAATATTACATAATGCAGGATCTCCTGGCGCAAGGGAAAATGCCCAGTCTTGAGGGTCGCCACGTAATAAAGAAATAATGATCTTAACTTGTTGAACTGGGTCACCAGAGGAGCGGGGTTTCAGAGCCAGAAATAGTTTACAATTATTTTTAAAATTCAAAAACTTTGCTCTATCGCCAGAAAATAACTCAGGAATAGGAATCTTAGGTTCTAACATAGGATTCTGAACCACTAAATCTTGAATATTCTGTACATTTATAGCGAGATTATCCATCAAAGAGAACAGACCTTGAATGTCCATGTCCACACCTGTGTTCTGAACCACCCTGATGTAAAGGGGAAAAGAAAGACAGAACACAGTGCAAAGAAAAAAAAATGGTCTCAGAACTTCTCTTTTCCCTCTATTGAGAAGCATTAGTACTTTGGGCCTCCAGTACTGTTATGAACAGGTAATTCAGAACCACAATGGACATAGAAGTACAGAGCACACAAAGTGACCTGACAATTACCAAAAACAAAGGACGAGCTCTGAGACGTGGGAACTCTGCTGACTGCAATCCTTAATCCTAACACACACACTAGAGGTAGCCGTGGATTGCGCCTAACGCTCCCTATGCAACTCGGCACAGCCTGAGAAACTAACTAGCCCTGAAGATAGAAAAATAAGCCTACCTTGCCTCAGAGAAATTCCCCAAAGGAAAAGGCAGCCCCCCACATATAATGACTGTGAGTAAGATGAAAATACAAACACAGAGATGAAATAGATTTAGCAAAGTGAGGCCCGACTTACTGAATAGACCGAGGATAGGAAAGATAGCTTTGCGGTCAACACAAAAACCTACAAACAACCACGCAGATGGGCAAAAAGACCCTCCGCACCGACTAACGGTACGGAGGTGCTCCCTCTGCGTCTCAGAGCTTCCAGCAAGCAAGAAAAACCAATATAGCAAGCTGGACAGAAAAAAAAAAGCAAACAAAAAATAACACAAGCAAAACTTAGCTTATGCAGGATAGACAGGCCACAGGAACGATCCAGGAGGAAGCAAGACCAATACTAGAACATTGACTGGAGGCCAGGATCAAAGCACCAGGTGGAGTTAAATAGAGCAGCACCTAACGACTTAACCTCATCACCTGAGGAAGGAAACTCAGAAGCCGCAGTACCACTCTCGACCACAGGAGGGAGCTTGGCCACAGAATTCACAACACTGCTGCAACAAGACAATAACTTCGGCAAGACAATTTTCTATGACATTACTGATGGTCATCATGGGGTTACATTCACGTCGGTCAATATCAACAATGACAATTCCCTGGGCCTTCAATTCTACCCGCCCCACCTTAATGGTGACCTCTTTATACCCCACTTGCGGCAGTGGCTGACCATTACTAGCTATTATGGTAAAATCATCATCGGGGCCACTGGTGATGTCGGTGTCCTCCCAATAACGTCTATAAAGAATGTAGGGCATAGTTGTCACCTGGGAACCGGTGTCCAGCAAAGCGTTCATGGGGATACCGTCGATCACAATGGGGAGAACTGGTCGCCCTCTGATGTATTTGGCTCTCCAATTCTGCGGGCCTGACCGTTCTACTCCTGGGGGGTTGCCCTCGGCCCCAGGGGTTGCTCGTTTAAATGACAGTACCTTGCAAGATGGCCCACCTGGTGGCAGCGGCGGCAGATGGGTCGTCCATGCCAATGAAAGCGATCGTCATCTCTGCCTCTGGTCAACGGGACTCTTCTTGGTCGCTGCCAAGGGACATCTTCCGGTCTGGAAGCCAACTGGATCTTCTCCTTGGGGGCCTCCTGTAGAGATTGGACGGTCCAGGCTAGGGCAGCAATGCTCCTGGTCAGTTCCTGTATCTGGAGGCGCAGTCCTGCAGGGGAGTCGTCTTCCAAGGTCTGGGCATCGGGCTTGGTGGAAACAGGTGCGTCCACCGCCACCTCCTGGTGGTATGTGAGGATTTGACACCTGGGAAGTGTGGCACAGCTGGGCTGTCGCTTTGGTAGTGCCTGGATGGCTTTATCTTTAAATTGCGCAAAAGTCAGGTCTGGATTCTGCATAGCCAGGAAGTGTAGCTGGGCCCTTTGGTTACTGCACAGGAGCCCTTCGACGAACCGCTCCTTCAGGAGTTTATCTTCATCTTGCATGCTGTCTGGGTCGCTTTGCTTGATGGCTCGCAGTGCCTCCTGAAGATTAAGGGCATAGTCCCGTAAGCTATCTTGCGGCCTCTGCTTGCACCCATAGAACGTCAATTTAATTTCCGTAGTGGTGCGGGTGTCAAAGGTGGTTTTAAGCTTTGCAAATACCTGTTGCGCAGTTCTGTTATCCACCACGGACCAGGACTTCACTTCCCTCAAGGCTGCTCCAAAGAGTTGGCCGGTTATCATATGAACTTTCTGGGGCTCTGTCAAGGGATAAAACGCAAGCAGGCTACAAATCCCCTCTTTAAAGTCAGTGAATGTATGGGATTCTCCAGAATATTGTGGGAGCCAGGTGGCTCCTGGTAGGTACGGCATAGAGAAGGGCATTATGGCTGTCGTAGCTGTGGCAGTGTCCGGCTGGCTGATGGGAGCGGCAAGCCCCATGGCATCTAGCGGTGATACCGGGTTTGTGGCTGCATCTGCCACGGAATCTGGAAGTACCCCCGAGTCCGCAGCTGTGGCTGCCGCCTCCGCTCCTCCGGGATCCGACATGGCCGTTCCCTCCCCTGCTGGGGTCGGGGTTCTTCCTCTGGGATCGGGGCCGGGGTCGGGGGTTCTCCTTCTGGGATCGGCGCCGGGGTCGGGGTTCTCCTTCCGGGATCGGCACCTCACCGCGTCTTCCCGCTCCGCGCGCTTTTCCAGCCGTCTCCACCCATGAAGTTATGGCTCCTCCCCTCGCGCTCCACACGGCGCGGCAATGGCGGATTTTTGGCGGCAAATAGCGATACACCGTCTTTGCAATAAGTCACAGTTCAATCACAGTTCCAAGGCACACATGACCTGATTCTTCAGGCTTAAGTACATCCTGTTCGTGACGCCAAGTTGAAGCTCCCCCAGACGCAGGGCCGCGGGGTACTCGGTCCGGGGTGGTCACGGTGGCTAGACCCGGTCCGTGACCCTGCTAAGGTGCGTCAAATGAAAGGTGCAGAATGCGAGGAATAACGAGGACACAAGATTGCACTCTCTTTACCTTTTTACTGAAGGCTTCGGGATCCACAATCCAGAGCACTGCTAACAGGGCTGGCTGAGACCGGCCGGTCCGAAGGCACATCCAGAGTTCCTTTTGCAGGTGGAAATCAGTGTCTACCTTCTAGCGCCTGTGTGTTGTAGTCCTTCCCTGCTGAGCACCACAGGATAGTCCTCACAACTGTCGTATCTGTTCTTTCTCTCTCCGTCCCCCAGTTTATCTGGCTAGGACGCACCCATATGACAGGTAGGCCTGGAGTTATTCTGGGACCCTAGTGTCGCCCCTCTCCCACGATTGTCTCCGATGTCTGCTTAGGTGATCTTAGGGAGACAGCCAACCTGTAATCAACTGTCCTGCCGCTGTTTGAAGTAATGCGTAGAGTCTGTTACTTCCTCGATGCCCCGGCCACCGGCTACGCGCCTCAGAAGGATGTTGCCGCGGTCTTAAGGGCACGACTCCTTCTGGTTCTATCTCCTTCGTACTCTGATCCCGTTTCTCACTCCTCCACAATATACTTCGCTTTGTGTCCTTTCTTTGGATACCACCGCAAGGTAGTGCAGGCGCGGCTCCGCAACGATCTGTCCTTTCTGCTAGGCCTCTGTCAGGAACCCACTTCTGACAGGTCCTCCCTGGAGCTCTCCCAGGCTGCTTTCTGACCTAACTTCCTATCCAACCCCCAGTTTTACCAGTGTGAGGAGTGGCCTAATACATAGAGCCTTTTGCTCCCCCTGGTGGCCGGAGTGTGAAGTGTAATGCTTGACTGTGATACCTGGTCAGGTGAACTCCTTTAGTGCAATCAGACATAACATCACTCCCCTTAGTGGCAAAGCGACATTACTGCAACGACCAGGACTCTGGGGCGCTGCAAAAATATAAAACAACAAGGTGCCTCATGTCAAGAGAGGGACGCAGAATAATACAAGAAATAACAATGGATACAAAGAAGCACGATGGTTAAATTATATATTACCAGTAAATTTGTGCAGATATATCTTAAAGTGAGTTAATGCAGTTCACAGAATTTAATGATCAAGTTAATAGTCTAAATCAGGGGTAGGGAACCTCCAGCCCACGGGATGAGGTGACTTTTCATCTGGCCCACGGGCAGGTCCCCAGAGTCCTGAATGCTCGGGCGGCAGCCATATCCTGCCGGCTGCCAGCCCAAATGCATGGCATGCAGCTTTCATTACAGAAGGCTGCCTGCCCTGAACATGAAAGATGATGGCAGGGTTAGTGCCGGGGTAGGCGGGGTTAGCGCCCAATGCTCTCCCATCCTCCTGTCCTGGAAGAAGAGCTGCTGCTGAGTCCAGAGCGATCTCTATGCCGGCAGCTCTGTGCCTCCCCAAGGATTTCTGTGCTGGCAGCTCTGTGCTTTTCTACTGGTTATATGTGCCCCCTGTGAGCTATGTTCTACCCAGTTATGCAGCTATGTGACCCCCTATGATCTCTGTGTGCCGCAGCTATGTGCCCCCATGGGATATTTTTGCCCCCTGTGATCTGTGCCTCCCCAACTATATGCCACCCTGTGATCTTTGTGCCTCCAAGCTATGTGTCCCATGGGATCTGTGCCCCCTTGTGATCTCTGTGGACCCAACTATGTGCCCCCTCCGTGATCTCTGTGCCCCATAGCTATGTGTCCCCTGTGATCCCTGTTCCTCCCAGCTATGAACCCCCTGTGATTTCTGTGCCCTCAGCTATATGCCCCCCTGTGATTTCTGTGCCCTCTAGCTATATACCCCCCTGTGACCTCTTTGCCATTCAGCTTTGTACTCCCATGTGATCTCTCTGCCCCCAGCAATATGCCCCCTGTGTTCTGTGCCCTCCAGCTATGTGGCCCCCCTGTGATCTGTGCCCCCTAGCTATATGCCCCCGTGATCTGAGCCCCCAAGCTATGTGCACCCCTGTAATATCTGTGGCTCCCAGCTTTGTGGCCCCTGTGATCTATGTGCCCCCTGTTATCCCTGTGCCCCCCTTCTATGTACCCCCTGTGATATTTGTGATCTCTGTGCCCCCTGTGATCTTTATCCCCTCCAGCTATGTGCCCATCGGTGATTTATGAGCCCCCCCACCCTAGTGATCTATGTGCCTCCCCGACGATGCCTGTCCCCCAGTGCTGTATATCCCACCTCCCCAAGTGCTGCATATCCCGCAAATGGCTATTTGTGCCCCCAAGTGATATGTATATTCCCCAATGACATTTAAACCCCCAGTGCTGTCTGTGCTTCCTAGTGATGTCTATTCCCCCCAGCCTCCCCGGTGATAAATATATCCCAGCATCTCCTGTGATGTCTATGCCCCCCAGCCTCCCCGGTGATAAATATATCCCAGCATCTCCTGTGATATCTATGCCCCCCAGCCCCTCCCTTAATTTATATGACCACAGAATCTCCTGTGATGCATAAATAGCAGTCTCAATGTTTCCTATGTTATGCATGTGCAACAGTCCCAGCGTCTCCGTGTGATGTATATACAGCAGTCCCAGCGTCTCCTGTGTGATGTATATATAGCAGGCCCAGCTTCTCCTGTGTGATGTATATACAGCAGTCCCAGCATCTCCTGTGTGATGTATATGCAGCAGACCCTGCTTTTCCTGTGTGATGTATATGATTTGCAAAACTTATCATGACAAAAAGGTGGCTGACACAAACCTGGAAAAGCAGCTGTGAGGCGCAACATGATCAGTATCACCTAACATTAGAGCTACTCCAAAAAGAAGCAGCTCCAGCCTTTACATTAAAGGTGAGTTACCGTAATTAATTGTTTGACTAAATATACCAGGGTCATTTTCAAGGTGATCATTTTTGTGTGGCCCAAGAATGATGGTAGAAATTTCCAAGTGGCACCCGGTTCCCCACCCCTGGTGTAAATGATAGTACTAATTATTGTGAAAAGCACCAAATCACTGGTCCACATAGCTCACTCGCACTGTAAAATATATATCAAGGTAATTAGGTGTAGTTCATAATCCTTAGTGCTAAAATACACAACCTATAATTAGTGATGATCGAATAGTGAAATATTCATATCCAGGAAAATCGGCACAAATATTTCTAATATCCATATATTCGTATCAAATAACGAATCCAATGCAAGTCAATGGGAAAGCCGAATATTTCTTTGCAGGACCCAGCAAACAGGTCTGGGTGATTGAGAAAAAAGCTTAAATGGATGGGACAGTGCTAAAACTAAATGGGAACAGCATGGAAAATATGCCCGCATGCCTTTCTGATTCACATACACTACCATTCAAAAGTTTAGGGTCATTAGAAACGTAATTATTTTTTAAAGAAAAGCTCAGTTTTTTCCAATGAAGCTAACATTAACTGATTCAGAAATACACTCTATACATTTGCGGCGCCCCAGTGTCCTGGTCGTCGCAGTGATGTCATTATTCTTTCAGGGGGAGAAGTGATGTCATGTCTGAAGGCAATGAAAGACAACCATATTTAGGTATCACACATATGCAACATGTTCACACTCCAGACCAGAAGGGGGAGCTCTAAGCCTGTTTAGTGTGAACTCCCCTATTTAACATCCTGATGTGGAGGGAAAAGGGGTTCAGAGTTCAGTTCCTTTCAGGAGGACACTCAGAGGGAGTGGAAGGAGTCCTGGAGCCTGAAGGCTGCAGCTCCTGGAAGAAGACACTAAAGTGAATATATTGCAGAGAGTGTGCAGGAAAGCAGAGCACAGGAGAAGAACATCAGAGGGAGTTCAGACAGGAGCAAGCTGCTTCCCTCTGAGGCGCAGAATCCGGTAGCAAGCGCACCGTGGAAGTAAGTGCTTTACGCCTTACTTCAGAGACTGGCAGGGCAGGTGATTCCAAGTTGCCTGTCCGCCCTTGTATACCCAGGAGGCACAGTGGCACCGCTCAGAGGCCAGGGCATGCTAGAGTCCCTAACCAAAGTCTCAAGTCACCAGCCATAGGGGTTCGTCCTATCCATACCATCTGGGGGACAGAGAGGAAGAGATATTCCATCTCCAATAGTTGTGAGGACCTTACCGAGAAGCTCAGCAGGGAGGTACTACAACACACAGGTGCTAGAGGAAGGCTACTGATTTCCACCTGGACAAGGGGACTCTGAATTGCCTTCAGACCGACCGGACTCTGCCTGCCCTGTCATCTGGCGCTCCGGGCTGAGGATACCGTCTGAAGCCTTCAGTAAACAAGGTAAAAGACTGCAAACCTGTCTCCTCGTACTTTACTGCACCTTTCCCATATATAAACTCTTTTACTGGACACCCCTGAGGGCCACGGACTGGGTCAGCCACCGTGACATCCCCCGAACCGAAGGACCCGGTGCCGAGTACCCCATTGCCCTACTCTGGGGGTGATCCATATTGTTAATGTGGTAAATGACTATTCTAGCTGCAAATGTCTGGTTTGTAATGCAATATCTTCATAGGTGTATAGAGGCCATTTCCAACAACCATCACTCCTGTGTTCTTATGGTACTTTGTGTTTGCTAACTGTATAAGAAGGCTAATGGATGGTCAGAACACCCTTGAAAACCCTTGTGCAAGTACGTTAGCACAGCTGAAAACAGTTTGGCTGATTATAGAACCTATAAACCTGACCATCCTTTGAGCTAGTTGAGAATCTGGAGCATTACATTTGTTAGTTCCATTAAACTCTCAAAATGGCTAAAAGGAAAGAACTTTCATGTGAAACTCGACAGTCTATTCTTGTTCTTAGAAATGAGGGCTATTCCATGTGAGAAATAACCAAGAAACTGAAGATTACCTACTCCCTTCAGTGGAGAGCACAAACAGGCTCTAACGAGAGTAGAAAGATAAGTGGGAAGCCACGCTGCACAACTGTGCAACAAGAAAAGTACATTAGAGTCTGTAGTTTGGGAAATCGATGCCTCACAGGTCCTCAACTGGCAGCTTCATTAAATAGTACATGTGAAATGCCAGTGTCAACCTCTACAGTAAAGAGACGACTCCGGGATGCTGGCCTTCAGGGCAGAGTGGCAAAGAAAAAGCCATATCTGAGACTGGCTAATAAAATGAAAAGATTAATGTGGGCAAAAGAACACAGACATTGGACAAAGGAAGATTGGAAAAAAAGTGTTATGGACAGACAAATCCAAGTTTAAGGTGTTTGCATCACACAGAAGAATATTTGTGACATGCAGAATAACTGAAAAGAGGCTGGAAGAGTGCCTGATGCCATCTGTCAAGCATGGTGGAGGTAATGTGATGGTCTGGGGTTGCTTTGGTGCTCATAAAGTGGGAGATTTGTACAAGGTAAAGGGATTTTGAATAAGGAAGGCTAGCACTCCATGTTGCAATGCCATGCCATACACTGTGGACAGTGCTTGACTGGAGCCAATTTCATCCTACAACAGGACAATAACCCAAAGCACACCGCCAAATTTTGCAAGAACTATTTAGAGAAGAAGCGGCAGCTGGTATTCTACCTGTAATGGAGTGGCCAGCGCAGTCACCAGATCTCAACCCTATTGAGCTGTTGTGGGAGCAGCTTGACCATATGTTATGCAGAAAGTGCCCATCAAGCCAAACCAACTTGTGGGAGGAGCTTCTGGAAGCATTGGGTGAAATTTCTCCAGATTACCTCAGCAAATTAACTGCTAG
Organism: Ranitomeya imitator; assembly: GCF_032444005.1. Lineage (NCBI taxonomy): Eukaryota > Metazoa > Chordata > Amphibia > Anura > Dendrobatidae > Ranitomeya > Ranitomeya imitator. The sequence continues at coordinate 571,743,189 of NC_091282.1, read as the reverse complement.
ATTGCCAAAGGTCTGCAATGCTGTATTTGCTGCAAAGGGGAATTCTTTGTCGAAAGCGAAGTCCTCCGGCCTACAATGACCAAACTTGGAGCACACAGATATATGAGGGCTCTCACGGAAATACCACACTAGCAAATATGTGGCCTGTTTATATTATTGTATGCTAAATAGTGCTGTTTATAATTTCAGTAACACACAGCAAAAAAAGTGGTCCTCCGGCCTACAATGACCAAAGCACGGAAATACCACACTGGCAAATCTGTGGCCTTAGAATTTTCTTTTTTATGCTAAATAGTGCTGTATAGAATTGGAGTATCAGTCAGCCCAAAAATAAGTACACTGGCCTACAATGCCTAAACTTGGAGCACAGAGATATATGAGGCCTTGTTTGATGAATTTAAAACACCAAAAAAAAAATGGCACAAGGGTAGCACACAACTATGCTACATATGCCTGACAAACTATGATTTTTCAACAGCCCCCTCAGTCTGACAGAACAGACTGCATATATATATATTATTTTTTTTTTTGGGGGGGGGGGGGAAAGGTGAATTTTTGGAAAAAAAAATAGGTATATAGTAAGTAAGCTGGAGCAGCAGCAGGCAGTTATGTCTTGTGAATTCTGTTGTCAAGCTCCCTCCTGTGGACATGAATGGTGCTTCGGCTGGTTCTGTCCATGGGCTTCCTCTGGTGTTTGTGAGTGGGGCTGCGGCTTCTGAGTTTCCTTCCACATGTGACGAGGTTAATTCGTTAGCTGGCTGCTCTATTTAACTCCACTTAGATCATTGCTCCAGGCCACCTGTCAATGTTCCAGTATTGGTCTAGTTCGCTCCTGGATCGTTCTTGTGACCTGTCTTCCCAGCAGAAGCTAAGTTCCTGCTTGTTTTTCTCTTGTTTGCTATTTTTCTGTCCAGCTTGCTATTTTGATTTTTGTCTTGCTTGCTGGAAGCTCTGGGACGCAGAGGGAGCGCCTCCGCACCGTGAGTCGGTGCGGAGGGTCTTTTTGCGCCCTCTGCGTGGTCTTTTTGTAGTTTTTGTGCTGACCGCAAAGTTACCTTTCCTATCCTCTGTCTGTTCAGTAAGTCGGGCCTCCCTTTGCTATATCTATTTCATCTCTGTGTTTGCAATTTTCATCTTAACTCACAGTCATTATATGTGGGGGGCTGCCTTTTCCTTTGGGGAATTTCTCTGAGGCAAGGTAGGCTTTATTTTTCTTTTTTTAGGGCTAGCTAGTTCCTTAGGCTGTGACGAGTTGCATAGGGAGCGTTAGGAGCAATCCACGGCTATTTCTAGTGTGTGTGATAGGATTAGGGATTGCGGTCAGCAGAGTTCCCACGTCCCAGAGCTTGTCCTGTATTATTAGTAACTATCAGGTCATTCCGTGTGCTCTTAACCACCAGGTCCATTATTGTCCTAACCACCAGGTCATAACAGTTATGGAGCTTTGGGAAGGATACAGTGGGAGCAATGGACGCACATACAGTGCCTGCAGGCCTTGCATTGATGTGGATATGCCATGCTGTGCCTACCTAGTGCTGCCATATCGGGACCCACGAATTAGCCCTAAAAAGGACTTTTGGTTTCTGAGGAGTTGTGGATGCAAGAGTTGCAGACCTACACTAACTCTAAAACCATGATTCTGACCCTATCTCGGCAGCAGCTCTCCCTACTCTCGCCGAAACAGGAACAGAATGCGACGAGCAGGGCGTCGCCAGATCTCTTATACTCGGGATGATGCTGTATGGCCCAGCCAATCACTGCACAACCACAACAAAGATGGATGTGGCGTTTCATAGCCTGGCAGACAATCCCTGCATCATGATTGGGTCTCTAAAGTCCACCAAAAACACTGGGTGGAGGCAACAGTTTCTGCCGAATAATCCCAAAAATGCTCGCTGCTCGGCGAGTACCCCGAGTACCCCGATACTCGGGCGAGTAACGAGCAGTGGCGAGCACGTTCGCTCATCACAAACAATTATCTATATCCAGATTGCACCCGTCACACAACTGCTAGACAAATATTAGGTATTTTAAGTGGAAAACAGCAAAGAGCTGCAGCATGTACTTGCAATGATCAGAACACCTAGGTGCCTGCTTTCACCCACTCTCCCTCCCTACTCAATCCCCACCTAACAAACAACTAATCTTGACAATCATCAGCTCTTAAATGAACTTTTTGGAATAAAAAATGCTCACTATAACCTCCCATCAATCTTCCTATGCAGCAAATTTGCTCTCACAATGCTGTTTCTGGCTTCAATGTGCGCAAAATGGCGCCAGCAGCCTTTAAATAGTCCCTATGATGCTGGAAGGCCAGCCAATCACAGTAATGCCACATGAAAGATGGCACTGGCATTACTGTGATTGGCAAGCCAGCCCAGCATGTTCATTGGCTGCAAATAAAGCGCCAAACATGCTGGGTGGTCACTCGAATATACCAAGGCAAATACGCGTACCATTCGTGAGAGTAACAAATAGTGCCGAATGCATTAGCTCATCACTACTTATAACTATAAATAATGATTTATCATAGAACCAGCTCAATTTAAATCTATATAGTACAATTGCATTAAATATATACTGAGATAGTTAAGTGCAGTTAGTAATCGTTAATAATCAAGTAGATGCCAAGTGTGATCAATAAATTAAACATAATCATAGTTAAAAGGATAAGTTTCTACCTAAGGAGACATCCAGTGAAAAGACCTGCGCCCCTACACCCAATGAGCGCTTCGCACTGCTTCTTCCAGGGGTGTATCTAGGTGAGGGGAGTTGTTTAGATTTAACATACAAGGAGTCAATCAGGAGCACGCAAATGTAAGTGTGCCCAATCATATCACGTAATCCATTAGCCAATCATGGGGCAATACAGTGAGGAAAATAATATTTAGTCAGTTACCAATTGTGCAAGCTCTCCTACTTAAAAAGATGAGAGAGGCCTCTAATTTACATCATAGGTAGACCACCACAATGACAGTCATAATGAGAAAACAAATCCAGAAAATCACCTTGTCTTATTTGGCAAGAATTATTTTGCAAATTATGGTGGAAAATAGGTATTTGGTCATTTACAAAAGTTCATCTCAAAATTTTGTTATATATCCTTTGTTGGCAATGACAGTGGTCAAATGTTTTCTGTAAGTCTTCACAAGGTTGGCAAACACTGTTGGTAGTATGTTGGTTCATTCCTCTATGTTGATCTCCTCTAGAGCAGTGATATTTTGGGCCTGTCGCTGGGCAACATGGACTTTCAACTCCCTCAAAAGTTTTTCTATGGAGTTGAGATCTGGAGACTGGCTAGGTCACTCCAGGACCTTCATATGCTTCTTACGAAGCCACTCCTTCGTTGCCCTGGCAGTGTGCTTGGGATCATTTTCATGCTGAAAGACCCATCCACGTTTCATCTTCAATGCCCTTGCTGATGGACGGAGGTTTGCACTCAAAATCTCGGGATACATGGCCCTATTCATTCTTTCATGTACACGGATCAGTCATCCTGGTTCCCTTGCAGAAAAAGAGCCCCAAAAACATGATGTTGCCACCTCCGTACTTCACAGTAGGTATGGTGTTCTTTGGATGCAACTCAGCATTCTGTCTCCTACAAATACGACGAGTATTGTTTCTACCAAACAGTTCTACTTTGGTTTCATCAGACCATATGACATTCTCCCATTACTCTGCTGATTAATGTACTGGCTTAAACAGGGGGACACATCTGGCACTGCAGGATCTGAGTTCCTGGTGGTGTAGTGTTTCACTGATGGTTGCCTTGTGCAGGCATGTACTACGGAGGACAGAGAATGAACTTCTATCCAATATTGCAGCCAGCATGCAGCCAGCGGGTAAGGAAAGGGTGAATCAAACACCCAAAAACCCTGCCTCCATGGCTGAAGATTGTTCCCTCCAAATTCAGGTGACAGTGTCCCTTTAAAAAGATGAGAGAGGCCTGTAATTGATATCATAGGTAGACCACAACTATGAGAGTCAAAATGAGAAAACAAATCCAGAAAATCACCTTATCTGATTTAGCAAGATTTATTTTGCAAATTATGGTGGAAAATAAGTATTTGGTCACCTAAAAACATCTAAGATTTCTGGCTCTCACAGACCTGTAACTTCTTCCTTAAGAGGCTCCTCTGCCCTCCACTAATTACCTGTAGCAATGTCCCCTGTTTGAACTTGTTATCAGTATAAAAGACAACTGTCCACAACCTCAAACAGTCATACTCCAAGCTCCACTATGGTGAAGACCAAAGAGCTGTCGAAGGACACCAGAAACAACATTGCAGCCCTACACTCCCTGACAGAAGTTATGTCGTGTATCCATGTTATGTAAATAAAAGCTTATAACCTGATGTTAAATTCATCCATTGGTTGTATAAATTATTATTTTGAAAGATGAAACCGGGTTTACTAGGGACCGTTCATGTCAGACTAATTTGATCAGTTTCTATGAAGAGGTAAGTTCCGGACTGGACCAAAGGAACCCAGTAGATGTAGTGTATATGGACTTTTCAAAAGCTTTTGATACGGTGCCACACAAAAGGTTGATACATAAAATGAGAATAATGGGGATAGGGGAAAATATGTGTAAGTGGGTTGAGAGCTGGCTCAGGGATAGGAAACAAAGGGTGGTTATTAATGGAGCACACTCGGACTGGGTAGCGGTTAGCAGTGGGGTACCACAGGGGTCAGTATTGGGCCCTCTTCTTTTTAACATATTTATTAATGACCTTGTAGGGGGCATTCAGAGTAGAATTTCAATATTTGCAGATGACACTAAACTCTGCAGGGTAATCAATACAGAGGAGGACAATTTTATATTACAGGATGATTTATGTAAACTAGAAGCTTGGGCTGATAAATGGCAAATGAGCTTTAATGGGGATAAATGTAAGGTCATGCACTTGGGTAGAAGTAATAAGATGTATAATTATGTGCTTAATTCTAAAACTCTGGGCAAAACCGTCAATGAAAAAGACCTGGGTGTATGGGTGGATGACAAACTCATATTTAGTGGCCAGTGTCAGGCAGCTGCTATAAAGGCAAATAAAATAATGGGGTGCATTAAAAGATGCATTGATGCTCATGAGGAGAACATAATTTTACCTCTATACAAGTCACTTGTTCGACCACACTTAGAATACTGTGCACAGTTCTGGTCTCCGGTGTATAAGAAAGACATAGCTGAACTGGAGCGGGTGCAGAGAAGAGCGACCAAGTTTATTAGAGGACTGGGGGGTCTGCAATACCAAAATAGGTTATTACACTTGGGGCTATTTAGTTTGGAAAAATGAAGACTAAGGGGTGATCTTATGTTAATGTATAAATATATGAGGGGACAGTACTAAGACCTTTCTGATGATCTTTTTAATCATAGACCTGAAACAGGGACAAGGGGGCATCCTCTACGTTTGGAGGAAAAAAGGTTTAAGCATAATAACAGACGCGGATTCTTTACTGTAAGAGCAGTGAGACTATGGAACTCTCTGCCGTATGATGTTGTAATGAGTGATTCATTACTTAAATTTAAGAGGGGACTGGATACCTTTCTGGAAAAGTATAATGTTACAGGGTATATACACTAGATTCCTTGATAGGGCGTTGATCCAGGGAACTAGTCTGATTGCCGTATGTGGAGTCGGGAAGGAATTTTTTTCCCCAAGGTGGAGCTTACTCTTTTCCACATGGGTTTTTTTTGCCTTCCTCTGGATCAACATGTTAGGGCAAGTTAGGTTAGGCTATGGGTTGAACTAGATGGACTTAAAGTCTTCCTTCAACCTTAATAACTATGTAACTATGTAACTATGTAACCCTCCGAAATGTGGTTTAAGTTAAGAAAATAAATTGGCATCAATGCAGAAATATTGATCAGTTAATGGATCAGTATTAAAATTAACCTACCCTTAAAATTATAGACTGTTCATTAGGGTTGAGCGAAACGGATCAGTTATTTTCATAAGTCTCCGACTTTTGGCAAAGTCGGGTTTCATGAAACCCGACCCGATCACTGTGTGGGGTCGGCCATGCGGTACACGACCTTCGCGCCAAAGTCGCGTTTCATATGACGCGTTCAGCGCCATTTCTCAGCCAATGAAGGAGGACTCAGAGTGTGGGCAGCGTGATAACATAGGTCTCGGTCCCCACCATCTTAGAGAAGGGCATTACAGTGATTGGCTTGCTTTCTGCGGCGTCAAAGGGGCTATAAAGGGGCGTGCACGCCGACCGCCATCTTACTGCTGCTGATCTGAGCATAGGGAGAGGTTGCTGCCGCTTCGTCAGAAGAAGGGATATAGTTAGGGAGGGAATATAAACCCCCAAACCGCTTGTGCTTTAGCATTTTCCACTGTCCAACACCACCTTTTCTTTGCAGAGACAGTGGAGTTTTTTTTTTGGTGCATCAGCTCTGTAGCTTATTAGGCTGCCTTATAAGGCTCCCTGATAGCTGCATTGCTGTTTGTATGCCGCTGTGCAAACCAACTGCTTTTTTCAAAGCACAAATCCTGTTGTTCCTTCCTTTCTGCACAGCTATTTTGTTTGTTTGTCCACACTTTTGTGTGCAGCAGTCCTTTTTATTGCTGCCTGTCATACTTTTCTGAGATTACTGTAGGGAGATAGTAATTGTAGTACAGTCCCTTTTTTTTATATATATATATCTTCAAGCCACTTTCTGCCCCTGAAACTGTGTAGTGTGAAACAGTGGGCCTGTATTTTTCTGCACTGTCCCAAACCTAAAAAGGGAGATTTATTTTGCCAATCTGTGCCAGTACAGTCTGTTGTGTCTGTCAGTCATTTTGTGCCACAGAAACAATACTGTAAAACAGTGGGCGAGATTTATTCACTAGTCTTCCATATAAAAACAAAAAGGGGAGATTAATATTGGCAAATCTGTGCATCTGTGCCAGTCCAGTCTGTGGTATATGTCTGTCATTTTCAGCCACAGAAACAATACTGTAAAACAGTGGGCCAGATTGATTCACTAGTCTTCCATATAAAAACAAAAAGGGGAGATTAATATTGGCAAATCTGTGCATCTGTGCCAGTCCAGTCTGTGGTATCTGTCTGTCATTTTCAGCCACAGAAACAATACTGTAAAACAGTGGGCCAGATTGATTCACTAGTCTTCCATATAAAAACAAAAAGGGGAGATTAATATTGGCAAATCTGTGCATCTGCGTCAGTCCTGTTAGTGGCATATCTGTCAGCCACTGAAACACTACTGTAGAACTGTGGGCCAGATTGATTCACTAGTCTCCCATCCCAAAAAAAAGAAGAAGGAGAGATTAATATTGGCAAATCTGTGTATCTGTGCCAGTCCAGTCTATGGTATCGGTCTGTCATTTTGTGCCAGTGAAACACTACTGTAAAACTGTGGGCCAGATTGATTCACTAGTCTCCCACCCCCTCAAAAAAGAAGGGGAGATTAATATTGGCAAATCTGTGCATCTGTGCCAGTCTAGTCTGTGGTATTGGTCTGTCATTTTGTGCCACTGAAACACTACTGTAAAACTGTGGGCCAGATTTATTCACTAGTCTCCCATCCTCCAAAAAAAGAAGGGGAGATTAATATTGGCAAATCTGTGCATCTGCGTCAGTCCTGTTAGTGGCATATCTGTCAGCCACTGTCTGCCACTGAAACACTACTGTAAAACTGTGGGCCAGATTGATTCACTAGTCTCCCATCCCCCCCAAAAAAGAAGGGGAGATTAATATTGGCAAATCTGTGCATCTGCGTCAGTCCTGTTAGTGGCATATCTGTCAGCCACTGTCTGCCATTGAAACACTACTGTAAAACTGTGGGCCAGATTGATTCACTAGTTTCCCATCCCAAAAAAAGAAGAAGGAGAGATTAATATTGGCAAATCTGTGCATCTGTGCCAGTCCAGTCAGTGGTATCGGTCTGTCATTTTGTGCCAGTGAAACACTACTGTAAAACTGTGGGCCAGATTGATTCACTAGTCTCCCATCCCCCCCAAAAAGAAGGGGAGATTAATATTGGCAAATCTGTGCATCTGTGCCAGTCCAGTCTGTGGTATCGGTCTGTCTTTTTGTGCCAGTGAAACACTACTGTAAAACTGTGGGATACAACAAGAAAACCTACGTATGGAGATCAATGTATATATAGATATGGATAGAATACCAATACAAAATGACCAAAAATATATAAAATAGAATAATAAAAGAATATTACTAAAAACGAAGTCAAACAGTGACAATCTAATAAAATGCCTTTATTAAAAAATATAGATATACATATGTATATGGGCAATAGTTGGCAACAACAGAATGTGCCTTTAACTGGAGGAGAATTTATACAAAAAAATAATAAAGCAAAATAGCAATGGTTAAAAACGGACGCAAAAGGAGGTAAGGTAAGTATAAAAGATGATTCAAGGTCAAATACCACAGAATGTCTGACTCTGCATTAATGGCACGAGGTAGAATATGTGTATAGAAAAATATAAATCTGTGTATAAAAAATATTATAAAAGAGTGTAAAAATTATATCAAAAGGTATAGATATGAATGTTCAAAGATCTGTGCTACACTTACAAAAAGGTGAAAAAATCAAGTGCAAAAAATCATATATTAAAAATAAATAAATGAATATATACATATACTGTGTGAGTATCATAAGTGGTGTTGTATAAGCAAAAAATGCTAATAAAATACAGAGCCAAGATAAACAAATAAGGTGCACAACCAAATAAACAAAACCAGTGTAGCAGGTAGAACCAAAGCATAAAGTGAGTGTTAGGAGTCAAGTTTCCTCTGCTGCACAGGGGGAATCTCGATCCCTGTCTGCTGCGGTCTCCCATTTTGTACCGGCCGCAGTGGGGCCTGCTCAGCGGAGGCGTCGCTCCCAGCATCTTGCTGGGATTGATTCTGTGCAAAGGGTTACTGTTGCCTTTTCTGGCTCTCCTGTTGTACCCTGCACTGATCTGCGGCGAGCGGGCTTCTCTGGGACTAAGTCCTTATTTGCACACACTGAGCATGCCCAGGGCAAGATCTCCCGTTGGAGATCGAGGGTCACATGCTCAGGTACTGCAGCACATTCCATTGGTCCTCCAGGAAGGTCCTGAAAGGGCAAAACTTCAGTAGCAGCTTCCTGTGCTGCAACTATATAAACTGCGCATGACCGCACGGCCATGCGCTAGTATTGTCTTGATAATATGTGTGTGTGTTGTGAGTGAAAGTCGCTCTTTAAAATACCCTCCCTGTTGGATGACTGTTCGCGGAAGGTGTATGTTTGCTATCTAGCGCCCAACTTATCCAACAGCACGTTACACACATAACAGCGTCTAGTTGCTGTGACCGCCTGTACGGCGCCGTGCGCTTCCTCTGCGCTTTCCTTACCCAAGCCTGGGTGGTTAGTGGCGTCTGTCAGTGCGGCACTGCATGCACTCTCATGCCTTTATATACTTTTTTAATAGTTTCCTTACACACCCAGTTGCGGTGTTGTGCCAGCAAGTGGTCTAATCGGACTTCAATCCTGTGTTGGGGTTGTGTTCGCTGACTTCTTGCTCGCGCTCTATGTGCGGTACCGCGGTCCTGTGACACAACAGGATCGCTTCCTTCACGCAGGGTGAAGTTAACCCGTGCGTGTATACTTATAGTACCGCCATATAGTCCGTCTTACTAGCAGCAGGGTTTTTACCTGCACGGTGGACCTCGGACTGCGAACGCACCTAGTTTCATATCATCTATACTTGGTGCGTTCCGCCAGTCCTTAACATAATACTAGCGCCAAAGTCTGGCTAGTAATGATGGACGATCAGCGTTTGCAGCGGTACATCCAGCAGCTGGAGGGAAGGTTGGCGGCTCTTGAGCGTTCAACCTCAGCTGTGGATGTTACTGCTGTCGCTGTTCAGGCTGCAAGTGTGGCTTCAGCTACCTTGTCCACTGCCGCCCCTGTACCGACGCTATCTCGCCTCCCACTACCAGAGAAATTTTCTGGTGACAGTAAGTCCTGTAGGGGTTTCCTGAGTCAGTGCTCAATACATCTCGAGCTTCTGGCCTCTCGTTTCCCTACAGAGCGGGCTAAGGTGGGCTTTACCATATCTTTATTGTCGGACAGGGCGTTGCAGTGGGCTACGCCGCTGTGGGAGCGTGGCGATCATGTGGTGCAGAGTGCTCCGTTATTCCTGAGCACTCTGAAACAGGTCTTTTTAGGACCTCGTGTCACCCATGATACGGCGCTCCAACTGTTGGCATTGACTCAGGGCTCGTCCTTGGTCAGCCATTTTGCCGTCCACTTCCGCACTCTAGCATCTGAGCTGGAGTGGTCGGATAAAGCCCTTATTCCCATATTTTGGAGGGGGCTGGCTGACCACGTTAAGGACGCCCTGGCCACTAGGGAGATTCCCGCCACACTGGAAGAATTAATAACAGTATCTACTCGTATTGACCTCCGTTTTCACGAGTGAAGGTTAGAGCGAGCCCAGTGTAGGCAGAGGTTTCGGCTGGCTCCCACCTTCGCCAAACCTTTGGAATCTCCAGCCCAGGCTCCTGAGTCTCATGAACCTAAGGTAGTGTCACGAGCGGGATCTAAGTCCCGGACCGCTCGTGCACTCCAGGTTTGCCATATTTGCCAACAGTCAGGACATCTAGCCACCAGATGTCACCAGCGGTTGAGGAAACGTCAGCATCTAGTGGTAGTAGGTGGAGGTGCACTAGACACGGTGACGTTTGCCTCCAAATTGTCCTTTAAGGGGACAATAACTTTTGGCTCATCCTCCTACTTGGTGGAGCTCTGCGTGGATTCTGGAGCGGAGGGCAATTTTATGTCTTCTGCCTTCGCCCAACGTCACGCAATACCCCTGGTTATGCTATCTCAACCAGTAACGGTACGAGTGGTGAATGGGTCGACACTCCCCGCACAGATAACACATCAGACCATCCCTTTTACTCTGTCCATGTCACCATCCCATCAGATTATATCCCTGCTCATCATTCCTGAGGGGATTGATGAGGTCCTGTTGGGGATACCTTGGTTACGGTACCACTCTCCTCACATCGAGTGGTCCTCAGGCAGAATTCTGGGATGGGGTGAATCATATGGGGGTAGGTGTCACCGAGAGAGCGTTCAGGTTGCTACTACAGAGGTACCCGCAGATCTTTCCTCTCTTCCCAAGCAATATTGGTCTTATGCAGACGTGTTCTCCAAAAAGGCGGCGGAGACCCTTCCGCCCCATCGCCCCTATGACTGTCCTATCGATCTCTTGCCAGGTGCGGAGCCTCCCCGGGGTCGAGTTTATCCATTATCTCTCCCGGAGACGGAGGCCATGTCTCAGTACATTCAAGAGAATCTGGCAAGATGGTTCATCAGGAAGTCAGTGTCACCTGCTGGGGCAGGGTTCTTCTTCGTGCAGAAGAAGAATGGGGAATTACGTCCATTCATAGACTACAGGGGTCTTAACGCTATCACCGTTAAGAACAAGTATCCTTTGCCCTTGATATCCGAGCTCTTCGATAGGCTTCGGGGAGCTAGAGTGTTTAATAAATTAGATCTGCGGGGTGCTTATAACCTGATTCGCATCCGTGAGGGGGACGAATGGAAAACGGCGTTTAACACCAGAGATGGGCACTATGAGTATCTGGTGATGCCCTTCGGGCTCTGTAACGCCCCAGCCGTTTTCCAAGACTTTGTCAACGACATCTTCCGGGATATGCTTTCCACCTCAGTTGTAGTCTATCTGGATGATATTCTCATCTTTTCTCCAGATATTGACTCCCACCGGAGAGATGTTGGCAGAGTCTTCGACCTCCTACGGGCAAACTCTCTTTATGCTAAGTTGGAGAAGTGTATGTTTGAGCAGGAGTCCTTACCTTTCCTGGGCTATATCATCTCCGCCCAGGGATTGGCTATGGATCCTGCCAAACTACAGGCTGTGATGCACTGGCAAGAGCCCCATTCTCTTAAAGCGGTGCAGCGCTTTATGGGGTTCATTAACTATTACCGCCAGTTCATTCCCCACTTCTCAACTCTGGTAGCTCCCTTGGTAGCCCTCACCAAGAAGGGAGCGAATCCAAAATTGTGCTCGGAAGAGGTCTCCAAGGCCTTCACTTCTATTAAGTCCCACTTTGCTAGCGCTCCCATCTTACATCGTCCCGATGTGGATAAGCCATTCCTAATGGAGGTGGATGCCTCATCCATTGGTGCTGGAGCAGTCCTCTATCAAAAGGATGCTCAAGGTCGGAAGCATCCATGCTTCTTCTTCTCTAAGACCTTCACGCCAGCGGAGAGAAACTACTCCATCGGGGATAGGGAGCTGCTAGCAATGAAATTGGCCTTTTCTGATTGGAGACATCTTCTGGAAGGTGCACGCTTTCCCTTCCAAGTTTACACGGACCACAAAAATTTGGTCTATTTGCAAACAGCCCAGCGGCTAAATTCTCGTCAGGCCAGATGGTCCTTGTTCTTTTCCCGGTTCCACTTTTCCCTTCATTTTCTCGCCGGGGAGAAGAATATTTGTGCTGACGCTCTCTCTCGCTCCCTTATGTCAACTGAAGAGGAGGAAGAGGAGCCTCGGCTTATTGTCCCTTCCGAGAGCCTGAGAACCGTAGCGCCGGTTTCGCTGGAGTCTGTGCCTCCGGGCAAGACTTTTGTGCCCATTAATTTGCGACCGGAGGTTCTCTCTTGGGCTCATTCGTCCAGGATGGGTGGACACTTTGGGACAAAGAGGACATCTGAGCTACTGGCGAGGACGTACTGGTGGCCGCATATGGCCCGGGATGTCAGGGATTATATTCTGGCGTGTGTCTCCTGCGCCAAAAATAAATCTCCGCGTCAAAGGCCAGCTGGGTTGCTCTATCCCTTGCCGGTGGCAGATAGGCCCTGGGAGATGGTCGGGATGGACTTTGTCGTGGGTTTACCCAAATCTCGCGGCTGTACCATCATTTGGGTCATCACCGATCATTTCTCAAAAATGGTGCATTTGGTGCCGCTACCACGGTTACCTTCTGCACGGGCCTTGGCAGCGTTGTTCATTAAACACATCTTCCGCCTACATGGTATGCCTGACAAAATTGTCAGTGACCGGGGTCCCCAGTTTGCGTCTCGGTTCTGGAGAGAGCTTTGTCGTCTTCTCAGTATTGAGTTGAATCTCTCTTCCGCTTATCATCCCGAGATGAATGGGTTGGTAGAGAGGGCCAACCAGACCTTGGTTACATACCTGCGACATTTTGTTTCAGCCAGGCAGGATGACTGGGCATCCTTGCTATCATGGGCAGAGTTTGCGCTGAACAACGCCGTAGCCGACTCCACTGGACAAACCCCATTCCTCCTCAACTATGGTCAGCATCCACGGGTACCTGTGTGTTGTGAATTCTGTGGCAGAGCTCCCTCCTGTGGTCACAAGTGGTACTTCGGCTGATAATCTCTGTGAGCTTCCGTTGGTGGAGGAGAGTGGTACTGCGGCTTCTGAGTTTCCTTCCTCAGTGGATGTGGTGAAGTCGTTAGGTGCTGCTCTATTTAACTCCACCTAGTGCTTTGATCCTGGCCTCCAGTCAATGTTCTAGTATTGGACCTGTTTCCTCCTGGATCATTCCTGTGGCCTGCTGCTCTGCATAGCTAAGTTCCGCTTTGCTATTTTGTTTGCTGTTTTTTTCTGTCCAGCTTGTCAATTTGTTTTTTCTTGCTTGCTGGAAGCTCTGGGACGCAGAGGGTGTACCTCCGTGCCGTTAGTTCGGTACGGAGGGTCTTTTTGCCCCCTTTGCGTGGTTGTTTGTAGGGTTTTGTGTTGACCGCAAAGTTCCTTTCCTATCCTCGCTCTGTTTAGTAAGTCGGGCCTCACTTTGCTAAATCTATTTCATCTCTACGTTTGTCTTTTCATCTTAACTCACAGTCATTATATGTGGGGGCTGCCTTTTCCTTTGGGGTATTTCTCTGAGGCATGGTAGGCTTATTTTCTATCTTCAGGCTAGCTAGTTTCTCAGGCTGTGCCGAGTTGCATAGGGAGCGTTAGGCGCAATCCACGGCTGCCTCTAGTATGGTTGGAGAGGATTAGGGATTGCGGTCAGCAGAGTTCCCACGTCTCAGAGCTCGTTCTATGCTTTTGGGTTATTGTCAGATCACTGTATGTGCTCTGACTTCTATGTCCATTGTGGTACTGAAATACCTCATCATAACACCTGTGCCTATGCCCGTGTCTTCCGCAGACTCCAGGGTGGCAGACTGGGCTGTGGAGGCACGGGATATTTGGGACCGCACTCAGGATGCCATTCGGGCCTCTAAGGAGAGAATGAGGTCCTCCGCCGATGCTCATCGGCGCCCCGCTCCGACCTTTGCTCCTGGCGACATGGTGTGGCTCTCCGTCTGTAACATCAGGCTGCGAGTTGAGTCCACTAAGTTTGCTCCTCGCTACTTGGGTCCCTTCAAAGTGCTCGAACAGGTTAATCCTGTGGTTTATCGCTTGGCTCTTCCGCCACGCCTGGGTATCACCGACACCTTTCATGTGTCCCTCCTGAAACCCGTGTACATGTCCTGGTTTTCCGAGTCATCTGCTGGGACATCGGGTTCGTCTTCGGACGATTATGAGGTGAATGCTATTTTGGGGTGCAAGGTGGTACGTGGCAAAAAAATTTTTTGGGTGAACTGGAAGGGTTATGGTCCTGAGAGCCTGCTGAGCACATTCGGGCTCCGCAGCTCATTGCTGCCTTCGAGCGTGGCGAGGCCCAGGGGGGGGTCCTAGGGGGGGGGGGGGGTAATGTTAGGAGTCGAGTTTCCTCTGCTGCACAGGGGGAATCTCGATCCCTGTCTGCTGCGGTCTCCCATTCTGTACCGGCCGCAGTGGGCTCTGCTCAGCGGAGGCGTCGCTCCCAGCATCTTGCTGGGACTGATTCTGTGCAAAGGGTTACTGTTGCCTTTTCTGGCTCTCCTGTTGTACCCTGCACTGATCTGCGGCGAGCGGGCTTCTCTGGGACTAAGTCCTTATTTGCACACACTGAGCATGCCCAGGGCAAGATCTCCCGTTGGAGATCGAGGGTCACATGCTCAGGTACTGCAGCACATTCCATTGGTCCTCCAGGAAGGTCCTGAAAGGGCAAAACTTCAGTAGCAGCTTCCTGTGCTGCAACTATATAAACTGCGCATGACCGCACGGCCATGCGCTAGTATTGTCTTGATAATATGTGTGTGTGTTGTGAGTGAAAGTCGCTCTTTAAAATACCCTCCCTATTGGATGACTGTTCGCGGAAGGTGTATGTTTGCTATCTAGCGCCCGACTTATCCAACAGCACGTTACACACATAACAGCGTCTAGTTGCTGTGACCGCCTGTACGGCGCCGTGCGCTTCCTCTGCGCTTTCCTTACCCAAGCCTGGGTGGTTAGTGGCGTCCGTCAGTGCGGCACTGCATGCACTCTCGTGCCTTTATATACTTTTTTAATAGTTTCCTTACACACCCAGTTGCGGTGTTGTGCCAGCAAGTGGTCTAATCGGACTTCAATCCTGTGTTGGGGTTGTGTTCGCTGACTTCTTGCTCGCGCTCTATGTGCGGTACCGCGGTCCTGTGACACAACAGGATCGCTTCCTTCACGCAGGGTGAAGTTAACCCGTGCGTGTATACTTATAGTACCGCCATATAGTCCGTCTTACTAGCAGCAGGGTTTTTACCTGCACGGTGGACCTCGGACTGCGAACGCACCTAGTTTCATATCATCTATACTTGGTGCGTTCCGCCAGTCCTTAACAGTGAGTATGCTGGGATATAATGCAATGAGGAGCACACTCAGATCTGCATCACCAGAATATTAAAAAAATAAGGTGCAGTGTGCATATGTGCAGAGTAAATAGCATATATAACTGGCACCGCCAAAGCCAGAGACTAAAGAGGCAAAGTGCAAAGTACGGAGTACCATAGAGCAAGACACTAATTACTTCCTCCTGAAGCCATCCGATCCTCCAGATACAGCGCACCCTGACACGCGTTTCGGACTGTGTCCTTCGTCAGGGGATGGTGTACAGGAGGAACCGGAGGTGTATTTATATCATGGGGGATACTATCGATGAAAGGAGCAGTGTCAAGTTATTGTAGGCATAATTAAATGCCAAAAACTATCAAAATTATAATGACACAGATAAGCTGCATTATAGGAAGCTGGTGCACAAAAGGATATACATATACATATATGTGCAAACAGGGGGACAAAACATAATAATAGCCTTATATAAAAATAATATACAAAAATATAGAAATGAATGGACAAAAAAATAATAAATAATAATAAATAGTAATAATAAATCAATAAAAATAATAATAATATTAAATAAGACAGAAAAAACATAAAAAACAATAGATGAACAAGTAAACGAAAAACACAAAGTCAGATGGACTAGAAAAGACTATCGCGCCATATTAGTCCTGGAGATGATGTAATGTCACATGGATGCATCGAATACGATATTAGGTGGATCAGCAGAAATGCACCAGGAGGTCCAGGATGAGCAACATAATATCAAGATGAATGGAATGTCAAATCATCACAAAAGGATAAGCTAGACAAAAGGAGTAAAAATAACAGTTAAAATCAAGACTCCAGGGACTCCAGGATGTGGTTTACAAACCAGCGGATAAGGGTGGGAATGTGGTAATCTGGCCGAAGTCTCTATACGAGGCCGAAGCCTTTAGCCAATTACATGATGTTTCTTGCTACAGAAGATTGACATACAATCCTCTCATCAAATTTCAAACGGAATTACTCACCATCCTGAAGAAGGCTAAGGATGATGAATTTATTACTAATGAAGTATTCAATATTCTACAAATACGTGACCCTTCCTGGTAGACCGATCATCTCCGGCTGTGGAAATTACTTGGAGAATGTAAATAAGTTTGTTGAATCTGAGTTACAGCCGCTAGTGGAAACATTACCTTCATTTATCAAGGATACAAATGACTTTCTTAGGAAAATCGATGGTCTGCACATTGGCACAGACACCCTGTTGGTCACATGTGACATAGAGTCCCTGTATACCAATGTCCGCCATGAGGATGGTCTAAGGGCAGTTCATTTCTTCTTGCAGTCATCTATGGTGTCTACCCACACCAGTACCTTGGTTGAACAGTTGTTGGCCCTCACTCTAACACATAATTTTTTTCTTTTCAAAGGGTCCCTCTACCTGCAGCTCCAGGGGACAACGATGGGTGCTTCCTTCGCACCTGCATATGCTAATCTCTTCCTGGGGCTGTGGGAGAGGGACCTTTTCCTGTCAGATCAGTCACCGACAATGGACCGTGTCCTCTTTTGGACACGGTACATTGACGATATTTTCCTGATCTGGCAAGGGTCCATGGAAACCCTTAATGAATTTTTACTTTTGTTGAATCAAAACCCATATAATATACGTTTGACTCACCAGTGTAACAAAGACCATATTGATATTTTGGATGTTAAGGTTTACAGAGAAGCTGATGATTGTCTCCAAACTGATCTATATCGTAAGACGACATCTGTAAATTCTTTTCTACATGCGTCCTCCTCACACCCACCAGCATTGATACGCTCAATTCCTGTAGGTCAATCTTTAAGACTTCGTAGGATCTGTTCCACCAACGAAGATTTCAATAAACAAGCTGCTGATCTCAGATTGAGGTTCTTGGAAAGAGGCTATAGTCATCGCTCAATTAAGAGAGCCTACAATCGTGGCAGAATCAGCTGTGGAGGATATCCACTAAATAAAACATAATCTTTAATGATAAAATGCTAAAAAATGCGCACCCAACAGGACACAAACAACTAATAAAGTGCTCAGGTGAACCAGTGCTCAATATAAAAACGTAATGGTTTGATCTCACCCAAGCTGCCGGACACCGTATACTTCCAAACGACACAAAAGAGATCCAGGGTTGTAAGGCAGAGGCAGGGCTGAGGTTCAAATATCTACCCTGTAGCCCCTGTGTAACTCCTGTACTGACAAGGACAGGCCCCAAATGGACCTCACTATAGGGGACCAACACACCCAATGTATATGAAGGCAGAGTCCTCAATCCTTTAAAGTCCGATTTCTTCCTCCCTACGCGTTTCAACTCCGGTCATGGAGAATCATCAGGGGAGTCAAACAGAAGGAAGTGCCAACAGGCACATAAATTGTCAGAATAAGTCTGTGCAAAGTAGTGGGCCTGCAGTGGCTAGGCATCCCAAGCTGGAAGCGACCATCTGTGTCCACAGTCTCTGGTAGACTGCGCAAAGTCATCTGTCAAAAATGTTCAACTACCTTAAGCAGAGGTTAGAATCTGAAAAGTCTAAATACAATTTGCATGCATAGACATTTAACCACCATGCATTTGCAAGCCTGGACTAACTACCAAACGTCCCTTAAGGTTGTAGCACCCTCGGCCAATGAAGCTAGTCAGCAACGCTACATCCCTTCCGTCACTGTAAGCCCACCATTTCCCGCACCACCTGCAGTATATGTGCAGGTTTCGTTGCCAGGCCAAAGCAGTCAGGGTCAGGAAATCACCAGTTTCGTAGTAGGAAACACTGCATGTAGGGCACTGGCAAGAATACCGTCTCCAACCGTCTCTCAGTCTGCCATGTCCACCGGCACCCCCGCTAGTTCCACGATCTCCAGCTCTCCAGTCCAGCTCACACTACATGAGACTCTCGTTAGAAAAAGGAAGTACTCATCCTCGCATCCGCGTACACAGGGTTTGAACGCCCACATTGCTAGACTAATCTCGTTAGAGATGATGCCCTACCGGTTAGTTGAAAGCGAAGCTTTCAAAGCCCTGATGGACTACGCTGTACCACGCTACAAGCTACCCAGTCGACACTTCTTTTTGAGAAAAGCCATCCCAGCCCTCCACCAGCATGTTAAAGAGCGCATCGTCAATGCACTCAGGCAATCTGTGAGTAGAAAGGTGCACCTGACAACAGATGCATGGACCAGTAGGCATGGCCAGGGGTGCTACGTGTCCATCATGGCACACTGGGTTAATGTGGTGGATGCAGGGTCCACAGGGGACAGCAATATTGGGACAGTTCTTGCTAGCCCACGGTCTAGGAAACAGTTGGCTGTAGGCATTCGTCCCCCCCTCCTCCTCCTCCTCGTCCTCCAGCAGAAGCGACAGCTTGTCCACAGACCGCAGTTGCACGACCACTCCATTCGCAGCTGCCACTGTTGCACACGAGGTGTCCCATTATGGAACAGCTAGTGGCAAGCGTCAGCAGGCTGTATTGGCAATGAAGTGTTTGGGCGACAACAGACACACCGCGGAAGTTCTGTCCGAGTTCTTGCAGCAAAAAACTCAGTCATGGCTGGGCAGTGTACATCTTGAGGCAGGCAAGGTAGTGAGTGATAATGGAAGGAATTTTATGGCTGCCATAGCCCTTTCTCAACTGAAACACATTCCTTGCCTGGCTCACACCTTAAACCTATAAAGGCACGGATGATTGACCTCGTGGAGACCAAAACATCCAATACCGCGGAGACACCATCACGTGTTTCTCAATGCAGTGATCCAGAACACTGCCCCCAAATATGCAAATGCATGTAGAGGAGCTGTGGAGACACCATCACGTGTTTCTCAATGCAGGCAGTGAATAGCCTGGCCTTTCCGTGGGAAGGATCAACCAAGGGAAGGGCAGCATCCAATGAAGGGCAGCATCCAATGAAGGGCAGCATCCAATAAAGGGCAGCATCCAATAAAGGAAAACCACCTATGCCAAGCATGGTATCCATCCACAGACAGCTGTTTTGGGGTTTTTGCCCCTGATCAGTGTGGAGTAGGAAACTGGCTATCAGGAGCAGTGCCTAGTAGAAAGTCTATAAAGGCACGGATGATTGACCTCGTGGAGACCAAAACATCCAACACCGCGGAGACACCATCCGTGCCTTTATAGACTTTCTACTAGGCACTGCTCCTGATAGCCAGTTTCCTACTCCACACTGATGAGGGGCAAAAACCCCGAAACAGCTGTCTGTGGATGGATACCATGCTTGGCATAAGTGGTTTTCCTTAATTGGATGTTTTCCTTTATTGGATGCTGCCCTTCCCTTGGTTGTTCCTTCCCGGGGAAAGGCCTGTCTATTCACTCCCTGCGTTGAGAAACACGTGATGGTGTCTTTGCAGCTCCTCTACATGCATTTGCATATTTGGGGGCAGTGTTCAGGATCACTGCGTTGAGAAACACGTGATGGTGTCTCCGCGTTGTTGGATGTTTTGATCTCCCCAAGGTCATTCATCCTTATGTTTATGGTTATTTTTTAAAGACTCTGCCGATAACCCCAAACAGGCCATTTGCAGCACCTGCCATGCCTGCATCAGCAGGGATAGCAAAACTACCAGCCTGACCACCACCAGCATGATCAAGCACATGGCAGGAAAACACCCGACTTTGTGGGCCGACCCCAGGCTCCAGGAACACTGTCTGCAGGTGACATCACTGTTTCTTCCACTGTTTTGCATAGAAGCCAATCCCCAGTCCACCATGCATGTGAAGATGCCTCTAGCCCTGCACCTTTTGTTGCCCACAGTCAAGCAGTACCATCATCAAGCCCGTCCATGTTCTTGTCCCAGCACAGCCTTCAGTTGTCTATACCCCAGTCATTGAAATGCAAGCAGAAATACCCAGCCAACGACCCACAGGTCACAGTCCTAAATTCTAACATTTCTCTTCTGCTTGCGCTCGAAATGTTGCCTTTTAGGCTCATTGAAATGGAAGATTTCCGCAACCTGATGGCGGCGGCCAACCCAAGGTACTCGGTCCCCAGTCATCACTATATCTTCCAATGTGCCATACCAACATTACACCAGCATGTGTCCCACAACATTACTCGTGCCCTCAACAATGCTGTTACTGTTGTGAATTCCGCTCTTGGGCTCCCTCCGGTGGTTGTAAGTGGCACTTTTGTGAGTTCTGCTCTTGGGCTCCCTCTTGTGGTTTCTAGTGGTATGGCTGCTCCTTAGAGTTAGCCGTCTCAGCTGCCTCCACTTATTGTCCGCTATTTAAGTCTGGCTCTTTATTCAGCCTGTGCCACTTGTCAATGTTCCTAGCTGGATTCACATCTCTGCTTGGATTCTCCTGGTTTCCTGACCAGTTCTGCAAAGATAAGTTCTGGCTTTGCTCCTTTCAGTCCACATGTTGTGGATTTATTGTTCTGTGCATTCTATATTTGTCCAGTTGTCAGTATGGATTTTTTCTGTTAGCTGGAAGCTCTGGGAAGCAGATTTACCCTCCACAACTTTAGTCAGGTGTGGAGATTTTGTAAACTCTGTGTGGATTGTTTTGTAGTTTTTATACTGACCGCACAGTATCCTTTCCTGTCCTATCTATCAAGCTAGACTGGCCTCCTATGCTAAAATCTGATTTCATTTCTGCGTATGTTATTTTCCCCTCCTCTCACCGTCAATATTTGTGGGGGGCTATCTTTTCTTTTGGGATTTTCTCTGAGGCAAGATAGGTTTCCTGTTTCCATCTTTAGGGGAAGTTAGATCTTAGGCTGTGCCGAGGGGTCTAGGGAGCGTCAGGTACCCCCCACGGCTATTTTTAGTTGCGCTGCTAGGTTCAGGGTTTGCGGTCAGTACAGATACCACCTCCTTCAGAGCTTGTCTCATGTTGTTCCTAAACCACCAGATCATAACAGTACAAGTGGCCAAAAATGAATTAAATGCATCTCAAAAGAAGGAAAAGAAAGTTCTGAACCATTTTTTTTTCTGTGCTTTGGTTTGTCTTTTTTTTTTCCTCTTGATATCTGGGTGGTTCAGGATATATGTTTTGGCATGGATGTTCAGGGTTTGTTTTCTCGTGTGGATCAACTTGCTGCAAGAGTACAGAATATCCAGGACTATGTTGTCCAGACTCCGGCTTTAGAGCCCAGAATTCCTACTCCTGATTTGTTTTTTGGGGACAGATCCAAGTTTTTGAACTTTAAAAATAACTGCAAATTGTTTTTTGCTTTGAAACCCCGTTCTTCTGGTGATCCCATTCAGCAGGTGAAAATCATCATATCCTTGCTGCGTGGTGATCCTCAAGACTCGGCTTTTTCTCTTGAAACAGGGGATCCGGCATTATTGAATGTAGATGCATTTTTTCAAGCGCTTGGATTATTGTATGACGAACCTAATTCTGCGGATCATGCAGAAAAGACCCTGGTGGCCTTGTGTCAAGGTCAGGAAGCGGCAAAATTATACTGCCAGAAATTTAGAAAATGGTCTGTGCTCACTAAATGGAATGAAGAGGCTCTGGCTGCTATTTTCAGAAAAGGTCTTTCTGAAACCCTTAAAGATGTTATGGTGGGCTTTCCTACGCCTGTCGGTTTGAGCGAATCTATGTCTCTAGCCATTCAGATTGATCGGCGTCTGCGCAAGCGCAAAGCTGTGCACCATATGGCAGTGTCCTCTGAGCAGAGTCCTGAGCCTATGCAATGTGATAGGATTTTGACTAGAACAGAACGGCAGGAATTCAGATGTCAGAATAGGCTGTGTTTTTACTGTGGTGATTCTGCTCATGTTATTTCTGATTGCCCTAAGCGTACTAAGAGGGTTGCTAGGTCTGTTACCATCAGTACTGTACAGCCTAAATTTCTTTTATCTGTCACCCTGATTTGCTCATTGTCGTCCTTTTCTGACATGGCATTTGTGGATTCAGGCGCTGCCCTGAACTTAATGGACTTAGAATTCGCCAGGCGCTGTGGTTTTTCCTTGCAGCCTTTGCAGAGCCCTATTCCTTTGAGGGGCATTGATGCTACACCATTGGCCAAAGATAAACCTCAGTACTGGACACAGATGACCATGTACATGGCTCCAGCACATCAGGAAGATTGCCATTTTCTGGTGTTGCATAACCTGCATGATGTTGTTGTACTGGGTTTTCCATGGTTACAGGAACATAATCCGGTGCTGGATTGGAAAACTATGTCTGTGACTAGTTGGGGTTGTCAAGGGGTACATAGTGACTTTCCTTTGATGTTAATTGTTGTGAATTCTGTGGCTGAGTTCACTTCTGTGGTCACAAGTGGTATTGCAGTCTCTGGGCTTCCTCCCTCAGGTGTTTTGGTGAGCTCGTTGGCTGCCTTGCTATTTAGCTCCACCTGAGTCTGTCTTCCTTGCTCCTTGTCAATGTTCCAGTGTTGGATCTGAGCTACTGCATCTTTCCTTGGGCCTGCTGCTCTGCTAGATAAGTGCTTCTAGTTTGTTTTCTGTTTTTTCTGTCCAGCTTGCTATTAACTTTTGCTGGAAGCTCTGAGAAGCAAAGGGGTGCACCGCCGTGCTGTTAGTTCGGCACGGTGGGTCTTTTTGCCCCTTTGCGTGGTTTTCGTTTTAGGGTTTTTTGTAGACTGCATAGTTCTCTTTGCTATCCTCGCTCTGTCTAGAATATCGGGCCTCACTTTGCTGAATCTATTTCATTCCTACGTTTGTCTTTTCATCTTGCTAACAGTCATTATATGTGGGGGGCTGCCTATTCCTTTGGGTTATTTCTCTGAGGTAAGTCAGGCTTGTATTTCTATCTTCAGGCTAGTCAGCTCCTCAGGCAGTGCCGAGTTGCATAGGTAGTTATAGGCGCAATCCACTGCTGCTTATAGTTGTGTGAGGATAGATCAGGTACTGCAGTCTACAGAGATTCCACTTCAAAAAACCTGATCTGCACATCCAAACATAGACACAGTGTGAACAGGTGCTGAACCCAGAGTCGCCAACTCGTATATATTTAAGTAAATAGGGCAGCACACTGCAGCGCCAAAACATGCAAACTTGAAAACACAAAATTTGAACTGCATTACTGCACTGAAAATATGAAAAATGAGAGCTTTTAGCGCATAAAAATGGCCAATTTTATGTGTACCTCGTAGCCACGATAAGGCATCTCTCTTATACGAGGCCCTACGCTTGACCTACCTCTCTGAGAATAAACGTCTCCATCTGAATGGGTACATGTGAAACCTCTCCTTGGACTCAAATTCTCTCTCACTGTGGAGGGGTATTGGACCTATTATAATTAAAACACCTGAAGCTAGGAGGCGGGGAGTGCACGATCAGAAGGCTAGAGAATACATTTCAAAAAACCTGATCTGCACATCCAAACATAGACACAGTGTGAACAGGTGCTGAACCCAGAGTCGCCAACTCGTATATATTTAAGTAAATAGGGCAGCACACTGCAGCGCCAAAACATGCAAACTTGAAAACACAAAATTTGAACTGCATTACTGCACTGAAAATATGAAAAATGAGAGCTTTTAGCGCATAAAAATGGCCAATTTTATGTGTACCTCGTAGCCACGATAAGGCATCTCTCTTATACGAGGCCCTACGCTTGACCTACCTCTCTGAAAATAAACGTCTCCATCTGAATGGGTACATGTGAAACCTCTCCTTGGACTCAAATTCTCTCTCACTGTGGAGGGGTATTGGACCTATTATAATTAAAACACCTGAAGCTAGGAGGCGGGGAGTGCACGATCAGAAGGCTAGAGAATACATTTCAAAAAACCTGATCTGCACATCCAAACATAGACACAGTGTGAACAGGTGCTGAACCCAGAGTCGCCAACTCGTATATATTTAAGTAAATAGGGCAGCACACTGCAGCGCCAAAACATGCAAACTTGAAAACACAAAATTTGAACTGCATTACTGCACTGAAAATATGAAAAATGAGAGCTTTTAGCGCATAAAAATGGCCAATTTTATGTGTACCTCGTAGCCACGATAAGGCATCTCTCTTATACGAGGCCCTACGCTTGACCTACCTCTCTGAGAATAAACGTCTCCATCTGAATGGGTACATGTGAAACCTCTCCTTGGACTCAAATTCTCTCTCACTGTGGAGGGGTATTGGACCTATTATAATTAAAACACCTGAAGCTAGGAGGCGGGGAGTGCACGATCAGAAGGCTAGAGAATACATTTCAAAAAACCTGATCTGCACATCCAAACATAGACACAGTGTGAACAGGTGCTGAACCCAGAGTCGCCAACTCGTATATATTTAAGTAAATAGGGCAGCACACTGCAGCGCCAAAACATGCAAACTTGAAAACACAAAATTTGAACTGCATTACTGCACTGAAAATATGAAAAATGAGAGCTTTTAGCGCATAAAAATGGCCAATTTTATGTGTACCTCGTAGCCACGATAAGGCATCTCTCTTATACGAGGCCCTACGCTTGACCTACCTCTCTGAGAATAAACGTCTCCATCTGAATGGGTACATGTGAAACCTCTCCTTGGACTCAAATTCTCTCTCACTGTGGAGGGGTATTGGACCTATTATAATTAAAACACCTGAAGCTAGGAGGCGGGGAGTGCACGATCAGAAGGCTAGAGAATACATTTCAAAAAACCTGATCTGCACATCCAAACATAGACACAGTGTGAACAGGTGCTGAACCCAGAGTCGCCAACTCGTATATATTTAAGTAAATAGGGCAGCACACTGCAGCGCCAAAACATGCAAACTTGAAAACACAAAATTTGAACTGCATTACTGCACTGAAAATATGAAAAATGAGAGCTTTTAGCGCATAAAAATGGCCAATTTTATGTGTACCTCGTAGCCACGATAAGGCATCTCTCTTATACGAGGCCCTACGCTTGACCTACCTCTCTGAGAATAAATAGGTCCAATAGGTGTTTTAATTATAATAGGTCCAATACCCCTCCACAGTGAGAGAGAATTTGAGTCCAAGGAGAGGTTTCACATGTACCCATTCAGATGGAGACGTTTATTCTCAGAGAGGTAGGTCAAGCGTAGGGCCTCGTATAAGAGAGATGCCTTATCGTGGCTACGAGGTACACATAAAATTGGCCATTTTTATGCGCTAAAAGCTCTCATTTTTCATATTTTCAGTGCAGTAATGCAGTTCAAATTTTGTGTTTTCAAGTTTGCATGTTTTGGCGCTGCAGTGTGCTGCCCTATTTACTTAAATATATACGAGTTGGCGACTCTGGGTTCAGCACCTGTTCACACTGTGTCTATGTTTGGATGTGCAGATCAGGTTTTTTGAAATGTATTCTCTAGCCTTCTGATCGTGCACTCCCCGCCTCCTAGCTTCAGGTGTTTTAATTATAATAGGTCCAATACCCCTCCACAGTGAGAGAGAATTTGAGTCCAAGGAGAGGTTTCACATGTACCCATTCAGATGGAGACGTTTATTCTCAGAGAGGTAGGTCAAGCGTAGGGCATCGTATAAGAGAGATGCCTTATCGTGGCTACGAGGTACACATAAAATTGGCCATTTTTATGCGCTAAAAGCTCTCATTTTTCATATTTTCAGTGCAGTAATGCAGTTCAAATTTTGTGTTTTCAAGTTTGCATGTTTTGGCGCTGCAGTGTGCTGCCCTATTTACTTAAATATATACGAGTTGGCGACTCTGGGTTCAGCACCTGTTCACACTGTGTCTATGTTTGGATGTGCAGATCAGGTTTTTTGAAATGTATTCTCTAGCCTTCTGATCGTGCACTCCCCGCCTCCTAGCTTCAGGTGTTTTAATTATAATAGGTCCAATACCCCTCCACAGTGAGAGAGAATTTGAGTCCAAGGAGAGGTTTCACATGTACCCATTCAGATGGAGACGTTTATTCTCAGAGAGGTAGGTCAAGCGTAGGGCCTCGTATAAGAGAGATGCCTTATCGTGGCTACGAGGTACACATAAAATTGGCCATTTTTATGCGCTAAAAGCTCTCATTTTTCATATTTTCAGTGCAGTAATGCAGTTCAAATTTTGTGTTTTCAAGTTTGCATGTTTTGGCGCTGCAGTGTGCTGCCCTATTTACTTAAATATATACGAGTTGGCGACTCTGGGTTCAGCACCTGTTCACACTGTGTCTATGTTTGGATGTGCAGATCAGGTTTTTTGAAATGTATTCTCTAGCCTTCTGATCGTGCACTCCCCGCCTCCTAGCTTCAGGTGTTTTAATTATAATAGGTCCAATACCCCTCCACAGTGAGAGAGAATTTGAGTCCAAGGAGAGGTTTCACATGTACCCATTCAGATGGAGACGTTTATTCTCAGAGAGGTAGGTCAAGCGTAGGGCCTCGTATAAGAGAGATGCCTTATCGTGGCTACGAGGTACACATAAAATTGGCCATTTTTATGCGCTAAAAGCTCTCATTTTTCATATTTTCAGTGCAGTAATGCAGTTCAAATTTTGTGTTTTCAAGTTTGCATGTTTTGGCGCTGCAGTTTGCTGCCCTATTTACTTAAATATATACGAGTTGGCGACTCTGGGTTCAGCACCTGTTCACACTGTGTCTATGTTTGGATGTGCAGATCAGGTTTTTTGAAATGTATTCTCTAGCCTTCTGATCGTGCACTCCCCGCCTCCTAGCTTCAGGTGTTTTAATTATAATAGGTCCAATACCCCTCCACAGTGAGAGAGAATTTGAGTCCAAGGAGAGGTTTCACATGTACCCATTCAGATGGAGACGTTTATTCTCAGAGAGGTAGGTCAAGCGTAGGGCCTCGTATAAGAGAGATGCCTTATCGTGGCTACGAGGTACACATAAAATTGGCCATTTTTATGCGCTAAAAGCTCTCATTTTTCATATTTTCAGTGCAGTAATGCAGTTCAAATTTTGTGTTTTCAAGTTTGCATGTTTTGGCGCTGCAGTGTGCTGCCCTATTTACTTAAATATACAGAGATTCCACGTCTCAGAGCTCGTCCTATTGTTTTTGGTTATTGCCAGATCTCTGTATGTGCGCTGATTACTGCACGCTGTGTTGCCTGATTGCCAGCCATAACAGTACAAGGAGCCACACCAATGATTCCCAATAGAGGGAAAAAAGAAATCCTGACATCATTTTTTTTTCTTAGCTCTGTCTTCAGTCTTTTTTTTCCCCTAGACATTAGAGTGCTTCAGGACACAGCTGTGGACATGGATATTCAGGCTCTGTGCTCCTCAATGGATAATCTCGTTGTAAATGTACAAAAGATTCAAGATACTATTGATCAGAAATCGATGCTAGAACCAAGAATTCCGATTCCTGATTTGTTTTTTGGTGACAGAACTAAGTTCCTGAGCTTCAGAAATAATTGTAAGCTATTTTTGGCCTTGAAACCTCATTCTTCTGGTAATCCTATTCAACAGGTTTTGATTATTATTTCTTTTTTGCGCGGCGACCCACAGGACTGGGCGTTTTCTCTTGCACCAGGAGATTCTGCATTGAGTAATGTTGATGCATTTTTCCAGGCGCTGGGATTGCTTTACGATGAGCCTAATTCAGTGGATCAGGCTGAGAAAAATCTGCTGGCTTTATGCCAGGGTCAGGATGATGTAGAAGTATATTGTCAGAAATTTAGAAAGTGGTCAGTACTCACTCTGTGGAATGAATCTGCACTAGCGGCTTTGTTCAGAAAGGGTCTCTCTGAAGCTCTTAAGGATGTAATGGTGGGATTTCCTATGCCTGCTGGTTTGAATGAGTCTATGTCCTTGGCCATTCAGATCGGTCGTCGCTTGCGCGAGCGTAAATCTGTGCACCATCTGGCGGTATTGTCTGAGAGTAAACCTGAGCCTATGCAGTGCGACAGGACTATGACTAAAGTAGAACGGCAAGAACACAGACGTCTGAACAGACTGTGTTTCTATTGTGGTGATTCTACTCATGCTATTTCTAATTGTCCTAAACGCACTAGGCGGTTCGATAGCTCTGCCGTTATTGGTACTGTACAGTCCAAATTCCTTTTGTCCATTACCTTAATGTGCTCTTTGTCATCGTATTCTGTCATGGCATTTGTGGATTCAGGCGCTGCCCTGAATCTGATGGATTTGGATTATGCTAAACGTTGTGGATTTTTCTTGGAGCCTTTGCGGTGTCCTATTCCGTTGAGAGGAATTGATGCTACACCTTTGTCCAAGAATAAGCCTCAGTACTGGGCCCAGCTGACCATGTGCATGGCTCCTGCACATCAGGAAGTTATTCGCTTTCTGGTACTGCATAATTTGCATGATGTGGTCGTGTTGGGGTTGCCATGGCTACAAACCCATAATCCAGTATTGGATTGGAACTCTATGTCGGTAACCAGCTGGGGTTGTCAGGGAGTACATGGTGATGTTCCATTTTTGTCTATTTCGTCATCCATTCCTTCTGACATCCCAGAGTTCTTGTCGGACTTTCAGGATGTATTTGAAGAGTCCAAGTCTGATGCCCTACCTCCGCATAGGAATTGTGATTGTGCTATCGATTTGATTCCTGGTAGTAAATTCCCTAAGGGTCGCTTATTTAATTTGTCCGTACCTGAACACACCGCTATGCGCAGTTATGTGAAGGAGTCCCTGGAGAAGGGACATATTCGCCCATCGTCGTCACCATTGGGAGCAGGGTTCTTTTTTGTAGCCAAGAAGGATGGTTCGCTAAGACCGTGTATTGATTACCGCCTTCTTAATAAGATCACTGTTAAGTTTCAGTATCCCTTGCCATTGATTTCTGACTTGTTTGCTCGGATTAAGGGGGCTAGTTGGTTCACCAAGATAGATCTTCGTGGTGCGTATAATCTGGTGAGAATCAGGCAGGGAGATGAATGGAAAACGGCATTTAATACGCCCGAGGGTCATTTTGAGTATCTGGTGATGCCGTTCGGACTTGCCAATGCTCCATCTGTTTTTCAGTCTTTTATGCATGACATTTTCCGTGAGTATCTGGATAAATTCTTGATTGTTTACTTGGATGACATTTTGATCTTCTCAGATGATTGGGAGTCTCATGTGAAGCAAGTCAGAATGGTTTTCCAGGTACTGCGTGCTAATTCCTTGTTCGTGAAGGGATCAAAGTGTCTCTTCGGTGTGCAGAAAGTTTCATTTTTGGGGTTCATCTTTTCCCCTTCTACTATCGAGATGGATCCGGTTAAGGTTCAGGCCATCCAGGATTGGACTCAGCCGACATCTCTAAAAAGTCTGCAGAAATTCCTGGGCTTTGCTAATTTTTATCGTCGCTTCATCTGTAATTTTTCTAGCATTGCCAGACCATTGACCGATTTGACCAAGAAGGGTGCTGATTTGGTTAATTGGTCTTCTGCTGCCGTGGAAGCTTTTCAGGAGTTGAAGCGTCGTTTTTGCTGTGCCCCTGTGTTGTGTCAACCTGATGTTTCTCTTCCGTTCCAGGTCGAGGTTGATGCTTCTGAGATTGGTGCAGGGGCGGTTTTGTCACAGAGAGGTTCTGGTTGCTCAGTGTTCAAACCATGTGCTTTCTTTTCCAGGAAACTTTCTGCTGCTGAGCGTAATTATGATGTGGGCAACCGAGAGTTGCTGGCCATGAAGTGGGCATTCGAGGAGTGGCGTCATTGGCTTGAGGGTGCTAAGCATCGCGTGGTGGTTTTGACTGATCATAAGAACCTTACTTATCTTGAGTCTGCCAAGCGCTTGAATCCTAGACAGGCCCGTTGGTCGTTATTTTTTGCTCGTTTTGATTTTGTGATTTCATACCTTCCGGGCTCTAAAAATGTGAAGGCGGATGCTCTGTCTAGGAGTTTTGTGCCCGACTCTCCGGGGTTATCTGAGCCGGCGAGTATCCTCAAGGAAGGAGTCATTGTGTCTGCCATCTCCCCTGATTTGCGGAGAGTGTTGCAGAAATTTCAGGCTAATAAACCTGATCGTTGTCCGGCCGAGAAACTGTTCGTCCCTGATAGGTGGACTAGTAAAGTTATCTCTGAACTTCATTGTTCGGTGCTGGCCGGTCATCCAGGAATCTTTGGTACCAGGGAGTTGGTTGCTAGATCCTTCTGGTGGCCATCTCTGTCACGGGATGTGCGTGCTTTTGTGCAGTCCTGTGGAATTTGTGCTAGGGCTAAGCCCTGCTGTTCACGTGCCAGTGGGTTGCTTTTGCCCTTGCCGGTCCCGAAGAGGCCTTGGACACATATTTCGATGGATTTCATTTCTGACCTTCCCGTTTCTCAAAAAATGTCGGTCATTTGGGTGGTCTGTGATCGCTTTTCTAAAATGGTCCATCTGGTGCCCTTGGTTAAATTGCCTTCCTCCTCTGATTTGGTGCCTTTGTTCTTCCAGCATGTGGTTCGTTTACATGGCATTCCTGAGAATATTGTTTCTGACAGAGGTTCCCAGTTTGTCTCGAGGTTCTGGCGAGCCTTTTGTGGTAGGATGGGCATTGACCTATCTTTCTCCTCGGCCTTCCATCCTCAGACTAATGGCCAGACCGAACGAACCAATCAGACCTTGGAAACATATCTGAGATGTTTTGTTTCCGCTGACCAGGATGATTGGGTGTCATTTTTGCCGTTGGCTGAGTTCGCCCTTAATAATCGGGCCAGCTCGGCTACCTTGGTCTCTCCATTTTTCTGCAATTCTGGGTTCCATCCTCGTTTCTCTTCAGGACAGGTTGAGTCTTCGGACTGTCCTGGTGTGGATTCTGTGGTGGACAGGTTGCAGCAGATCTGGACTCAGGTGGTGGACAATTTGACCTTGTCCCAGGAGAAGGCTCAGCTTTTCGCTAATCGCAGACGCCGTGTGGGACCCCGACTTCGTGTTGGGGATCTGGTTTGGTTATCTTCTCGTCATATTCCTATGAAGGTTTCCTCTCCTAAATTTAAACCTCGTTTTATTGGTCCGTATAGGATTTCTGAGATTCTCAATCCGGTGTCTTTTCGTCTGACCCTCCCAGACTCCTTTTCCATACATAATGTATTCCATAGGTCGTTGTTGAGGAGATACGTGGCACCTATGGTTCCATCTGTGGAGCCTCCTGCCCCTGTTTTGGTGGAGGGGGAATTGGAGTATATTGTGGAGAAGATTTTGGATTCTCGTGTCTCTAGACGGAAACTCCAGTATCTGGTCAAATGGAAGGGTTATGCTCAGGAAGATAATTCCTGGGTTTTTGCCTCTGATGTCCATGCCCCAGATCTTGTTCGTGCCTTTCATGTGGCTCATCCTGGTCGGCCTGGGGGTTCTGGTGAGGGTTCGGTGACCCCTCCTCAAGGGGGGGGTACTGTTGTGAATTCTGTGGCTGAGTTCACTTCTGTGGTCACAAGTGGTATTGCAGTCTCTGGGCTTCCTCCCTCAGGTGTTTTGGTGAGCTCGTTGGCTGCCTTGCTATTTAGCTCCACCTGAGTCTGTCTTCCTTGCTCCTTGTCAATGTTCCAGTGTTGGATCTGAGCTACTGCATCTTTCCTTGGGCCTGCTGCTCTGCTAGATAAGTGCTTCTAGTTTGTTTTCTGTTTTTTCTGTCCAGCTTGCTATTAACTTTTGCTGGAAGCTCTGAGAAGCAAAGGGGTGCACCGCCGTGCTGTTAGTTCGGCACGGTGGGTCTTTTTGCCCCTTTGCGTGGTTTTCGTTTTAGGGTTTTTTGTAGACTGCATAGTTCTCTTTGCTATCCTCGCTCTGTCTAGAATATCGGGCCTCACTTTGCTGAATCTATTTCATTCCTACGTTTGTCTTTTCATCTTGCTAACAGTCATTATATGTGGGGGGCTGCCTATTCCTTTGGGGTATTTCTCTGAGGTAAGTCAGGCTTGTATTTCTATCTTCAGGCTAGTCAGCTCCTCAGGCAGTGCCGAGTTGCATAGGTAGTTATAGGCGCAATCCACTGCTGCTTATAGTTGTGTGAGGATAGATCAGGTACTGCAGTCTACAGAGATTCCACGTCTCAGAGCTCGTCCTATTGTTTTTGGTTATTGCCAGATCTCTGTATGTGCGCTGATTACTGCACGCTGTGTTGCCTGATTGCCAGCCATAACAGTTAATTTCCTCTTCCCCCTCTTCTGAGGTCCCTGAGTTTTTGTCGGATTTCCAGGATGTATTTGATGAGCCCAAGTCCAGTTCCCTTCCTCCTCATAGGGACTGTGATTGTGCTATTAACTTGATTCCAGGTTGTAAGTTTCCTAAGGGCCGACTTTTCAATCTGTCTGTGCCAGAGCATGCCGCCATGCAGAGTTATGTTAAGGAATCTTTGGAGAAGGGACATATTCGGCCGTCTTCGTCACCATTGGGAGCGGGTTTCTTTTTTGTTGCTAAGAAGGATGGCTCCTTGAGACCCTGTATAGATTATCGTCTTCTTAATAAGATCACTGTCAAATTCCAATACCCCTTGCCTTTGCTTTCTGATTTGTTTGCTCAGATTGAGGGAGCTAGTTGGTTTACTAAGATTGACCTCCGAGGGGCATATAATCTTGTTCGTATTAAACAGGGTGATGAATGGAAAACTGCATTTAATTCGCTCGAAGGCCATTTTGAATACCTCATGATGCCATTCGGGCTCTCTAATGCTCCATCTGTGTTCCAATCTTTCATGCATGATATTTTCCGCAAGTATCTTGATAAATTCATGGGTGTATATTTGGATGATATTTTGATTTTTTCCAATGATTGGGAGTCTAATGTGAAGCAGGTCAGGATGGTATTCCAGATCCTTTGTGATAATGCTCTATTTGTGAAGGGGTCTAAGTGCCTATTCGGAGTTCAGAAGGTCTCTTTTTTGGGTTTTATTTTTTCTCCCTCGTCTATGGAAATGGATCCTGTTAAGGTCCAAGCTATTCATGACTGGATTCAACCCACATCTGTGAAGAGCCTTCAAAAATTTTTGGGCTTTGCTAATTTCTATCGCCGTTTCATTGCCAACTTTTCCAGTGTTGTTAAGCCCCTTACTGATTTGGCGAAGAAAGGCACTGATGTGACGAATTGGTCCTCTTTCGGGAGCTTAAACACTGATTTACTTCTGCCCCTGTGTTGCGTCAGCCGGATGTTTCTCTTCCTTTTCAGGTTGAGGTTGACGCTTCTGAGATTGCGGCAGGGTCCGTGTGCTTTTTTTTCCAGAAAGTTTTCGCCTGCGGAACGCAATTATGATGTCGGCAATCGGGAGTTGTTGGCTATGAAGTGGGCGTTTGAGGACTGGCGACATTGGCTTGAGGGAGCCAAACACCGCGTTGTGGTCTTGACTGATTATAAAAATCTGATTTACCTCGAGTCGGCCAAGCAGCTGAATCCTAGACAGGCTCGATGGTCCCTGTTTTTCTCCCGTTTTGATTTTGTGGTCTCGTATCTTCCGGGATCTAAGAATGTTAAGGCTGATGCCCTCTCTAGGAGTTTTTTGCCTGATTCTCCTGGAGTCCTTGAGCCGGTTGGCATTCTTAAGGAAGGGGTGATTCTTTCTGCCATCTCCCCTGATTTGCGGCGGGTGCTTCGGGAATTTCAGGCTGATAAGCCTGACCGCTGTCCAGTGGGGAAGCTGTTTGTTCCTGATAGATGGACAAGTAAGGTAATTTCTGAGGTTCATTGTTCAGTGTTGGCTGGTCATCCTGGGATTTTTGGTACCAGAGATTTGGTTGCTAGGTCCTTTTGGTGGCCTTCCTTGTCGCGCAATGTGCGTGCTTTTGTGCAGTCCTGTGGGACTTGCGCCCGGGCCAAGCCTTGCTGTTCCCGCGCTAGTGGGTTGCTTTTGCCTTTGCCGGTCCCTGAGAGGCCCTGGACGCATATTTCCATGGATTTTATTTCGGATCTTCCTGTTTCCCAGAAGATGTCTGTTATCTGGGTTGTTTGTGACCGGTTCTCTAAAATGGTCCATCTGGTACCTTTGCCTAAGTTGCCTTCCTCCTCAGATTTGGTTCCATTGTTTTTTCAGCATGTGGTTCGTTTGCATGGCATTCCGGAGAATATTGTGTCTGACAGAAGTTCTCAGTTTGTCTCTAGGTTTTGGCGGGCCTTTTGTGCTAGGATGGGCATTGATTTGTCTTTTTCTTCGGCATTTCATCCTCAGACTAATGGCCAAACTGAGCGAACTAATCAGACCATGGAAACCTATTTGAGATGTTTTGTGTCTGCTGATCAGGATGATTGGGTGGCTTTCTTGCCGTTGGCCGAGTTTGCCCTTAATAAGAGGGCTAGTTCGGCTACTTTGGTTTCACCTTTCTTTTGTAATTTTGGTTTTCATCCTCGTTTTTCTTCTGGGCAGGTTGAGCCTTCTGATTGTCCTGGTGTGGATTCTGTGGTGGACAGGCTGCAGCAGATTTGGACTCATATGGTAGACAATTTGACGTTGTCTCAGGAAAAGGCTCAACGTTTTGCTAACCGCCGTCGGTGTGTTGGTCCCTGGCTTCGTGTGGGGGATTTGGTTTGGTTGTCTTCTCGTCATGTTCCTATGAAGGTTTCTTCCCCTAAGTTTAAGCCTCGGTTTATTGGACCTTATAAGATTTCTGAAATTATTAATCCGGTGTCTTTTCGTTCGGCTCTTCCAGCCTCTTTTGCCATTCATAATGATTTCCATAGATCTTTGTTGCGGAGATATGTGGTGCCCGTTGTTCCTTCGGTTGATCTTCCTGCCCCGGTGTTGTTTGAGGGAGAGTTGGAATATGAGGTTGAGAAAATTTTGGATTCTCGTTTTTCGAGGTGGAGGCTTCAGTATCTTGTCAAGTGGAAGGGTTATGGCCAGGAGGATAATTCTTGGGTTGTTGCCTCCGATGTCAATGCCACTGATTTGGTTCGTGCTTTTCACTTGGCTCGTCCTGATCTGGTGTGGGTTCGGTGACCCCTCCTCAAGGGGGGGGGGGTACTGTTGTGAATTCCGCTCTTGGGCTCCCTCCGGTGGTTGTAAGTGGCACTTTTGTGAGTTCTGCTCTTGGGCTCCCTCCGGTGGTTTTAAGTGGTATGGCTGCTCCTTGGATTTAGCAGTCTGCAGCTGCTTCCACTGATTGTCTTTCTGCTCGGCTATTTATGCCTGGCTCTTCCCTTTAGCAGTGCCACTTGTCAATGGTTCCTGGTTGGATTCACATCTCTCTTGGATTTCCCTGTTATCCTGACCAGTTCAGCAAAGATAAGTCCTTGCTTTGCTCTTTTCTGTCCACATGTTGTGGACTTATTCATTCTGTGCATTCTATGTTTTGTCCAGCTTGTCAGTATGGATTTATTCAGTTAAGCTGGAAGCTCTGGGAAGCAGATTTACCCTCCACACCTTTAGTCAGGTGTGGAGATTTTTGTAAACTCTGTGTGGATTTTTGTAGTTTTTAATACTGACCGCACAGTATTCCATCCTGTCCTATCTATCTAGCTAGACTGGCCTCCTGTGCTACATCCTGGTTTCATTCTACGTATGTCCTTTTCCCTCTCCACTCACAGTCATTACTTGTGGGGGGCTATCTATCCTTTGGGGATTTTCTCTGAGGCAAGATAGTTTTCCTGTTTCTATCTTTAGGGATAGTTAGTTCTCAGGCTGTGACGAGGTACCTAGGGAGTGACAGGGGCATCCCACGGCTACTTCTAGTGTTGTGTTGAGCTTAGGGACTGTGGTCAGTACAGGTGCAACCTCCTTCAGAGCTCGTCCCATGTTGCTCCTAAACCACCAGTTCATAACAGTTCGTTCCTGGTGTCCTTCCCTTCATGTACTCTAAAACTGTAGGTCTACCCTGAGGTACTCTCACAGAGCTTATAGAGTTTGATTCTGTACCTGGCCCACTTGCTGGGCAGGTACTTACGGAATCTGAGCTGTCCTATAAAATGAATTAAGAACTCATCCACGCAGATGTCCTTTTGAGGCACGTACACTTCAGCAAACTTTTTGTTGAAGTGTTCGATGACCTGCCAAACTATGAACAAATGGTCAAAGTTGGGGTCATCTTGTGCAGGACACTGTGCATTATTGTTATAATGCAGGAATTTATGGATGGCCATTCGGAACACTGGAGTGTTATATCGACACTGTAATATTCCCGAAGTTCTGGCTTCTTCAGGATCCCCATGTGGATGACCAGGCCCCAAAACTGCATAATTTCAACTGCGTCTACAGGAGACCAGTTAGAATATGATGAACCTGAGTTTTGTTCCAATAATTGACAAGCATACACATTAGTTTGCTCCACCGTGAGGTTAATAAAATCCTCTGAGAAAAAGACTTTGAAAAAGTCTAGCTCTGTGAGGCCGGTGGCGTCAAATAAAAATCAGGAATCAGTGGCTTGTAATTTTCGGGCGCGAGGTCCATATGGGGTCCGCAGTGGGGTGCGCTGGTTCATCTTTGGGAATCATGGGCGCTGCTTCATCTTCATCTTCTGGATGGTGGGTGCTGCCTCATCTTCTGTTCTGCAGCGTCTGCGTGGCGGTTCCGCAA
The DNA here is from genome assembly GCF_032444005.1 of Ranitomeya imitator. Classification (NCBI taxonomy): domain Eukaryota; kingdom Metazoa; phylum Chordata; class Amphibia; order Anura; family Dendrobatidae; genus Ranitomeya; species Ranitomeya imitator. Next base: position 571,706,203 of record NC_091282.1, on the reverse strand, counting down.
GACCCGAGGAGGAAGAAAAAGAGGATGATAATGAAGCATTGGAAAAGTAAAGAAAAATGAGATCTTCTCCCTCGCTATCAGTGTTGGAAGCAAGGAAAGAATATGCCTCCTGAATAGTGCTGTTGGGACGAACGGGAAGAGCGGGACATTTTTTTGTAAATATGGTGCTTTGGTGTACTTTACTGATAACTATGTGTACGTCTGGGGGGATATTGATTGGTGCAAGTGCAAACTATTCTGAAAAGAAAAAGCTAAAGGAAAAAAAAGCAAATAGGGAGAAAAAAATACCTGTGAAAAGAAAAATCTAAAACAGCAGGCCCTAGATCTGATAAATGAACCACATCAAGTTCGGCGGCTGCTGGGTGTACGAAAGGGGATTTGAAAAAAAAAAGGAAAACGGCAGGCACGAGAGCTCTGATAAGTGAACCGCATCACTTATCAAAGTTTGGCAGCTGCAGGATGTATCTACGGAGTTGGTGCAAAGGGGGCTGAAAGAAAAAAAGTGAGCAGGAGTGCTGATCGGTGAACTGCATCACGAAACAACACTCTGAGGCTGCTAAACAGGTGCACGAAGGTGACGCAGAGAGGGATGGAGTGGGGTAAAAAGAGGGGGAAGGGGGATGGAGGGATGAAGAGAGATCGGGTAGTGATCAGGGATAACACTTACGGTTGTAGTCTCTCTTCCTTCTTCTGTCTTTTCTTCTGTCTTCAGCAGTGATTGTGGTGTTACAGGCTTCTGTAGCACCACAAGGCCCAGCACAGGAGGAGATCTGGCTGTGTGACTGCTCTGCTGGAATCCTCAGCTAGAGTGAGGACCCCTGCAGAGCGGTCAGACGGTCACAGCCAGGTGACAGACAGGTCACATCGATCCCACCAATCACTGCTGGACCTGGTTACAGCCAGGTCACCAGCAGGGCACGTAGTGGTCACAACGTGGCCACTACTGTGCCCTGTGATTGGCACGATCGTTGATGACATTGATCACACCAATCGCAAAGCACAGCAGCAGTATTACCGCGCTGTGCCCTGCCGGTACATCTGTACTCGATCCTAGCCTGCGACCTCATTGTTTCAGCCAATCTGATTGGCTGAAACAAAAAGAAAGGCTAGGATTGGCTGTTCAGAATTGAACAGCCAATCACAGCAATTGGGAGAGTTGGGGGGGGGGGGCGGCGACAGACTTCAGGATGCCTAGGCCATCTTCCCTGAGGTAAGATGGCATCAGAATTGTAATACTATAACCGCGACTTAAGTCACGATGTTACATAAAATGCCATGACATACTATCCCGTCCCTGGGAATTAAGTCCCAGGTCACCTCGACGGGATAGTATGTCAGATGGCAGAGAGGGGTTAAATATGTTGTTTGTTTTTTTTTACAAATACTTTTTAAACACAAAATAATGAGTACACCAAGGCTAGCAGACAAAAAATACAACGTATGCCTGCAAAGCGAGGATTCTGACACCATAGATACACCAGGTGTCTGATGGAGATAATAGACTGTTTAACTGTGTGGCCTTTTTAAAAAAGAAAAATTTAAGCCACTAAATAATGAGTAGACGAAAGCTAGCAGGCAAAACAATGCAACGTATGCCTGCAAAGCGAGCATTTTGACACGACAGATACACCAGTCGTCTGACGTAAATAACAGACCGTTTAAATGTGTGGCCTTGTTTTTTTTTGAAAAAAATATTTTAACCACTAAATATTGAGTAAACCAAATCTAGCAGACAAAACAATGCAACATATGCCAGCAAAGTGAGGATTTTGATACCTCAGATACACCAGGCATCTGACGGAGATAACAGACTGTATACATTTTTTTAACCACTAATGAGTAGACCAAGGCTAGCAGACAAAACAATGCAACGTATGCCTGCAAAGCAAAGATTTTGACACCACAGATACACCAGGCATTTGACGGAGATAACAGACCATTGAAATGTGTGGCCTTGTTTTTTAAAAAACTGTTTTAACCTCTAAATAATGAGTAGACGAAGGATAGCAAAGAAAAATGCAATGTATGCCTGCAAAGTGAGGATTTTGACACCACAGATACACCAGGCACCTGATGGAGATAACAGACTGTATACATTTTTTTGAACCACTAAATAATGAGTAGACCAAGGCTAGCAGACAAAACAATGCAAGGTAGTATGCCTGCAAAGCGAGGATTTTGACACCACAGATACACCAGACGTCGGACGGAGATAACAGACTATTATGTAGATACTAAGGAATCTGATAGTGTTAGGGTTGGCGGAACGCACCAAATATATTGTTTATTAAAAGGAATTAGTGCGTTCGCAACCCGGGATCCACCGTGCAGGAAAGTACCTGCTGCTAAATAATGGCGGCTCTATATGGCGGTATATACCAACTCTGTTAGCTTCACAGAGTAACCGCGAAAGATGAGCTCTGTGCCCTGTTAGACTTTCACAGAGGCACAGGCCAACTACCCAGATGTGAGCAGTGAGTGGTCATGCATGCATACACAATCTCCTCGCCGGAGGAGCCAGCATTCTAGGGGCTTATTTCAGCCGGGTCCCTGAACACTCTTATACACAATCTCCTCGCCGGAGGTGCCAGCATTCTAGGGGCTTATTTCAGCCGGGTCCCTGAACACATACAAACACATGACCACATTGGCGCAAAGCATATAGCAAAAGACGATACTAGCGCATGGCCGTGCGGTCATTCGCAGTTTATATAGTTGCAGCACAGGAAGCTGCTACTGAAGTTTTTGCCCTTTCAGGACCTTCCAGAAGGACCAATGGAAAGTGCTGCAGTACCTGAGCATGTTTTGCCCTTTCAGGACCTTCCAGAAGGACCAATGGAATGTACTGCAGCACCTGAGCATGTGACCGAACAAGTGGCCCTCGACCTCCAATGGGAGACCCTGCCCTGGGCATGCTCAGTGTGAGTAAACAAGGACTTAGTCCCAGAGAGGCTCGCTCGCCGCAGATCAGTGCAGGGTACCATAGGAAAGCCAGAAAAGGCAGTAGTGACCCTATGCACCGAATCAGCCCCAGCGAGACGCTGGGAGCGACGTCTCCGCTGAGCAGAGCCCACTGCGGCCGATACCGAATGGGAGACCGCAGCAGACACGGATCGAGATTCCCCCTGTGCAGCAGAGGAAACTCGACTCCTAACATTACCCTCCCTCCTAGGGCCCCCCCCTCCTTGAGCCTCACTACGCTCAAAAGCTGCGATAAGCAGCGGAGCCCGAATGTGCTCCACAGGCTCCCAGGTTCTATCCTCTGGGCCGTGACCCTTCCAGTCCACCAGATAAAATTTCTTGCCACGTACCACCTTGCACCCCACAATAGCATTTACCTCAAACTCATCCGTGGATGAACCCGATGTCCCAGCAGATGACTCGGAAAACCGGGACAAATGAACGGGCTTTAAGAGGGAAACGTGGAAAGTATCGGTGATACCAAGGCGTGGAGGAATAGCCAAACGGTAGACCACAGGGTTGACCTGTTCCAGAACCTTAAACGGGCCAATGTAGCGAGGAGCAAACTTAGTGGACTCAACTCGCAGCCTGATGTTACGGGCGGAGAGCCACACTAAGTCGCCAGGAGCAAAGACCAGAGCGGGGCGCTGGTGTGTATCAGCCGAAACCCTCATTCTCTCCTTGGAGGCCCGGATGGCATCCTGTGTGCCGTCCCAGATGTCACGTGCCTCCACCGCCCAGTCTGCCACCCTAGAATCGGTGGATGACACGGGCATGGGCACAGGGACACGCGGATGCTGGCCGTAATTAAGGAGAAAAGGAGTTTGACCAGTGGAATCGGCTACGGCGTTGTTCAGGGCAAATTCCGCCCAAGGTAGCAAAGATGCCCAGTCATCCTGCCTAGCAGAGACGAAATGTCGCAAATATGTCACCAGAGTCTGGTTGGTTCTCTCCACCAACCCATTCGTCTCGGGATGGTATGCAGAGGAGAGGTTTAACTCTATGCTGAGTAAACGGCAGAGCTCTCTCCAAAACCGAGATGCGAACTGGGGACCCCGATCGCTGACAATCTTATCAGGCATACCATGCAAACGGAAAACGTGTTTAATGAACAACACCGCCAAGGCCCGTGCTGAGGGTAACCGAGGAAGCGGCACCAAATGCACCATCTTGGAGAAATGGTCGGTGACAACCCAAATAATGGAGCAGCCACGCGACTTGGGTAGACCCACCACAAAGTCCATCCCGACCATCTCCCAGGGCCTGTCTGCCACCGGTAGAGGGTAAAGCAACCCAGCAGGCCGTTGCCGAGGAGACCGATTCTGGGCGCAAGAAACGCACGCCTGAATATAGTCCTTGACATCTCGGGCCATATGCGGCCACCAGTATGTTCTCGCCAGAAGCTCAGATGTCCTCTTGGTCCCAAAATGCCCACCCACTCTGGAGGAGTGAGCCCAAGAGAGAACCTTCGGTCGCAAGTTAGCTGGTACGAAAGTCTTGCCCGGGGGCACAGACTCTAGCGAAACCGGAGCTACGGTTCTCAGGCTCTCAGAAGGGACAATAAGCCGAGGCTCCTCCTCCTCCTCCGATGACACCACGGAGCGGGAGAGAGCGTCAGCATGAACGTTCTTCTCCCCGGAGAGGAAATGGAGAGTAAAATGGAACCGGGAGAAGAACAGGGACCATCTAGCCTGGCGAGAATTCAGCCGCTGGGCCGTTTGCAGATACACCAAGTTCTTGTGGTCAGTGAAGACTTGGAAGGGAAAGCGAGCTCCCTCCAAGAGATGTCTCCACTCTGAAAAAGCCAACTTCATGGCCAGCAACTCCCTGTCCCCGATGGAATAATTCCTCTCCGCTGGTGTGAAGGTCTTGGAGAAGAAGAAGCAAGGATGCTTCCGACCTTGAGCATCCTTTTGGAAAAGGACTGCTCCAGCACCAACGAATGAGACATCCACCTCCAAGATAAATGGTTTATCAACATCGGGGCGATGTAGGATGGGAGCGCTAGCGAAGTGTGACTTGATCGAGAGAAAGGCTTTGGAGACCTCCTCTGACCACAACTTGGGATTTGCTCCCTTCTTGGTGAGGGCAACCAAGGGAGCTACCAAAGTTGAGAAGTGTGGAATGAACTGGCGATAGTAATTAATGAACCCCATAAAGCGCTGCACCGCTTTAAGAGAATGGGGTTCCTGCCAGTCCATTACAGCCTGTAGCTTGGCAGGATCCATAGCCAAACCCTGGGCAGAGATGATATAACCAAGGAAAGGCAAGGACTCCTGCTCAAACACACACTTCTCCAACTTGGCGTAGAGGGAGTTTGCCCGTAAGAGGTCGAAGACTTTGCGAACATCTCTCCGATGGGAGTCAATATCTGGAGAGAAGATGAGAATATCATCCAGATAGACTACGACCGAGGTGGTGAGCATATCCCGGAAGATGTCGTTCACAAAGTCTTGGAAAACGGCTGGGGCATTACAGAGCCCGAAGGGCATCACCAGATATTCATAGTGCCCATCCCTGGTGTTAAAAGCCGTCTTCCATTCATCCCCCTCACGGATGCGAATCAGGTTGTAAGCACCCCGAAGATCTAACTTTGTAAATACCCTCGCTCCCCGTAGCCTATCAAACAGCTCAGATATCAGGGGTAGTGGGTACTTGTTCTTAACGGTGATGGCGTTAAGACCCCTGTAGTCTATGCATGGACGTAAGTCTCCAGTCTTCTTCTGTACGAAGAAGAACCCTGCCCCTGCCGGTGACACTGACTTCCTAATGAATCCTCTTGCCAGATTCTCCTGAATGTACTGGGACATTGCCTCCGTCTCCGGGAGAGATAACGGATAGACTCGACCCCGGGGAGGCTCAGCACCAGGCAAGAGGTCAATAGGACAGTCATAGGGGCGGTGAGGCGGAAGGGTCTCCGCAGCTCTTTTGGAGAACACGTCTGCATAGGGCCAATAGTGCTTGGGGAGAGAGGAAAGATCTGCGGGTACCTGTGTAGTAGCAACCTGAACGCACTCCCTCAGACATCTACCCTCGCAAGATTTACTCCAACCCAAAATTCTCCCAGAGGACCACTCAATATGAGGAGAATGATAGCGAAGCCATGGTATCCCCAACAGGACCTCATCAATTCCCTCAGGAATGACTAATAGGGAGATTATCTCCTGATGTGATGGAGACACAGATAGCGTGAAAGGAATGGTTTGGTGGGTAATCTGTGAAGGTAGTGTTGACCCATTTACCACTCGAATGGTTACCGGCTTGGCGAGCATCACCAAGGGTATTGCGTGACGCTGGGCAAAAGCGGAAGACATAAAGTTACCCTCTGCCCCAGAATCCACGCATAGCTCGACCATAAGAGTGGATGGGCCTATGGTAATTGTCCCCTTGAAGGACAACTTTGAGGCAAACGTCACCGTGTCTAGTGTACCTCCTCCAACTGCCACTAGACGCTGACGTTTCCCCGACCGCTGAGGACCCTTGGAGGCAAGGTGTCCTGACTGCTGGCAAATATGACGGACCTTATGTGCACGGGCAGACTGAGACTTGGATCCCGCTCGTGTCACCTCTAAGGCCTCATGTGACTCGGATGCCTGGACTGGAGATTCCAAAGGTTTGGCGAAGGTGGGAGCCAGCCGAAACCTCTGCCTACACTGGGCTCGCTCCAACCTCCGCTCGTTAAAACGGAGGTCAATACGAGTAGATACGGCTATGAGCTCCTCCAGTGTGGCGGGAATCTCCCTAGTGGCCAAAGCGTCCTTCACATGGTCAGCCAGCCCCCTCCAAAATACGGGAATGAGGGTTTTATCTGGCCATTCCAACTCAGACGCTAATGTCCGGAAGTGAACAGCAAAATGGCTGACCATGGTTGAACCCTGAGTCAGAGCCAGCAGTTGGAGCGCTGTATCATGGGTGACTTGAGGTCCTAAAAAGACCTGTTTCAGAGTGTCCAGAAACCTAGGAACACTCCGCACCACATGATTGTTGCGCTCCCACAGCGGCGTAGCCCACTCCAACGCTCTGTCCGACAGGAGAGAGATTATGAATCTCACCTTTGCCCGCTCAGTAGGGAAACGTGCAGCCAGAAGCTCGAGGTGTATACCACATTGGCTCACGAAACCCCTACAGGACTTACTGTCCCCAGAGTATCTCTCAGGCAAAGGAAGGTGAGATAGGGTCGGAACAGAGGTGGCAGTGGGTAAAGCTGCTGCCGCCACGCTAGCAGCCTGAACAGCTATTGCGGTAACATCCACCGCCGAGGTTGCACGCTCAAGAGACGCCAACCGGCCCTCCAGCAGCTGGATGTACCCCTGCAATCGCTGTTCATCCGCCATTACTTAGCCAGATCCTGGCGCTAGTATACTGTTAGGGTTGGCGGAACGCACCAAATATATTGTTTATTAAAAGGAATTAGTGCGTTCGCAACCCGGGATCCACCGTGCAGGAAAGTACCTGCTGCTAAATAATGGCGGCTCTATATGGCGGTATATACCAACTCTGTTAGCTTCACAGAGTAACCGTGAGAGATGAGCTCTGTGCCCTGTTAGACTTTCACAGAGGCACAGGCCAACTACCCAGATGTGAGCAGTGAGTGGTCATGCATGCATACACAATCTCCTCGCCGGAGGAGCCAGCATTCTAGGGGCTTATTTCAGCCGGGTCCCTGAACACTCTTATACACAATCTCCTCGCCGGAGGAGCCAGCATTCTAGGGGCTTATTTCAGCCGGGTCCCTGAACACATACAAACACATGACCACATTGGCGCAAAGCATATAGCAAAAGACGATACTAGCGCATGGCCGTGCGGTCATGCACAGTTTATATAGTTGCAGCACAGGAAGCTGCTACTGAAGTTTTTGCCCTTTCAGGACCTTCCAGAAGGACCAATGGAAAGTGCTGCAGTACCTGAGCATGTTTTGCCCTTTCAGGACCTTCCAGAAGGACCAATGGAATGTACTGCAGCACCTGAGCATGTGACCCTCGACCTCCAATGGGAGACCCTGCCCTGGGCATGCCCAGTGTGAGTAAACAAGGACTTAGTCCCAGAGAGGCTCGCTCGCCGCAGATCAGTGCAGGGTACCATAGGAAAGCCAGAAAAGGCAGTAGTGACCCTATGCACCGAATCAGCCCCAGCGAGACGCTGGGAGCGACGTCTCCGCTGAGCAGAGCCCACTGCGGCCGATACCGAATGGGAGACCGCAGCAGACACGGATCGAGATTCCCCCTGTGCAGCAGAGGAAACTCGACTCCTAACAGATAGCGTAGGATAAAACCAGACTGGCTCGGCTGCCATTGAAGTGAGCACTGATGGGTGCAGTTGAATCAAATGCCATTGAAGGAAGCACTGTCGGGTGCAGCAGATTCGGCTGCTGTTGAAGAGAGTACTGGCGGGTGAAGCAGGCTAGGATACAAGTACTGGCACCTGAGAACTGACAAGCATGTTAGGAACAAACTCTCAACATTACACAGGCACCTCCATGTTGGAGGAGGCGCTTTAAATAGTAAATGATCTCCAGTTATTGGCTGAGGACACTTTAGAGGAACGGGCGCGACTCTTTAAGAAAGAGGAAGTGTGTGCGCACGTGCCCATTCTATAATGCTGTAGATAAGTCTCCGATCTGACTTGAAAGATAAGAAAAATATGTTTTATTATGCTTACCTGGGGGTAGTCTGGTCAGATAGGTGTCGCAGGTCCTGGTCCGGCACCTGCCATCTTCTTATGATTGCCGCCCTCCTGCTTGATTCGTGGCTCCCCGGCATCGCACTCTTGTACAGGTGTACTTATCTGCCCTGTTGAGAGCAGACCAAAGTACTGCAGTGCGCAGGTGCTGGAAAGGTCAGAGAGGCCCAGCGACTGCGCACTGCAGTTTTTTGGTCTGCCCTCAACAGGGCAGATAAGTACGCCTGCGCAGGAGCCCGAAGCCAGGGAGCGATGAAGAAGCAGGAGGGTGGCGTCGCAAGAAGATGGGAGGCACCGGACCAAGACCTGTGACACCCATTGGACAGGACCGCCCTGCAGGTGAGTATAATAAAAGTTATTTTTCTTATCTTTCAGGTCGGATCGGGGGCTTATCTACAGCATTATAGAATGCTGTAGATAAGCCCTAAAAGGCGGTGGCCGTATCTTATATCGTCCAAACCTGGTGACAGTTAGAATGGGAAAGGGGCATAGCTTCAATGGCGTACCATGGGTGCTGGTGGTCAGATGACACCAACAAGTCATGCTACCTAAATACAGTAGGTAGCAAAATGAATCTTTGTCCATGTGAATATAAAGGTCTGGAGAAAGAAGCAACCAATAAAATGTATTTACACCAGGACATTATGGACGACTAGAACTTCTGCTTGGTTATAAGCTTATCTAAATCCATATAGTACATATACTAATAGTGAAAAGATGATATAGACCACGACCCATCAGAACCTAGCATTCAGTCTTCCTTCTGTAGATTGGAAGCATACAAGCAATTACCTAATTTATATTTTTGTAACACGGCCTCTTTTCATTTGCTCCAGTTTTCGTAAATAAGCCCCAAATGTGTTAGATTATATTTTTTAAGCAACTCGTACAAGTGTAAATCTAAAGATCTGATATATTTGTAAAATCAGACATGGTTTCAGGTACAGACATTTCTTGGGGCCAATCCTCAAAACGAAAAGCGCTTACATGAGACAACTGGTAGCTCCTCAAATGGTGAAGGAGGAGAAGAGTAGAGGAAGGGAGATGAGGAGAAGTGGGTTGAATACAGAGCAAGAGATCAAGCTAGCGCATGAAAAATACTGGCAAATGACTGATCGTAAAGCAAATACATAGTGAGGAATACAAGAACTGACACTCAGGGATTTCCTAACTCTTAACAGAAATACGAAGGCAGCAAAATGAGCTTTCAGAAAACAGACTCATATCCTGTGCAGACTAGGAAAGAGACAGAGGAGAGGGAGGGCTACATGAGAGAGCAAGGAGAAAATGTGAGCAAATGCAAGTGAATAGATATATGCAAATGTGATTGGTAGCAGGCAGCCTGCCCTGGGGCGCTCACATTATACATACATAGGATCCCATTAAAAGCCTGCTCTACCACAGCTCCTCCATTGGATCATTTGTCACTGAGCAGCACAATAGAAACTGCAACTTGCCTTTCACAAAAGCTGTCTGCCAGTTAATGATATCTGTGCCATCAGCCAGACTAGCATGGTAGCCAAGGTGTTAAGCCACCGCACAATGCCAGGCTTCAGGTTTGATGACAAAGGGCATTGCAGCAGTCTCTTACTGCACAGTTACACAGAACACAAGTGGTTGGAGATTCAACATCTAAACATTGTGCCGGCTCTAGGTTTTTGAGGGCCCCGGGCGAAAGAGTCTCAGTGGGCCCCCCTTTAACACATGCCACGATTCACGATGCACAGATACAGCAGAGTAATATAGGTATAGTACAATGCCAGATTTAACTTCTTACATGAGCGATAGCTATTGTAAATTCTACAATACCATACAGCAGAGGGGCTTTATATAAGGGTACCGTCACACAGTGCAATTTTGATCGCTACGACGGCACGATTTGTGACGTTCGAACGATATAGTTACGATATCGCAGTGTCTGACACGCTCCTGCGATCAGGGACCCCGCTGAGAATCGTACGTCGTAGCAGATCGTTTGAAACTTTCTTTCGTCGTCTAGTGTCCCGCTGTGGCGGCATGATCGCATGGTGTAACATATATCGTATACGATGTGCGCATAGTAACCAACGGCTTCTACATCGCACATACGTCATGAAATTATCGCTCCAGCGTCGTAGATTGCAAAGTGTGACAGCAGTCTACGACGCTGGAGCGATATTGTTACGATGCTGGAGCGTCACGGATCGTACCGTCGTAGCGATGAAAATTGCACTGTGTGACGGTACCCTAAGTCAACCCCTTATATGCCAATTATGCAAGAGTGATGCGCGAGCCTTGCATTGCATCACCCGAAACATCCGTATTTTCTATGCAGCTGCACACTCCTGTCCAAAGAACGGGCAGCTGTGCAGGGTAAAGTGATGCGAGGCTCTCGCAAGTGGAACTCCGAGTCCGACCTAATATATAGTAATGATTGGTCACTTAGTCACTTACCAATCCACATGTGTGTTCTGGAAAATAAGTCCTGATAGTGGCACATCTGCACTGTGTCACTTTAGCAGATGGCTAAGGCTGGGTTCACACTGCGTTGTGTGAACCCGTTTAACGGACTACGTTACACCGCAGCATAACGCGGTGTAGCGCAGTCCGTTAACACCGCCATTACTTGTAATGGCGAACGCATCGCTAGCGCACGCCCACAATGGGCGTGCGCTAGCGATGTGCCATCATTGAGTGACGGACTCGAGACGCGGGCTGCAGTGTTTCCGGGTCTGTCACTGCTAGCGCACTGTTAGCGCAGATGGAGCTAGCAGATGCTCCATCTCCGCTAGCGCAGTGCCAAAGTCGACACTTGTGTTAGTGCAGTCCGTTTAACGGATTTGTTGAACGGACTGCACAACGCAAGTGTGAACCTAGCCTAACTCTGGTGAGCTAAATGTACCTTCACACATAACGATATCGTTAACGATATCGTTGCTTTTTGTGATGTAGCAACGATATCGTTAAGGAAATCGTTATGTGTTACAGCGACCAACGATCAGGCCCCTGCTGGGAGATCGTTGGTCGCTGAACAAAGTCCAGAACTTTATTTCGTCGCTGGATCTCCCGTGGACATCGCTGGATCGGCGTATGTGACACCGATCCAGTGATGTCTTCACTGGTAACCAGGGTAAACATCGGGTAACTAAGCGCAGGGCCACGCTTAGTAACCCGATGTTTACCCTGGTTACCAGCGTAAAAGTAAAAAAAAACAAACACTATATACTTACCTACCGCTGTCTGTCCCCGGCGCTCAGCTTCTCTGCACTCCTCCTGTACTGGCTGTGAGCGTCGGTCAGCCGGAAAGCAGAGCGGTGACGTCACCGCTCTGCTTTCCGGCCGCTGTGCTCACAGTCAGTGCAGGAGGAGTGCAGAGAAGCCCAGCGCCGGGGACAGACAGCGGTAGGTAAGTATGTAGTGTTTTTTTTTTTTACTTTTACGCTGGTAACCAGGGTAAACATCGGGTTACTAAGCGCGGCCCTGCGCTTAGTAACCCGATGTTTACCCTGGTTACCCGGGGACTTCGGATCGTTGGTCGCTGGAGAGATGTCTGTGTGACAGCTCTCCAGCGACCAAACAGCGACGCTGCAGCGATCCGGATCGTTGTCGGAATCGCTGCAGCGTCGCCTAATGTGAAGGGGCCTTAACTCACACATATAACCTGCAGTCTTTGTTTTGGCCAAAAGATTTTTTAAGCAGCCACCACGACACGGTACACTTTTTTGGCCGGGCCCTACTCTATTTAACCTATTAAACATTTGTTAAAATATGCAATGCAATTTGGGTGTATTTTTAAATCTTTAAAATGACCAATAATATCACACACAAGGGACAAATACCACCGTACCATGACCAGACACCATATTACCATCATATAGTGACCACATACAAAGAACAAATACCACCACATTATGTCCAGACCACATATTAAAACCACAGTGACCAAATAATATCACATACAAGCAACAAATGCCACCACACCATGACCAGACCACATATTGCCATCACATGGTGATCAATAATACCACATACAAGGAACAAATACCACCACACCATGGCCAGACAACTTATTACCACCACATGGTGACTGAATACTACAATTACTGACCAGTATTAAAAAAAACACATTACTAATATCACCATATGCGCCATTATACATGGGAGATCTGTACTTAGTATGCGGTGTCAGTGTAAAGGTAATACAGTGATCACTGGTGATATTATACACAGGAACTCGGTATATAATGTATAGGTAACACAACGATCACTGGTAATATTATACACAGCACCGCTGTATATAGTATACAGTGTATAGTGTCAGTATATACTGTAGGTAGCACACTGACTCACCAGTGACGCCTCTAGGTGAAGTCTTTCATCTTTATCCAGCACAGATCGACATCACGTCTTCCAGCCAGGGCTCGTCTGTACAGGAAATAACAGTTATCTAGAGCACCGCTTGCAGAACACATTACTTTTTTCCCCAACTTCTAAACTGCACCAAACGAAGAAAAAAAAGGCAACATAGTGTTACTCTGCACATTAACAGGATCGCCTCCCCATTTAAAACAGTATACTCAAAAAATAAAATAAATACATCACTGCAGTAATATCCCTTAATTAGCCCCTATGGTAATAATATCCCCCATCCTGGCCCCGTGTGTCTCATTCCTTGCTCCAGCCAAATGTTTTCCTTATCTGACCCTCATGAGAATCCATTCTGCCCCATATGGTCTCCCCATACTGCCCCATCTGTCTCATGAGTCCCATGATCCTGCCCCATCTGTCCCATGAACCTGCCCCATGAACCTGCACTATCTGTCTCCATCCTGCCCCATCTGTTTCCATCCCGCCCGATCTGTTTCCATCCCGCACCATGTCTCCAGTCCTGCCCCGTGTTTCCAATCCTGCCCCCTTATCTTTCATCCTGCCATCATGTCTCCCATCCTGCCCCCATATCTTTCATTCTGCCCCTGTGTCTCCAATCATGCCCCCTGTGTCTCCAATCATGCCCCCTGTGTCTCCATTCTGTCCCCTGTGTCTCCAATCATGCCCCGTGTCTCCATTATTCCCCTTGTGTCTCCAATCATGCCCCATGTCTCCATTATTCCCCCTGTGTCTCCAATCATGCCCCATGTCTCCATTATTCCCCCTGTGTCTCCAATCATGCCCCGTGTCTCCAATCATGCTTCCATATCTTTCACCCTGCCGTCTGTCTCCATTCTGCCCTCTGTGTCTCCATTATTCCCCCTGTGTCTCCAATCATGCTCCGCGTCTCGAATCCTGCCCCCCGTGTCTCCAATCATGCCCCCTGTCTCCATTCTAACCTGTCGCTATTCTGCCCCCGGCAGGATGGAAACTTGTCTCCATCCTGCCGGCTTGCAGCTTTCAATAAAAATTTAAAAAAAACTAAAAGAAAAAAACCTTTCCTCTTACCTTGCCGCCCTCCAGGATGAAAGCACACACTCGCCGGCGAATGACAATGACGTCAGACGCCAGCGACATGCGCGCTGACTAATGACATCCGGGCCTGGGCCCACATGGGAAATAGAGTATAACTGAACCCTGCATCTCGGACGCAGGGTTCAGTTACTGCACCGGCAAAATCCTGCCTCTCGGGCCCGATCAGCAGAAGAGACGGGGCCCGATGCGGGCCCCCTCTGCTGACCGGGCCCCATACGCCAGTCAGGGAAGTAATGCCCTAATGGCGGCCCTGGCTGTATTCCAGACACTGTGAGTGGGCTCCCCGTCTCGCCAGGGCCCCTACACTTGTCCGGGTGCTGACGCTGGCCCTTGCAAAAGGATACAATGCAGAGACTGAGAGGAAGCTATGGACTGGCCATTAATTACACAGGGTATATCCTATTACTGAAATGTACGTGGAGAGGTCTCATATTGATCCCTGGATAAGAGGGGTTTACATTCTATTTCTCATACACTTATTACTAGGGTTGAGCGAAACGGGTCGTTCATTTTCAAAAGTCGCCGACTTTTGGCAAAGTCGGGTTTCATGAAACCCGATCCGACCCCTGTGCGGGGTCGGCCATGCGGTACGCGTCTTTCGCGCCAAAGTCGTGTTTCAATGAAGCGCCATTTCTCAGCCAATGAAGGTAAACGCAGAGTGTGGGCAGCGTGATGACATAGGTCCTGGTCCCCACCATCTTAGAGAAGGGCATTGCAGTGATTGGCTTGCTGTCTGCGGCGTCACAGGGGCTATAAAGGGGCGTTCCCGCCGACCGCCATGTTACTGCTGCTGATCTGAGCTTAGGGAGAGGTTGCTGCCGCTTCGTCAGAAGCAGGGATAGCGTTAGGCAGGGTCCATTAACCACCAAACCGCTTGTGCTGTAGCGATTTCCACTGCCCAACCCCACCTTCGGTGTGCAGGGACAGTGGAAGCTACATTTTTTTTTTTTTCCCCTCAGCGCTGTAGCTCATTGGGCTGCCCTAGAAGGCTCCCTGATAGCTGCATTGCTGTGTGTACGCCGCTGTGCAAACCAACTGCTTTTTTCAAAGCACAAATCCTCTTGTTCCTTCCCTTCTGCACAGCTATCTTTTTTGTTTGTCCACACTTTTTATTTAATTTGTGCATCAGTCCACTCCTTATTGCTGCCTGCCATACCTGGCTGGGATTACTGCAGGGAGATAGTAATTGTTGGACACTCCCTGTTTGTTTGTTTTTTTTTTTGTGGGAGATTAAGATTGACATTTCTGCTAGAGTGCCATCCCTGTGTGTGCCATCTCTCACTCAGTGGGCCATAGAAAGCCTATTTATTTTTTTGCTTGATTTGGGTTATAAAATCTACCTGAAAAAATCACTACATCAATCAGTGGGAGAAAAATATTGGCCTCAGGGCTTGTGTGCCACTCTTGACTCCTGTGTGTGCCATCTCTCAGTCAGTGGGCCATAGAAAGCCTATTTATTTTTTTGCTTGATTTGGGTTCTAAAATCTACCTGAAAAAATCACTACATCAATCAGTGGGAGAAAAATATTGGCCTCAGGACTTGTGTGCCACTCCTGACTCCTGTGTGCATCATCACTCACTCAGTGGGCCATAGAAAGCCCATTTTTTTTTTTGCTTTATTTGGGTTCTAAATTCTACCTGAAAAAATCAATAAATCAATCAGTGGGAGATTAATATTGGCCTTTGGGCTTGTGTGCCAGTCCTAAGCGTGCCATCTCTCTCTCTCAGATAGTGGGCCATAGAAAGCCTATTTATTATTTTTTTTATTGGGTTTATAAATTTTCCCTGGAACAAAAAAAAAAAAAGTGGGAGATTAATATTGGCCTCTGGGCTTGTGTGCCAGTCCTGAGCGTGCCATCTCTCTCACAAATAGTGGGCCATAGAAAGCCTATTTATTTATTTTTTTTTGGTTTTATAAATTCTCCCTGAAAGAAAAAGGGAGATTAATATTGGCCTTTGGGCTTGTGTGCCAGTCCTAAGCGTGCCATCTCTCTCTCTCAGATAGTGGGCCATAGAAAGCCTATTTATTATTTTTTTTATTGGGTTTATAAATTTTCCCTGGAAGATAAAAAAAAAGTGGGAGATTAATATTGGCCTCTGGGCTTGTGTGCCAGTCCTGAGCGTGCCATCTCTCTCACAAATAGTGGGCCATAGAAAGCCTATTTATTTTTTTTTTTTTGGTTTTATAAATTCTCCCTGAAAAAAAAAAGGGAGATTAATATTGGCCTTTGGGCTTGTGTGCCAGTCCTAAGCGTGCCATCTCTCTCTCTCAGATAGTGGGCCATAGAAAGCCTATTTATTTATTTTTTTATTGGGTTTATAAATTTTCCCTGAAAAAAAATAAAAAGTGGGAGATTAATATTGGCCTCTGGGCTTGTGTGCCAGTCCTGAGCGTGCCATCTCTCTCACAAATAGTGGGCCATAGAAAGCCTATTTATGTTTTTGGTTGATTTGGGTACTAAATTCTACCTGAAAAAATCAATAAATCAATCAGTGGGAGATAAATATTGGCCTCTGGGCTTGTGTGCCACTCCTGACTCCTGTGTGCGTCATCTCTCACTCAGTGGGCCATAGAAAGCCTTTTTTTGTTTTATTTGTTTTCTAAATTCTCCCTGAAAAAATCATTTTATTTTATTTGGTTTCTAAATTCTTCCTGAAAAAATCATTTTATTCTATTTTTTTTTTTCCCTAAAGTCTCCCTGAAAAAAAACAAAAAAACAAATCAGTGGGAGATTAATATTGCCCTTTCTGCTTGTGTGCCAGTCTTGACTCCTGGGTGTGCCATCTCTCTCTCTCTCTCCAATTGTGGGCCATAGAAAGCCTATTATTTTTTTAGCTTGAATTGGGTTCCAAAATCTACCTGAAAAAATCACTACATCAATCAGTGGGAGATAAATATTGGCCTCTGGGCTTGTGTGCCACTCCTGACTCCTGTGTGCGTCATCTCTCACTCAGTGGGCCATAGAAAGCCTTTTTTTGTTTTATTTGTTTTCTAAATTCTCCCTGAAAAAATCATTTTATTTTATTTGGTTTCTAAATTCTTCCTGAAAAAATCATTTTATTCTATTATTTTTTTTTCCTAAAGTCTCCCTGAAAAAAAAAAAAAAACAAATCAGTGGGAGATTAATATTGCCCTTTCTGCTTGTGTGCCAGTCTTGACTCCTGGGTGTGCCATCTCTCTCTCTCTCTCCAATTGTGGGCCATAGAAAGCCTATTATTTTTTTAGCTTGATTTGGGTTCCAAAATCTACCTGAAAAAATCACTACATCAATCAGTGGGAGATAAATATTGGCCTCTGGGCTTGTGTGCCACTCCTGACTCCTGTGTGCGTCATCTCTCACTCAGTGGGCCATAGAAAGCCTTTTTTTGTTTTATTTGTTTTCTAAATTCTCCCTGAAAAAATCATTTTATTTTATTTGGTTTCTAAATTCTTCCTGAAAAAATCATTTTATTCTATTATTTTTTTTTCCTAAAGTCTCCCTGAAAAAAAAAAAAAAACAAATCAGTGGGAGATTAATATTGCCCTTTCTGCTTGTGTACCAGTCTTGACTCCTGGGTGTGCCATCTCTCTCTCTCTCTCCAATTGTGGGCCATAGAAAGCCTATTATTTCTTTAGCTTGATTTGGGTTCCAAAATCTACCTGAAAAAATCACTACATCAATCAGTGGGAGATAAATATTGGCCTCTGGGCTTGTGTGCCACTCCTGACTCCTGTGTGCGTCATCTCTCACTCAGTGGGCCATAGAAAGCCTTTTTATGTTTTATTTGTTTTCTAAATTCTCCCTGAAAAAATCATTTTATTTTATTTGGTTTCTAAATTCTTCCTGAAAAAATCATTTTATTCTATTATTTTTTTTCCTAAAGTCTCCCTGAAAAAAAAAAAAAAACAAATCAGTGGGAGATTAATATTGCCCTTTCTGCTTGTGTGCCAGTCTTGACTCCTGGGTGTGCCATCTCTCTCTCTCTCTCTCTCTCTCCAATTGTGGGCCATAGAAAGCCTATTATTTTTTTAGCTTGATTTGGGTTCCAAAATCTACCTGAAAAAATCACTACATCAATCAGTGGGAGATAAATATTGGCCTCTGGGCTTGTGTGCCACTCCTGACTCCTGTGTGCGTCATCTCTCACTCAGTGGGCCATAGAAAGCCTTTTTTTGTTTTATTTGTTTTCTAAATTCTCCCTGAAAAAATCATTTTATTTTATTTGGTTTCTAAATTCTTCCTGAAAAAATCATTTTATTCTATTATTTTTTTTTCCTAAAGTCGGTCCTGAAAAAAAAAAAAAATCAAATCAGTGGGAGATTAATATTTACATTTGTGCTTCAGTGACAGTCCTGCGTGTGGCATCTCTCTCATTTGTTGCCACCAACAACAGAGTGTGTAACATTGTGCCTGATTTTCGTTGTGGTCTCACTCACCTGTAAAGGGTTAGCTAAATCATACTGAAGTTATAGCTCACCGTGTAAGTTGTGTGACAGCAACAAATACCGTTAGTTTGTTTACGTTTTTAAAACAATGAGGAAGTCTGGTGGAAGAGGTCGTGGCCGGGGGCGTTCATTGTCAGCTGGTAATGAGGGTAGTGGTAGTGGTGGAGCATCAGCTGGTCGTGGGAAAAAAAATATTGCACCTAAGTCTGGAGCTGTGGAGCCAGGTTCGTCGTCTGGCTACACAAGGCCTCGAACGCTCCCTTTTCTGGGAGTAGGAAAACCGCTTTTAAAGCCGGAGCAGCAAGAGCAAGTTTTGGCTTATCTTGCTGACTCAGCCTCTAGCTCTTTTGCCTCCTCTCGTGAAACTGGTAAATGTCAAAGCAGCGCGTCGTTAGTGGATGTTCACGGTCAGGGACAAGTCGCTTCCTTGTCCTCTTCAGCAAAAACAACAACAGAGAAGAATGCAGCAGGCGACACAACGGGTTACTCCATGGAGCTCTTTACACATACCGTCCCTGGCTTAGAAAGTGAAGCAGTTAACAGTCCATGCCCATTACAAGTTGAATCTGACATGGAGTGCACTGATGCACAGCCACAGCCAGACTACTATGCTGGTCCTTTGACTCAGACCACAACATTGCCCTCGCAGGGTAATGATCAAGAATCAGACCCTGATGAGACTATGTTGCCCCATCACGAACGCTATACCACCGACCGACACGGTGACACAGACGAAGTTGTACACGAGCTACAAGAAGAGGTAATAGATGACCCAGTTCTTGACCCCGATTGGCAGCCATTGGGGGAACAGGGTGCAGGCGGCAGCAGTTCTGAAGCGGAGGAGGAGGGGCCGCAGCAGGCATCAACATCGCAACAGGTTCCATCTGCCGGGCCCGTATCTTGCCCAAAACGCGTGGCAAAGCCAAAACCTGTTGGAGGACAGCGTGGCCATCCGGTTAAAGCTCAGTCTGCAATGCCTGAAAAGGTATCCGATGCTAGAAAGAGTGCAGTCTGGCATTTTTTTAAACAACATCCAATTGATCAGCGCAAAGTCATCTGTCAAAAATGTTCAACTACCTTAAGCAGAGGACAGAATCTGAAAAGTCTCAATACAAGTTGCATGCATAGACATTTAAGCACCATGCATTTGCAAGCCTGGACTAACTACCAAACGTCCCTTAAGGTTGTAGCACCCTCGGCCAATGAAGCTAGTCAGCAACGCAACATCCCTTCCGGCAGTGTATGGCCACCATTTTCCGCACCACCTGCAGTATCTGTGCAGGTTTCTTTGCCAGGCCAAAGCAGTCAGGGTCAGGGAATCACCAGTTTCGTAGTAGGAAACACTGCATCTAGGGCACCGGCGGCAACAATACCATCTCCCACCGTCTCTCAGTCTGCCATGTCCACCGGCACCCCCGCTAGTTCCACGATCTCCAGCTCTCCAGTCCAGCTCACCCTACATGAGACTATGGTTAGAAAAAGGAAGTACTTAGCCTCGCATCCGCGTACACAGGGTTTGAACGCCCACATAGCTAGACTAATCTCGTTAGAGATGATGCCCTACCGGTTAGTTGAAAGCGAAGCTTTCAAAGCCCTGATGGACTACGCTGTACCACGCTACGAGCTACCCAGTCGACACTTTTTTTCCAGAAAAGCCATCCCAGCCCTCCACCAGCATGTTAAAGAGCGCATCGTCCATGCACTCAGGCAATCTGTGAGCACAAAGGTGCACCTGACAACAGATGCATGGACCAGTAGGCATGGCCAGGGACGTTACGTGTCCATCACGGCACACTGGGTGAATGTTGTGGATGCAGGGTCCACAGGGGACAGCAAGTTTGGGACAGTTCTGCCTAGCCCACGGTCTAGGCAACAGTTGGCTGTAGCCGTTCGCACCCCCTCCTCCTCCTCTTCGTCCTCCTGCAGAAGCGAGAGCTCGTCCACAGACCGCAGTCGCACAACCACTCCATCCGCAGCTGCCACTGTTGCACACCAGGTCTCCCATTATGGGGCAGCTACTGGCAAACGTCAGCAGGCTGTATTGGCTATGAAGTGTTTGGGCGACAACAGACACACCGCGGAAGTTCTGTCCGAGTTCTTGCAGAAAGAAACGCAGTCGTGGCTGGGCACTGTAGATCTTGAGGCAGGCAAGGTAGTGAGTGATAACGGAAGGAATTTCATGGCTGCCATCTCCCTTTCCCAACTGAAACACATTCCTTGCCTGGCTCACACCTTAAACCTGGTGGTGCAGTGCTTCCTGAAAAGTTATCCGGGGTTATCCGACCTGCTCCTCAAAGTGCGTGGACTTTGCTCACATATCCGCCGTTCGCCCGTACACTCCAGCCGTATGCAGACCTATCAGCGTTCTTTGAACCTTCCCCAGCATCGCCTAATCATAGACGTTGCAACAAGGTGGAACTCAACACTGCACATGCTTCAGAGACTGTGCGAACAGAGGCGGGCTGTTATGTTTTTGTGGGAGGATACACATACACAGGCAGGCAGTAGGATGGCAGACATGGAGTTGTCAGGTGTGCAGTGATCGAAGATTCAAGACATGTGTCAAGTCCTTCAGTGTTTTGAGGAATGCACACGGCTGGTTAGTGCAGACAACGCCATAATAAGCATGAGCATCCCCCTAATGCGTCTGCTGATGCAAAGTTTGACGCACATAAAGGATCAGGCGTCTGCAGCTGAGGAAGAGGAAAGCCTTGATGACAGTCAGCCATTGTCTGGCCAGGGCAGTGTACAGGACGAGTTAGCGGGCGAAGAGGAGGAGGAGGACGAGGAGGATGATGGGGATGATTATATTTTTAATGAGGAAGCTTTTCCGGGGCCACTGGAAATTGGTGGCGCGGCAAGGCCGGGTTCTGGTTTTTGGAGGGACACAAGTGACGTGGATTTGCCTGAAACTGCCCCTCAACCAAGCACAACCGCAGATTTGAGAACTGGAACTTTGGCCCACATGGCGGATTATGCCTTACGTATCCTCAAAAGGGACACACGCATAACTAAAATGATGAACGATGACGATTACTGGTTGGCCTGCCTCCTTGATCCTCGCTATAGAGGCAAATTGCAAAATATAATGCCACATGAGAACTTGGAACTAATATTAGCAACCAAACAATCAACTCTTGTTGACCGTTTGCTTCTGGCATTCCCTGCACACAGCGCCCGTGATCGTTCTCACACGAGCTGCAGGGGCCAGCAGACCAGAGGAGTTAGAGGGGCAGAAATCAGAAGTGGCGTTGGCCAGAGGGGTTTTCTGACCAGGTTGTGGAGTGATTTTGCTATGACCGCAGACAGGACAGGTACTGCAGCATCAATTCAAAGTGACAGGAGACAACATTTGTCCAGTATGGTTACAAACTATTTTTCATCCCTTATTGATGTTCTCCCTCAACCGTCATTCCCATTTGATTACTGGGCATCAAAATTAGACACCTGGCCAGAATTGGCAGAATATGCATTGCAGGAGCTTGCTTGCCCGGCAGCTACTGTCCTATCAGAAAGAGTATTCAGTGCTGCAGGTTCAATACTAACAGAAAAAAGGACTCGTCTGGCTACCCAAAATGTAGATGATCTAACCTTCATTAAAATGAACCACAACTGGATTTCGAAATCTTTTGCCCCACCTTGCCCGGCTGACACCTAGCTTTCCTATGAAAAGGTCTTGCCTGTGGACTATTCTGAATGCCTTTTCCAATCTCGTAATTTTCTGCACCTGATTGTCCAGCATACGACATGTTTACACCTCACTAAATGGCCAAACTCCCCACACGGGGCCGTGGTATCGACACTTGGCGACAGCACCCGTGAGAGTGCTGTTTGTCTGAAGAGGTGGGTGTGGCCGCTTTTGGTCGACGGCACTGCCACTGGGTCCCTCCTAGTACAATAAAGTGTCTCTGGCGGTGGTGGTGCGCACCCAACGTCAGACACACCGTTGTAATATGAGGGGCCCTGGGCCTGTACCGCCGGCCACAAGACAGTTCCCCCCCCAGCTCAAACAGTGCTCTACCACTTGCAAAATTATCTCACAGCTCCACCAATGTTTAGTCTATGCGCTGACATCCTTCAATGCCTGCCACTGACAATACCATTGTATTGACATTTTTGTTATGTTAGGCCTTCGAAGCCTGTCTGCGGTCACTCCTTCCACTATGCCTCCACTGACCACACCACTGCTGCCCGTGTACCCCTGGAACCAATTTAAAATTGCCTACAGCCAGCCCAATTTTTTTATTTTAGGCCTTCGATGCCTGTCTGCGGTCCGTTCTTTCTACTACTAATACACTGACCAGGCCACTGCTGCCCGTGTACCCCTGGAACCAATTTAAAATTTCCTACAGCCATGTGTTATTATTTTAGGCCTTCGATGCCTGTCTGCGGTCACTCCTTACAATATGCCTTCACTGACCACACCACTGCTGCCCGTGTACCCCTGGAACCAATTTAAAATTGCCTACAGCCAGCCCAATTTTTTTATTTTAGGCCTTCGATGCCTGTCTGCGGTCCGTTCTTTCTACTACTACTACACTGACCAGGCCACTGCTGCCCGTGTACCCCTGGAACCAATTTAAAATTGCCTACAGCCATGTGTTATTATTTTAGGCCTTTGATGCCTGTCTGCGGTCACTCCTTCCACTAGGCCTCCACTGACCACACCACTGCTGCCCGTGTACCCCTGGAACCAATTTAAAATTGCCTACAGCCAGCCCAATTTTTTTATTTTAGGCCTTCGATGCCTGTCTGCGGTCCGTTCTTTCTACTACTACTACACTGACCAGGCCACTGCTGCCCGTGTACCCCTGGAACCAATTTAAAATTGCCTACAGCCAGCCCAATTTTTTTATTTTAGGCCTTCGATGCCTGTCTGCGGTCACTCCTTCCACTAGGCCTCCACTGACCACACCACTGCTGCCCGTGTACCCCTGGAACCAATTTAAAATTGCCTACAGCCAGCCCAATTTTTTTATTTTAGGCCTTCGATGCCTGTCTGCGGTCACTCCTTCCACTAGGCCTCCACTGACCACACCACTGCTGCCCGTGTACCCCTGGAACCAATTTAAAATTGCCTACAGCCATGTGTTATTATTTTAGGCCTTCGATGCCTGTCTGCGGTCACTCCTTCCACTAGGCCTCCACTGACCACACCACTGCTGCCCGTGTACCCCTGGAACCAATTTAAAATTGCCTACAGCCAGCCCAATTTTTTTATTTTAGGCCTTCGATGCCTGTCTGCGGTCCGTTCTTTCTACTACTACTACACTGACCAGGCCACTGCTGCCCGTGTACCCCTGGAACCAATTTAAAATTGCCTACAGCCAGCCCAATTTTTTTATTTTAGGCCTTCGATGCCTGTCTGCGGTCACTCCTTCCACTAGGCCTCCACTGACCACACCACTGCTGCCCGTGTACCCCTGGAACCAATTTAAAATTGCCTACAGCCAGCCCAATTTTTTTTATTTTAGGCCTTCGATGCCTGTCTGCGGTCACTCCTTCCACTAGGCCTCCACTGACCACACCACTGCTGCCCGTGTACCCCTGGAACCAATTTAAAATTGCCTACAGCCATGTGTTATTATTTTAGGCCTTCGATGCCTGTCTGCGGTCACTCCTTACAATATGCCTCCACTGACCACACCACTGGTGCCCGTGTACCCCTGGAACCAATTTAAAATTGCCTACAGCCAGCCCAATTTTTTTATTTTAGGCCTTCGATGCCTGTCTGTGGTCCGTTCTTTCTACTACTACTACACTGACCAGGCCACTGCTGCCCGTGTTCCCCTGGAACCAATTTAAAGTTGCCAACAGCAATGTGTTATTATTGTTAGGCCTTCGATGCCTGTCTGCGGTCACTCCTTCCACTAGGCCTCCACTGACCACACCACTGCTGCCCGTGTACCCCTGGAACCAATTTAAAATTGCCTACAGCCAGCCCAATTTTTTTATTTTAGGCCTTCGATGCCTGTCTGCAGTCACTCCTTCCACTAGGCCTCCACTGACCACACCACTGCTGCCCGTGTACCCCTGGAACCAATTTAAAATTGCCTACAGCCATGTGTTATTATTTTAGGCCTTCGATGCCTGTCTGCGGTCACTCCTTCCACTAGGCCTCCACTGACCACACCACTGCTGCCTGTGTACCCCTGGAACCAATTTAAAATTGCCTACAGCCAGCCCAATTTTTTTATTTTAGGCCTTCGATGCCTGTCTGCGGTCACTCCTTCCACTAGGCCTCCACTGACCACACCACTGCTGCCCGTGTACCCCTGGAACCAATTTAAAATTGCCTACAGCCAGCCCAATTTTTTTATTTTAGGCCTTCGATGCCTGTCTGCGGTCACTCCTTCCACTAGACCTCCACTGACCACACCACTGCTGCCCGTGTACCCCTGGAACCAATTTAAAATTGCCTACAGCCATGTGTTATTATTTTAGGCCTTCGATGCCTGTCTGCGGTCACTCCTTACAATATGCCTCCACTGACCACACCACTGCTGCCCGTGTACCCTTGGAACCAATTTAAAATTGCCTACAGCCAGCCCAATTTTTTTATTTTAGGCCTTCGATGCCTGTCTGCGGTCCGTTCTTTCTACTACTACTACACTGACCAGGCCACTGCTGCCCGTGTTCCCCTGGAACCAATTTAAAATTGCCAACAGCAATGTGTTATTATGTTAGGCCTTCGATGCCTGTTTGCGGTCACTCCTTCCAATAGTTCTCCACTGACCAGACCAATGCTGGCCGTGTACCCCTGGAACCCAGCTGAAAGTGCATGGAGCCTCCTTTTTTTCTTTGTTTTATATTTAGAAAGCCCAGATGAACTACGCTGTGCAATGTTTCAAGCTACCCAGTCGACATTTCTTTTGCGAGAAAAGCCATCCCAGCCCTCCACCGGCATGAAAAAGTCTGCATTGTCATAGCACACAGGCAATCAAACAGTAGAAAGGTGCACCTGACAAGAGACGAATGGACCAGTAGGCATGTCCACAAAAAGTTACGTGTCCATTACGGCACACTGGGTTAATGTGTTGGATGCATGGTCCACAGGGGACAGCCTACAAAGTCTGTCTGCAGTCCCTAATTCCAATTTTCCTCCGCTGACCACACCACTGCTGTCCGTGTACCCCTGGAACCAATTTTACAGTGTCTACAGCCTAATATTGTTATGTTAGGCCTACTACGCCTGTCTGCGGTCCCTCCTTCCAATACTCGTCCACTGACCACACCACTGCTGCCCGTGGACCCCTGGAACCTATTTTTAATTGCATAGAGCATCCTTTTTTTAATAGTAGGCGTACAAAGTCTGTCTGCGGTCCACTATTGAAATTGTCCTCCACTGCCCAGAGCACTGCTGCTTGTGTACCCCTGTAACTTTTTTAAGCTGCAGTGAGCCACATTTTTGGGTTAAGTCCTACTACCTGTGTCTGTCTGCGCCACTCAATTCAGCTGTGTTCCTTTGAAAAAAGCTGAAAGCTGAGCGTCAATAGTCTTGTTTTCAGCCTCTAGGAATTTTAAAACTGCATTGGGAGTACAACTTTGGTAGGGCCTACTAACGGTGTCTGCCTCCCCAGGTTTCCTCGCCATTGCTTCGATCTTAATGCTCTCGTTTAGTAGTTGTTGGAAACTACACTGCATTAGGCCTACAAATTGGGTATGGGGTGTAGAGAGATGGTGTGTTCCACTCCAAGGTGTTCTCCAGGTTACCTTTCCTGAGCTCCGATCTTCCGGCTCTCGTTTAGTAGTTGTTGGAAACTACACTGCATTAGGCCTACAAATTGGGTATGGGGTGTAGAGAGATGGTGTGTTCCACTCCAAGGTGTTCTCCAGGTTGCCTTTCCTGAGCTTCGATCTTCATGCTCTCGTTTAGTAGTTGTTGGAAACTACACTGCATTAGGCCTACAAATTGGGTATGGGGTGTAGAGAGATGGTGTGTTCCACTCCAAGGTGTTCTCCAGGTTGCCTTTCCTCAGCTTCGATCTTCCGGCTCTCGTTTAGTAGTTGTTGGAAACTACGCTGCATTAGGCCTACAAATTGGGTATGGGGTGTAGAGAGATGGTGTGTTCCACTCCAAGGTGTTCTCCAGGTTACCTTTCCTGAGCTCCGATCTTCCGGCTCTCGTTTAGTAGTTGTTGGAAACTACACTGCATTAGGCCTACAAATTGGGTATGGGGTGTAGAGAGATGGTGTGTTCCACTCCAAGGTGTTCTCCAGGTTGCCTTTCCTGAGCTTCGATCTTCATGCTCTCGTTTAGTAGTTGTTGGAAACTACACTGCATTAGGCCTACAAATTGGGTATGGGGTGTAGAGAGATGGTGTGTTCCACTCCAAGGTGTTCTCCAGGTTGCCTTTCCTGAGCTTCGATCTTCATGCTCTCGTTTAGTAGTTGTTGGAAACTACGCTGCATTAGGCCTACAAATTGGGTATGGGGTGTAGAGAGATGGTGTGTTCCACTCCAAGGTGTTCTCCAGGTTACCTTTCCTGAGCTCCGATCTTCCGGCTCTCGTTTAGTAGTTGTTGGAAACTACACTGCAGTAGGCCTACAAATTGGGTATGGGGTGTAGAGAGATGGTGTGTTCCACTCCAAGGTGTTCTCCAGGTTGCCTTTCCTGAGCTTCGATCTTCCGGCTCTCGTTTAGTAGTTCTTGGAAACTACACTGCATTAGGCCTACAAATTGGGTATGGGGTGTAGAGAGATGGTGTGTTCCACTCCAAGGTGTTCTCCAGGTTGCCTTTCCTGAGCTTCGATCTTCCGGCTCTCGTTTAGTAGTTGTTGGAAGCTACGCTGCATTAGGCCTACAAATTGGGTATGGGGTGTAGAGAGATGGTGTGTTCCACTCCAAGGTGTTCTCCAGGTTGCCTTTCCTGAGCTTCGATCTTCCGGCTCTCGTTTAGTAGTTCTTGGAAACTACACTGCATTAGGCCTACAAATTGGGTATGGGGTGTAGAGAGATGGTGTGTTCCACTCCAAGGTGTTCTCCAGGTTGCCTTTCCTGAGCTTCGATCTTCCGGCTCTCGTTTAGTAGTTGTTGGAAACTACGCTGCATTAGGCCTACAAATTGGGTATGGGGTGTAGAGAGATGGTGTGTTCCACTCCAAGGTGTTCTCCAGGTTGCCTTTCCTGAGCTTCGATCTTCATGCTCTCATTTAGTAGTTGTTGGAAACTACACTGCATTAGGCCTACAAATTGGGTATGGGGTGTAGAGAGATGGTGTGTTCCACTCCAAGGTGTTCTCCAGGTTGCCTTTCCTGAGCTTCGATCTTCATGCTCTCGTTTAGTAGTTGTTGGAAACTACACAGCATTAGGCCTACAAATTGGGTACGGGGTGTAGAGTGATGGTGTGTTCCACTCCAAGGTGTTCTCCAGGTTGCCTTTCCTGAGCTTCGATCTTCCGGCTCTCGTTTAGTAGTTGTTGGAAACTACGCTGCATTAGGCCTACAAATTGGGTATGGGGTGTAGAGAGATGGTGTGTTCCACTCCAAGGTGTTCTCCAGGTTTCCTCGCCAATGCTTCGATCTTCATGCTCTCGTTTAGTAGTTGTTGGAAACTACACTGCATTAGGCCTACAAATTGGGTATGGGGTGTAGAGAGATGGTGTGTTCCACTCCAAGGTGTTCTCCAGGTTGCCTTTCCTGAGCTTCGATCATCATGCTCTCATTTAGTAGTTGTTGGAAACTACACAGCATTAGGCCTACAAATTGGGTACGGGGTGTAGAGAGATGGTGTGTTCCACTCCAAGGTGTTCTCCAGGTTGCCTTTCCTCAGCTTCGATCTTCCGGCTCTCGTTTAGTAGTTGCTGGAAACTACGCTGCATTAGGCCTACAAATTGGGTATGGGGTGTAGAGAGATGGTGTGTTCCACTCCAAGGTGTTCCCCAGGTTTCCTCGCCAATGCTTCGATCTTCATGCTCTCGTTTAGTAGTTGTTGGAAACTACACTGCATTAGGCCTACAAATTGGGTATGGGGTGTAGAGAGATGGTGTGTTCCACTCCAAGGTGTTCTCCAGGTTGCCTTTCCTGAGCTTCGATTTTCCGGCTCTTGTTTAGTAGTTCTTGGAAACTACACTGCATTAGGCCTACAAATTGGGTATGGGGTGTAGAGAGATGGTGTGTTCCACTCCAAAGGTGTTCTCCAGGTTGCCTTTCCTGAGCTTCGATCTTCCGGCTCTCGTTTAGTAGTTGTTGGAAACTACGCTGCATTAGGCCTACAAATTGGGTATGGGGTGTAGAGAGATGGTGTGTTCCACTCCAAGGTGTTCCCCAGGTTTCCTCGCCAATGCTTCGATCTTCATGCTCTCGTTTAGTAGTTGTTGGAAACTACACTGCATTAGGCCTACAAATTGGGTATGGGGTGTAGAGAGATGGTGTGTTCCACTCCAAGGTGTTCTCTAGGTTGCCTTTCCTGAGCTTCGATCTTCCGGCTCTCGTTTAGTAGTTGTTGGAAGCTACGCTGCATTAGGCCTACAAATTGGGTATGGGGTGTAGAGAGATGGTGTGTTACACTCCAAGGTGTTCTCCAGGTTGCCTTTCCTGAACTTCTATCTTCAGGCTCTTATTAAATTGTGGTTAAACGGAACAACTGCATTTGGCGTACTAGTTGGTTTGGGGCCTACTATCGGTGTGTGCCACTCCTTGCTGTTCTCCTGGTTTCCTGTCCTGGCATTCAATTTTCAGGCTCTCGTTAAGTAGTTGTTAATGTTAGACTGCATTTGGCCTACTAGTTGGGTTGGGGCCTACTATCGGTGTCTGCCACTCCTTGCTGTTCTCCTCCACTGAACAAAGCTGTGCCGCCTGTTTACTATGGTTGCCAATTTTGAACTGAATTTCGACTACTTACTGATTTGGGCCTACTCTCTGTGTCAGCCTCTCATTCCAGTTGTCCTCCACTGCAATGCCCCCTGGTTAGTCCTGTGTTACCAATTTTGAACTGCATTTAGCCCACTTTATTCTTTGGGCCTATATCTGTGTTTCCTCCTCATCCTGCCGATTGCCCAGCCAGTGATAGATGAGTCTGCTGGTACATTGACCCATAACGCAAAATTCCCCGTGCACGCTACACAGCAAGATTGTGACCCTGCTGAAAGTCAGGTTCCTCTTCCCGCATACCATACCACTTTACACGGGGACAAAGAGGAAGGTGCAGATGAAAGTGCAGGTTCCTTCATCAGGTGGGGGGAGGAATACTAGTTGGCGACGTCACTGGCACAGGGCCTCTCATAGTACGCAAAAGTGTTGCTGCCGGTGGGAGGCGCCCCCGCCATGCAAACACACCGCTGTACTTTGAGGGGCCCTGTGCCAGTGCCAATGCCAACGAGTGGGCCCCGCCTGCTTGCTCAGGATCACAGCACTTGCAAAGTTGAAATACTTACCTCTCCCTGCTCCACTGCCGTGACGTGGTCCAGATTTACTGGGCCCACTAATTACTTGAACCAGCCCTACCCCCCACAACTTTAGCCAAATGACCCCCAATTTCAAATGCCTTCCAATTATTATAAGGTAAATTACGATTGACAAGCTTCTTTAACAAGAATGGATGTTTTTGCCATTAAAATGGGCAGTGTAGGTGTTTTCCTGGCCTCCACTCACTGCCGACTATGCTCCCCCATTGACTTGCATTGGGTTTCGTGTTTCGGGCGATACCCGACTTTTCGCGATAATCGGCCGATTCCACTCGATTCGACTTCTAAGATAGTCGGGTTTCGCGAAACACGGCTCGACTCTAAAAAGGTCAAGGTCGCTCAACCCTACTTATTACCTAAGCACACTTCTTATGATTGTGAATCCCATTTTCATGGTCTTTTGTTATCTGCCCTGGTCAGTACCTCAGTGTATGTTTATCACGTCCTTATATTCTGAATTAATTGCTTTTCATTGTATTCTTTATTTGGTTTTCTATTTGTAACATTTATTTCGACTATCTTGCATCCTGACCCATTTTTCTACATCGTATTCTTTTGTTCACACAAAAAATCCAAATTCCTTTTAACTTCGTCGCTCCTCTCCAGCTTAGTTTTATTTTATTTTATTTTTACATTTATTTGACTCTTTCATGTTACATTTCTCATTTTCTCTATTCAGCTAGCCTGACTTTATTTCTGTCTACGCATTTCTAGAAAACCTTTATTCCTGTGTGTCTTGCCTCCATTTCACTTGCAATTATTTTCTCTATTTAATTTTCCTTCTCCTATATTATTACAGAGTGTCTATCTTTTCTCTCTTTTGCTTCCCCCACCGTTGTCTCGCTCTGTCAGAAAGACACCACAGAACAGTAGAAGCACTTATTAAATTGTTAGTGCGTAAGTGCCATGTAACCAGTATAATTGGCTTCTTAAAATATTCTGTGTTTAACAATAACAACTCTGTCTGCGGCACGTGGCAGTGCTGAGCGCCAGTGTGACTGACAGTGCAGTTGGCAGCTGACCACCCAGGTAATAAAATGCCTTTAATATACGTTCACGACCTTACTAAATGCACTTGAAATGTCAATTACTACTAAATATTGGTTGCTAAAAACACTTTCCTTAGTCTCCAGATGTTTCCTAAATCATCTGTCATGGAACCGAGCCAGGCAGAATAACGCAAATTATAGGTGTTATTAGAATAACGTTAGATTCTACATATTGTAGACTTATACATTTCATATACTGTATTCCATTAGGATAGGTCAAAGGGAATCTGTCAGTACATTTTTGCTATGTAATGTAGCCTACAGACACAAAAGAGAATGGTAAAACCAAAAACACTCAGATAGGGATTGCATACATTAGTTAGGACTGCTCTGATATGGGTATACCGTGAAGATTGGTAGAGCAGCTTAGTATACATTTTTTGCAAAAAACGTATCAACCAAATACCCTGTTATTTACATCTTTTACTAGCACTTGCGGATTACTGCAAACATTTTTTCAAACTGAGTGTTTTTGGTTTTACCATTCTCTTTTGTGTCTTCAGGTTTCTTGGTGGTGTGTGAACATGTTCTTACAGACTTGTTCTCTGTGCAGGTAGCCCATGTGTTCCTGTTTCCATAATTGTTCTCTTGTGTCTACAAGACTGGGGAGTTCCACCAC
The DNA here is from genome assembly GCF_032444005.1 of Ranitomeya imitator. Taxonomy (NCBI): domain Eukaryota; kingdom Metazoa; phylum Chordata; class Amphibia; order Anura; family Dendrobatidae; genus Ranitomeya; species Ranitomeya imitator. The sequence goes on along the minus strand of NC_091282.1, from coordinate 571,674,620 downwards.
TCCTCTTGGGCTATCTGCACAAAAGCTGTTCTGCCCTGTATGCACACATGGATTTTTCCTCTCTGAACCCTGTTCACACAGGTAATATACAGATGATCAGGTTTTTAAATACATCAGATAGGGATTGCATACATTAGTTAGGACTGCTCTGATATGGGTATACCGTGAAGATTGGTAGAGCAGCTTAGTATACATTTTTTGCAAAAAACGTATCAACCAAATACCCTGTTATTTACATCTTTTACTAGCACTTGCGGATTACTGCAAACATTTTTTCAAACTGAGTGTTTTTGGTTTTACCATTCTCTTTTGTGTCTTCAGGTTTCTTGGTGGTGTGTGAACATGTTCTTACAGACTTGTTCACTGTGCAAGTAGCCCATGTGTTCCTGTTTCCATGATTGTTCTCTTGTGTCTACAAGACTGGGGAGTTCCACCACTCCTCTTGGGCTAGCTGCACAAAAGCTGTTCTGCCCTGTATGCACACATGGATTTTTCCTCTCTGAACCCTGTTCACACAGGTAATATACAGATGATCAGGTTTTTAAATACATCAGATAGGGATTGCATACATTAGTTAGGACTGCTCTGATATGGGTATACCGTGAAGATTGGTAGAGCAGCTTAGTATACATTTTTTGCAAAAAACGTATCAACCAAATACCCTGTTATTTACATCTTTTACTAGCACTTGCGGATTACTGCAAACATTTTTTCAAACCGAGTGTTTTTGGTTTTACCATTCTCTTTTGTGTCTTCAGGTTTCTTGGTGGTGTGTGAACATGTTCTTACAGACTTGTTCACTGTGCAAGTAGCCCATGTGTTCCTGTTTCCATGATTGTTCTCTTGTGTCTACAAGACTGGGGAGTTCCACCACTCCTCTTGGGCTAGCTGCACAAAAGCTGTTCTGCCCTGTATGCACACATGGATTTTTCCTCTCTGAACCCTGTTCACACAGGTAATATACAGATGATCAGGTTTTTAAATACATCAGATAGGGATTGCATACATTAGTTAGGACTGCTCTTATATGGGTATACCGTGAAGATTGGTAGAGCAGCTTAGTATACATTTTTTGCAAAAAACGTATCAACCAAATACCCTGTTATTTACATCTTTTACTAGCACTTGCGGATTACTGCAAACATTTTTTCAAACTGAGTGTTTTTGGTTTTACCATTCTCTTTTGTGTCTTCAGGTTTCTTGGTGGTGTGTGAACATGTTCTTACAGACTTGTTCACTGTGCAAGTAGCCCATGTGTTCCTGTTTCCATGATTGTTCTCTTGTGTCTACAAGACTGGGGAGTTCCACCACTCCTCTTGGGCTAGCTGCACAAAAGCTGTTCTGCCCTGTATGCACACATGGATTTTTCCTCTCTGAACCCTGTTCACACAGGTAATATACAGATGATCAGGTTTTTAAATACATCAGATAGGGATTGCATACATTAGTTAGGACTGCTCTGATATGGGTATACCGTGAAGATTGGTAGAGCAGCTTAGTATACATTTTTTGCAAAAAACGTATCAACCAAATACCCTGTTATTTACATCTTTTACTAGCACTTGCGGATTACTGCAAACATTTTTTCAAACTGAGTGTTTTTGGTTTTACCATTCTCTTTTGTGTCTTCAGGTTTCTTGGTGGTGTGTGAACATGTTCTTACAGACTTGTTCACTGTGCAAGTAGCCCATGTGTTCCTGTTTCCGTAATGTAGCCTACAACCTGCAGTAACCACCGATCGACCAAACCACTTCACGACCAGCTCTATCCTCACCTACTATATCCTCTCCCATCATTTGTAGATTGTGAGCCCTCGCGGGCAGGGTCTTCTCTCCTCCTGTACCAGTTGTGACTTGTGTTGTTCAAGATTATTGTACTTGTTTTTATTATGTATACCCCTCCTCACATGTAAAGCGCAATGGAATAAATGGCGCTATAATAATAAATAATATTAATAACAATAATGTAATCTGAAGATAGCATGCTGTAGGGGTTAAAACACAGATTTCAGGGATGTCTCTCTTATCAAGCTCCAGCATTTCTTTGCTTACAATGATTGTTTTAGCACCAGTAGCTTATCATTGCAGTAACTAGCTGGTTGTGATCCCTGGTCTGACACATTCCTTTCTGTGATAGGCAGCTCACTGTCTATGGACATTGCATATACAGAGCCTGGTGTGGGTGGGGGCAGATTCCTCAGCTCTGCTACACCCAGTAATCTAAGGCTAGTTTCACACTAGCATTTTGCTGAGCTGCAGAGGGCTGCGGACTTCCTCCGTGAAGCCCCGCCCACGGCCGCACCTACGCTGCTCAGCTCCACCCACGTCTGTATGCGGCCTGCGTACCTATCTTTAACAGTAGGTACGTAGTTCATGCGGATGTATGCGGATGCCTCCGTATGCGTCATTTTGACAATGCAGAGAAAAAAAGAAATTCCAAACAGCTGCGTTCGATGCGGGTCGCCGCACCCTCAAAACTACGCAGCGGTGGAGGTGCAGCCATGGGCGGGGTTTCACGGTGGAAGTCCGCAGCCCTCCGCAGCTCAGCAAAACGCTAATGTGAAACTAGCCTTAGTAATACATCGTTGGAATCAGGCTGCTCTCAGATGAGGTAGCAAAAACCTGGTTACAGATTCACTTTAAAGAAGCACATTTCCAATAGTAATATACATTATATAAAGTGTTATATGTGTACCTAGTTTACTCATTATATAACTGGTAGTATAGTTTTTTTTCCTATCAATGGCTTTGTTAGTGAAATAATCCATTCAATCCATTTTTTTTCTTTCTTGAAAGCCCGAGATTGTGCTCTCTTCACCAGAATTCTCTAAAAAATGTGACGGTGCCACATAAAAAGACAGCGCACAAGTATGCGGTAAAAAACAGAGCACAAGTATGCGGTCCATCGCAGTCCAACAAACCATTTCCTATCTCTCCATTCCAGAAGACCACAGTGAGGGACTGGGATCAGTGTCTCCTCTTTGCCGAAGCTCAGCCATATTCCAAATCCTGGCACCAACCCGTGGTTACTTCCAAGTAAATCCAGGAGCCAATCTAGACTGGCTCCTCTCCCAAAAGAAGGGGAGCTTGTTGTATTGCAGGGGGGAGTGGAACCTAATGGTCACACTCTCCACCCTAGACTGCTCAGGAGGGAACCCATAAGGGAACAACATCCCGATATGTCCTTCACGCAGGACAAACATGCACAAAGTGACACAGTGAAAAACAAACTGTGGTAGATGTTTACAGTATAAAACTAACAGGACCTGTTATGGGTGTATGCTCAGAAGAGAAAATTACATATTGATGATCAAAAGAAGCCAAAGTCATTAATCAATTGATGGCTGGTTTCCAAATCACCCTGAAAATCAAAGTAAATAGTTGAACTCACAGGTAGATCTGATCTAAGTAAATTTTATAACATCTCATAATGACTCTGTTGTCTGTATGGCCCCTATATACCTGGATACACTCCTGTCTGGGCATGCTCCTGATGAGACTACCTGCCAGGCATGGATAAGGGCATCGGTAAGTCCCTGGACAGCCTGTGGCACTACTTGGTGCTGGTAACTAATAGCAGTCAGTGTACAGTTGGGGAGTTTGCGGTGGTCCCTATTGTGAATTCTGCTCTTGGGCTCCCTCCGGTGGTTATGAGTGGTAGTGCTGCGGTAGTTGGATCGCAGCATTTATCAGGTGTATCCATTTTTTGTAATTTGGGCTGGGCTATTTAAGTCCTGCTTTATCCTTTGTCAATGCCAGTTGTCCATTGTTTTTGGAGGATTCACATCCATTCTTGGTCTCTCCTGGTCTGCTGTTTATTTCTTCAAAGATAAGTTCTGGCCTTGTTTTTGCTGTCCACCTGCTGTGGACCTTATAGTCTGTGCATTTTCTTGTTTTGTTTTGTCCAGCTTTGTCTGTGAAGGATTTTTTGCAGCCTTGCTGTGTCTCTGGAGATGCAGATATACCCTCCATGTCTTTAGTCAGATGTGGTGTTTTGTATTTTCTGTGGTGGATATTTTCTAGTGTTTTTATACTGACCGCATAGTACTCTGTCCTATTCTTCATTTTTAGCTAGTATGGCCTCCTATGCTAAATCCTGATTTCATGTCTGCGTATGTTATTTCCCTCTCCTTTCACAGTCAATATTTGTGGGCGGCTGTCTATCCTTTGGGGATTTTCTCTGAGGCAAGATAGTTTTCCCGTTTCTGTCTTTAGGGGTAGTTAGTTCTTAGGCTGTGTCGAGGGGTCTAGGGAGTGTTAGGTACCCCCCACGGCTACTTCTAGTTGCGCTGCTAGTTCAGGGTTTGCGGTCAGTAAAGGTACCACCTTCTCCAGAGTACGTCTCATGCTGCTCCTAGGCCACCAGATCATAACAGGTCCCCATATGGTATATATTATGGGTAAGCAGTGACATATCTGTTTCAGGTACTTTTATATATTTCTGTCCCTCTTTTTATGTACCAGCATTATGCTGTAGATGGATATGGATGCCAATTGCAATTTGTACACATACAGTGGCATGTAAAAGTTTGGGCATCCCTGGTCTAAATGAATGTTGTTATGAACAGTTAACAGAGCATTGGGCAGATAATAGGAGACAGGCCAGAACACCAGGAGACATGGAGGTGGCCGTAGGAGGGCAACAACCCAGCAATAGGACAATTACCTCTTCCTTTGTCCAAGGAGGAACAGGAGGAGCAGTGCTAGAGCCCTGCAAAATGATCTCCAGCACGTCACTAATAGCCATGTGTCTGCTCAAACTGTCAGAAACAGACTCCATGAGGGTGGTATGAGGGCCCGACATCCACAAATGCGTATTGTGCTTACAGCCCCATACCATGCAGGGCATTTCCATTTGCCAGAGAACACCAAGTTTGGCAGATTTGACATTGGCGCCCTGTGCTCTTCACGGATAAGAGCAGGTTCACACTGAGCACATGTGACAGATGTCCCAATTTAAAGGAGCAAATCTCCTAGACTTGTAATGCCCATAAACTAAGTGTATGGGCTGACAAACATTTCCCCATGGGGGATACATTTGTAAAAAAAATATTTAATTGGGATCAAAGACGCCCTTGCCAAAATATTGACTGTCTGTAGCCGCAAGGAACACGTGAGCCCTGGTGATCTAATGGTGGAAAATGATGAGAGGTGGAGGAAGACCTCATTAAAAATCTGGGCCTAATTTAAAGGAGTGGGCCTCCTAGCTTTGTAATGGGCTGACAAACATTTCCCCAAGGGGGATACATTTTTAAAAAATATACTATGGCCATCATAGACACCCTTGCCAAAAATTGAACTGCCTGTAGCGGCATAGAAGACGTTAAGCCTGGTGATCTAGTGGTGGAGAATGATGAGACATTGCTGAAGGCCTCATTAAAAACTAGGCCCAATGTAAAGGAGTGTGTCTCCTAGACATGTAATGCCCATACACGCAGTGCATGGGCTGACAAACATTTCCCCAAGGAGGATATATTTTTAAAAAATGTATTATGGGCATCATATACACCCTTGCCAAAAATTGGACTGCCTGTAGTGGCACAGAAGACGTTAAGCCTGGTGATCTAGCGGTGGAGAATGAGGAGACATAAAGATAAATCATGTTTAAAAAAAAGGATGTGAATCCACCAATGAAAGTAAATAACAAAAGGGAGGGGTGAACACAGGTTCATATATACGATGCCAGACTTTGTCCAGCGAGATATGTTTGTCCCTAGCAACAGCTCAGAGACAGGGATATAAAAAAAAATTATAATAGTATTTCAATATTTTCATATTGTAGAGGTATGCACTGGGTCATAAAACCTTGGTGCAGAGATATTAAAACTGGAATATATAAGAATAAATGGGAAAAATATACGTACATCTCATTTTGATGACAGTTCCCCCTGGGGGACTTTATTTTGGTTTCTAATTAGTAACGGGCATCTGAAAAACACCCTTGGACAAAAATTGAGTGAGGAATACGTTCATCCTGGTGTTGTACTGGTTGTGGATGATGATGATGAGGATAAGGAGGATAACACCAAACAGACAAAATTAGGAAGCGGATAGCCATGTGTGGTTGGGGAGAGTTGCATGACAATATACCTCAACAAAAAAGACAATGTATTAGGCCGGCCTCACACTAGCGAGTTTTACGGACGTAAGAGCGCAGAAACTACGTCCATAAAACTCGCATAAAATATGGCACAACTATTCTCTATGCCCCTGCTCCTATCTGCCGTTTTTTCCTGATCATTATTATACGGCTTTCTACGGCCGTAGAAAATCGCAGCATGCTGCGTTTGTCACCGTATTGCGCAAATAAAACGTCAATGAAAGTCAATGGAAGCCCCAAAAATACGGATTACACACGGACCAGCAGTGTGACTTGCGAGGAATACGCAGCGGTGTTAGAGAGAAAAGCCGGTAATTCAGTGCGGTGTACAGTAAAATCACACTGACAGCTTACAGTAGAATAGGTAGAATAAATGTGTACACATAGAATAGGTATATATATATATATATATATAAAAATTGGAACAGCATCCAGAGAATACCTTCGGTCGCGGTGCAAAGCTCTCCCAGCCAGCAATCCAAATGGCCTCAAACAATATAAGAAAAAAAGAAAAGCAGCACCAAATAATAAAGAATGTGGACTTTATTGCCTGGCCGGCGTGGCAACGTTTCGGATATCAAATCCTTTCTCAAGCAGTGAACACATAAGTGAGACAACCTTTTATATGTTATTCATACCAATCTCATTACAGAGCTCATTAAATATAATATTAAGAATATAAATAAATCATAACAAACACCACTCCATGAATTAAGTGATTCCATGTGAAAAGGACATCTCCATTCAATGTACCAGCAATGAACAGTAGACATACCGTGTCGCGTGATATTATTAAGAATATGCTTAATAAGCAATTATGAAACATTAAAATCAGGTGTACCAATCCTGATAAGCTAAAAACACATGAAACTTACAGACGTAATCTTAAACCTGCACGCCACGGATCTCGGCGTTCGTCCGCGCAACTGCGCATATCCGTGACATCAGAGTCCAATAGACCCAGAATGCCACAGCTCGCAGCCGCGCAGAGTCACATCGAAGATCGCGGGCGCCATATTTGTTCAGGGAAACCATTGCCCATAAGAATGAGGGGACAAAAACAAAATTACAGTGCATAACTAAAATTTAGTAATTTCTGGCTATAGCGGACTCATAAATATCTTGAAACCAGACACCGTGTAGCAAAAAAACCCATAATTTAATATTCTTGAGCACCACCACTCAGACCAAAAACAGACATAAATATCATTCTTAATCCAAGGGACATGAATGTGCCACTGATTAAAGGACCAGAGCTTAAGCCCTATTTATTATCACAGAATCAGGAGGACCCCTACATAAGGGTATAATGTCCCAGACCTGAGTATGGAGGCTGAGACTTTTGAAGGGGCAAACCACCCCGCATCTCCCCACTCCATTTAAAGTGAGTAAAACTGTCCATATCCCATGGCCAATTTCTATATATCCCTTTAAGGAAACCAAACACACAGTCACATCGTGGTTGCTCTCATGATAGTTTATTATATTGCACGATGCTTTTATACAAATGAGTCCGAGTATGCCATAATAACTTTAATTCATTACAAAAAATCAAAAGAAAAAATACAAAACAGAAATAATTTAAACCTGCATCCTCATGGGCAAGAATAAAGTATTTTTAAAAAATTTTTTTTATCATATATTCATAGCACAGGACTGGTCATCTGAAACAACAAAAGAGGACAAAAAGGAAAACATGTTAGTGATCCTTTAGTCAAGGTATATTACAGAAGTTAAAACAGTCAGGGAAAGAATCAAAATTGCCACCATATTATGCACAGTTTCACATAATTTGACTATATTTAAAATCTACATTCAAACCATTTGGCTTTAGCGTCTTAAGTCTCATAATCCACTCCATCTCCCTCCTTTTAAGCAACTGGATTCGATCACCACCTCTTCTTTGGGCTGGTATTGTGTCAATAATACGAAAACGAAGATCCTTTTCCGTATGGGATTTTTCCGTGAAATGTTTCGAAACAGGTAAGTCCATGCGTTTTTTCCTTATGGTATGTCGGTGTTGGTTAATTCTTGTTTTAAACTCACATGTAGTCTCACCGACATACCATAATAAACAAGGACATTGTAACAAATAAACCACATGGTCTGAGTCACACGTCAAGTAGTGCCTAATCATAAACTCCTCATTAGTTTTGGGATGAAAAAAACTTCGGCCTTTCATCATCAAATTACAATTGACGTGTGACTCAGACCATGTGGTTTATTTGTTACAATGTCCTTGTTTATTATGGTATGTCGGTGAGACTACATGTGAGTTTAAAACAAGAATTAACCAACACCGACATACCATAAGGAAAAAACGCATGGACTTACCTGTTTCGAAACATTTCACGGAAAAATCCCATACGGAAAAGGATCTTCGTTTTCGTATTATTGACACAATACCAGCCCAAAGAAGAGGTGGTGATCGAATCCAGTTGCTTAAAAGGAGGGAGATGGAGTGGATTATGAGACTTAAGACGCTAAAGCCAAATGGTTTGAATGTAGATTTTAAATATAGTCAAATTATGTGAAACTGTGCATAATATGGTGGCAATTTTGATTCTTTCCCTGACTGTTTTAACTTCTGTAATATACCTTGACTAAAGGATCACTAACATGTTTTCCTTTTTGTCCTCTTTTGTTGTTTCAGATGACCAGTCCTGTGCTATGAATATATGATAAAAAAAATTTTTTTAAAATACTTTATTCTTGCCCATGAGGATGCAGGTTTAAATTGTTATTTCTGTTTTGTATTTTTTCTTTTGATTTTTTGTAATGAATTAAAGTTATTATGGCATACTCGGACTCATTTGTATAAAAGCATCGTGCAATATAATAAACTATTATGAGAGCAACCACGATGTGACTGTGTGTTTGGTTTCCTTAAAGGGATATATAGAAATTGGCCATGGGATATGGACAGTTTTACTCACTTTAAATGGAGTGGGGAGATGCGGGGTGGTTTGCCCCTTCAAAAGTCTCAGCCTCCATACTCAGGTCTGGGACATTATACCCTTATGTAGGGGTCCTCCTGATTCTGTGATAATAAATAGGGCTTAAACTCTGGTCCTTTAATCAGTGGCACATTCATGTCCCTTGGATTAAGAATGATATTTATATCTGTTTTTGGTCTGAGTGGTGGTGCTCAAGAATATTAAATTATGTTTTTTTTTGCTACACGGTGTCTGGTTTCAAGATATTTATGAGTCCGCTATAGCCAGAAATTACTAAATTTTAGTTATGCACTGTAATTTTGTTTTTATCCCCTCATTCTTATGGGCAATGGTTTCCCTGAACAAATATGGCGCCCGCGATCTTCGATGTGACTCTGCGCGGCTGCGAGCTGTGGCATTCTGGGTCTATTGGACTCTGATGTCACGGATATGCGCAGTTGCGCGGACGAACGCCGAGATCCGTGGCGTGCAGGTTTAAGATTACGTCTGTAAGTTTCATGTGTTTTTAGCTTATCAGGATTGGTACACCTGATTTTAATGTTTCATAATTGCTTATTAAGCATATTCTTAATATTATCACGCGACACGGTATGTCTACTGTTCATTGCTGGTACATTGAATGGAGATGTCCTTTTCACATGGAATCACTTAATTCATGGAGTGGTGTTTGTTATGATTTATTTATATTCTTAATATTATATTTAATGAGCTCTGTAATGAGATTGGTATGAATAACATATAAAAGGTTGTCTCACTTATGTGTTCACTGCTTGAGAAAGGATTTGATATCCGAAACGTTGCCACGCCGGCCAGGCAATAAAGTCCACATTCTTTATTATTTGGTGCTGCTTTTCTTTTTTTCTTATATATATGTATATATATATATGTCATTGAGACACATATATGTATATATATTATTATTTCTACTATATGGAAGTATTGTGTATTGGGCAGTGTTGGGCACACGCATATGGAGGGAGTTTTGTTGTGTATGGTTTTAATTGTTTTTATATGTTACCAATAAAGCTTGTGTGACTTATTATAACTTTTGGTGGTGTGCATACATTATAGTGGCTTTTCTTTTCTTGTTTATTATCTGCTCTGTGTATTAGCCATTGTTTTGCACCCCCAATATATATTTATTTATTTGATATCATTGTGGTGCGCCAACTAACTTTTCTATGATGCATGATTCTTCTCTAAACACCTAATGGTGTTTATTTCTTGTGTTTGGCAGCACACGGCTCATTTTAGCTGACATATGTATTGGTGGAAACGATTACACAGGTCAACAAAAAAAAAATTTTTTTCTGGTGTCCAAAATATTTTAATGAATTTGGGGTATTTCTGGGGTGCTGATTCTGAATATGCTATCAGTTTTGCCAGATTGGCTCAAGTTTTTGAGATTTTTGGTATCTTATTTATAGCACTTGTTGGTAAATGCGACGCATCATCTCATTAATTTCTTTGGATTAGTACTTGAACTGAGCAGTTCTCAATATAGTTTTGTGTTAATTAGTGTTCTAAAAGTTTGTTCATAGCTTGATTTTTGCACTAACTTTATGTTGTTGTCTGTTTTCCAGTGAAAAGCATGAACTCATCAAGAAGAAGTTGTCTTAACGATCCAGACTCATTCTGTTACATTTGTGGTGCATACACACTGCCAATACACACTTCATCATCATCAGGTGGGGGAAGGTCAGGTAACATGGTAACCACAGGTACAGGCACATCTTCACAATGAGGGACAGGCCTTCTTGCAGATTCCATGTTAGGTTACTCCCATTTTCGTTTCTTATGCTTATTGAATCCTTGCACTTGCACTGCACAGAAATAACAGTCATCATGATGATTTTTTTGCTCTCTCCACACCATTGGAACACCAAATTTGAAGCTTTTTCTTTGTCCTTTGCTCCATTTTCGTAATAATTCGATACATGCTTTGCACACTATGTGTGGTGCCCAAAACTTGTCTTGGTCCCCATGCATAACCCCAAAATAGGCAAAATACACTTTTTTTACGAAGTCTGTTATGTTTCTTCTATGTTTTGGCAGTGTGTATTCACCACAAATGTAACAGAATGAGTCTGGATCGTTAAGACAACTTCTTCTTGATGAGTTCATGCTTTTCACTGGAAAACAGACAACAACATAAAGTTAGTGCAAAAATCAAGCTATGAACAAACTTTTAGAACACTAATTAACACAAAACTATATTGAGAACTGCTCAGTTCAAGTACTAATCCAAAGAAATTAATGAGATGATGCGTCGCATTTACCAACAAGTGCTATAAATAAGATACCAAAAATCTCAAAAACTTGAGCCAATCTGGCAAAACTGATGACATATTCAGAATCAGCACCCCAAAGTTACCCTAAATTCGATGAAATATCTTTGGCACCAAAAATGCTGTTGACCAGTGTTATCATTGGTTTCCCTAACGGTTTGTTGTGGTTATGGATTGGGAGGCGAGAGAGGCAGCATGGAGGGCCACGGCATCCACGGTATTTGTAGAGACTACTAGCCAGGGCCCCGACTCAGACTTTACATGGTTATCCATGGACCTCATGGCAGCACAAAAGCATGGCATTAAACTACTGTGGAACATTCGTTGCCTAGAGGAGTATTTGAAACTCAATTTAGTTCCCAGAGGTCTGAGGGTATCTATTTTCCCAACGTGGGAACCCTCAACGGCTTTTCGCACTACTTGGGAGGAGGGGCTGCTCTGTTGCTCGCAGATTTTGATTAAGATGCTGATTACGCATGACAAAGAACTTCTGGCACAGGTAAAAACCGAAATCAAGGATTTGGAAGGTGGGCTCCATAAATTTGATGATGTCTCACAAGTTCAACCATTCAAGGTTAGACTTAAAGAAAGTCTTGATAAGTACGATCAAGAAATCATAAATAAAAAAAGATCCAAATTTTTAAGGGACAAGTTGGATTTTGACCAACACACTGCATATAAATGGAGACATCAGGGTAACCGGCGTCGGGGGACAAATACTAGACAAGGTCCTGTTGGCTCCTCACAGAATGTTCTTACAACGGACGGTCCGTCATTGAGTGATTTTTTTATCATCCGCGGAAAGCGAGTCAGAACCAGGACTCGGACCAGGAGAGGGCGTAGGAAATACAGGTCTGTTCACTCAGATTACCAGAAGCAGGGGGCACAGGCCCTCGTACCAGAACAGACGGAAACATCGCAAATAATCACATCATGTACTACAGACACGGGTGAGTGTATTTCTGCTGTTAAACATGACACATTGAAGATCATTAATCTGTCTCAACATCAATTGACACCTACAGAAATTTCTGTTTTAAGCAGGGGATTAACATTCTCACCCGTACAACAGACTGATAAATTTACCTTGATCAAGGACCTTTTTTTATTCTGTAGGAAAATTGTCCTACAGGTCCTGCATATCCAGCCGCAGGTTATGTCCTCCTTGGAACAAACGGAACATAGGGTCTTTCAAGATCTGATGGATCTTCTTCAGGTGGCTGATTCGACCACAGGTAGGCCAAGATTCCCTCATAAAAATAGATCTACTGTCTCTCCATCTTTCTTTATTGTACCAGCTGTAAAGATTTTTTTCGATATGGTGAAACAGGACATTGAAGCGTTACCCCTAAGATCATGCCCTACATTTAATCTAACATTTCAGGAGCGGCAGGCTTTATCTGCCTTGCGAGTGAACAACAAGTTTTTAATTAGGGAAGCAGATAAGGGGGGTAATGTCGTTTTATGGCCTCATGACATGTACCTTGAAGAAGCCCATAGACAGCTGGATAACCAACGGTTTACTGGAAACTTCCCTCTAATCCTACGGAGATTTTCGCCAGTAAAATGAGAACCCTGATAGATAGAGCTTTTGAACTGGGAGTCATCAGTGCTAGTGAACGGAATTTTATTTGGGTAGATGAACCAATAACGTCTACATTCTATTTACTACCCAAAGTTCACAAAAACCTGACTAAACCTCCGTGTCGGCCAATTGTGTCTAGTATTGGCAGCCTTTGTGAGAGGGCGTGCACGTACATTGACTTTTTTCTCCAGCCACTTGTGTTAAAACTACCTTCGTATATTAGAGATTCGTCACATTTTATTAATACGTATAAGGGTACTACTCTATCTCCAGATGAGATTATGGTCACCTGTGACGTGGAAAGCCTTTACTCAAATATTAACCATGATGATGGTTTACAGGCAGTTTTGTTTTTTCTAGACCAACAAGTGAACTCTGACCGAATGCACAATTCCTTTATCATTGATTTATTGGATTTTGTTTTGAGACACAATTTTTTCTTATTTGACAGGTCTTTCTTTCTTCAAACATCCGGCGTAGCTATGGGGGCGCGCTGTGCCCCGGCTTTCGCAAATTTGTTTTTAGGGTGGTGGGAATCCACGGTCGTCTATGTTTCAAGCCAGTTCAACAACAAGGTACGCCATTGGTCGCGATTCATAGACGACATTTTCTTCATTTGGTCAGGTTCTCCAGAGGAATGTATGGAGTTTTTGGATTTGCTCAATCATAATCCCTTTAATATTTTTTTGACCCACCAGTTTTCTTCTGTTGCAGTTTATTTTTTAGACCTTGAGGTCAAGTGTCAAGACGGCATTCTGTCCACCTGCCTATATCGAAAACCTACAGCGGTTAATAGTTTGCTGGAGTATCGCAGCTTTCACCCTGGACACACGAAAGATGGAATTCCAAGAGGCCAGTTCCTTAGGACAAGACGTAACTGTACAAGTGATGAAGACTTTCGAAAGGAAGCACATGATCTCACAGAAAGATTTAAAATGAGAAATTATCCCAGGAAGTGCATATCTCGAGCATATCAGGGAGCCAAGTCTAAGTCACAGGATGTCCTACTTGTCCCCAAAAAGAAAAAAACGGACAACTTTGCACGCTTTATTACAGGATACCAGACTCAGTGGGATCAGGTAAGAAACATCTTAAATAACCATTGGAGAATATTAACTACGGACACACAAACGGCGCAAGTAATTAGCCCACGACCCTTGGTGACGGCTAGAAGGGCCCCAAATTTTAGGGACATGCTCATGAGGAGCCACTACTCCAGGCCCACCATTAGACTCAATCGTGGTATCATGCTTAGAGGTTCGTTCCCATGTGGAGATTGTACGGTATGTCCATATATGCATCCCACTCGTGACAGTTTCATTAACCCACTTGATCAGAGGACTCATAAATTGAAATCTTATATCAACTGTAAAACCTCTAATGTTATTTATGCCATCATTTGTCCCTGCCCTCGTGTATATGTAGGGCAAACCTCACAAGGGTTAAGACGAAGGATTCAGGGACATTTCTCTACAATCAACACAGCAGCTGCTGACAAGCGGAAAGGTAAAACATTAACCACAGTGGCAGCTCATTATCTGACCCATCACACTGGGAGCCAAAAGGATACGAGGGTGGTTGGACTTGAACATTTGAAAAGTTCAGGCAGGGGTGGATCTTTACGGACCAAGCTGTTACAGGTAGAATCCCGATGGATCTACCTACTTCACTCCATGACACCCCACGGGATTAACGAAGATCTTTTATTTACAGGCTTCCTGGGATAATTGGACTTTATTGTGTGGACACGAAATGGGACCTTGTCTAGTCAAAACTACATCTATACCGTGTGGATCTGGAGAATATGGGGCTGCATGCTATGTTCAAGCATGAAGAATTGGTCTCTGGCGAGTGAGACTTGGCTCGATCCTGCTCGGGAGATGATTATATGAGAACGAACTTTGTTTTGAATGGAAGAAATTCACTGATTTTTCAGCATCTTGGCTGTGCATTACCATTCATTTGCTCGTTCCTTATGGAGAATGCATAAATGTATCACCATTTTGTATTCCTACTAATTATATATTATGGACATCCATGTGTATGTATTTTTCATGTTATAATATCTAGTGTGGCATACACACATCCCTATGCCTTATTTATGTAACTTCTCTTTCAGACTAGGGGGGGGGGGGGCGTTCTTCTGCCCTCCTGCTTTTTCTTGGGCTTATATGACAGCGTTTTTTTTTTTGTTTTTTTTTAGGACTTATCTTTGTCCTCTCTCTGCATATGTGTACAAATAAGTTATCTTCTCATTTTCTAGTGTGTTCTCCTTGGTACTGTGACAACAGGACTTATGGCAATAGGACTTATCTTTGTCCCCTCTTTCTGCATATGTGCACAGATAAATTATCTCTTCATTTTTCATTGGGTTCTCTGTGGCACTGTGACAGTCGAGCATGTTTGACTGTCACATCGCCCGCTCCCGGGAGCCACGCGTGCGCTTTAGCATTTCCTATCTATTTGTCTTCCCCTGCTCCAGCTTCTTACTTTTTCCTCTGTGCGATCCGTCGGTCTGGCAGGCCGGCGTATGCGCTGTTCATCCACCAGGGGTCAGTGCAATATCTTCTTACTACAGCCTCTGACGCCATCGTTCCTGATTACCTGCACACCAGACTGCGATCTGCTTCATTAGATCAGGTATATACAAGCGCTGTTGGTGCTTTTAGAGCTCACTTCCCCTGACGAAGCTGGCTTGAACAGCGATACGCGTAGGGCTCTCCCTCCGTTGCCCTTCAATTGCTGGCTGCCCAGTCCTTGCTATATTGTCTCTATATTCTGTGAGCCTTCTGTCTGGATCACCTTCTAGCTGCCGCAGCATGTTCCCCTCTTTTGCTCAGGACGGGTGACAGCCGTGTTCCTTTTTCCTATTTGGGGTAATTATTTGGCCGTATTTGCATGTGCCCTACTCATTATATACCAGGAGGACTATTTGCTGTGGGTAAGCTGCAGCCTGACAGGGTTTTGCTATTGACAGATATATCTTTTGCTGGTCAGGACAGGGCGGCTTTGCCAGTAATTATTTGTGTGTATACTATTTGATTATCTGCCATATTTGATGCATGTTTTCCACTACTATATGGAAGTATTGTGTATTGGGCAGTGTTGGGCACACGTATATGGAGGGAGTTTTGTGTGTATGGTTTTAATTGTTTTTATATGTTACCAATAAAGCTTGTGTGACTTATTATAACTTTTGGTGGTGTGCATACATTATAGTGGCTTTTCTTTTCTTGTTTATTATCTGCTCTGTGTATTAGCCATTGTTTTGCACCCCCAGTATATATATTTATTTATTTGATATCATTGTGGTGCGCCAACTAACTTTTCTATGATGCATTATTATTTCATCCAGCGCGATATAGCAGAAAGCCGGTAATTCAATTGCCGGCTTTTGCTCTCTCCTTCCTAAACCCGACATGATATGAGACCTGGTCTACATACAGTAAACCATCTCATATCCCCATTTTTTGGGGGATATTCCACACTACTAATGTCAGTAGTGTGTATATGCAAAATTTGGCCGTTCTAGCTAGTAAATTAAAGGGTTAAATGGCGGAAAAAATTGGCGTGGGCTCCCGCACAATTTTCTCCGCCAGAGTAGTAAAGCCAGTGACTGAGGGCAGATATTAATAGCCTGGAGAGGGTCCATGGTTATTGGCCCCCCCCTGGCTAAAAACATCTGCCCCCAGCCACCCCAGAAAAGGCACATCTGGAAGATGCGCCTATTCTGGCACTTGGCCACTCTCTTCCCATTCCCGTGTAGAGGTGGGATACGGGGTAATGAAGGGTTAATGTCACCTTGCTATTGTAAGGTGACATTAAGCCAAATTAATAATGGAGAGGCGTCAATTATGACACCTATCCATTATTAGTCCAATACTAGTAAAGGGTTAAAAAAAACACACACACACACACATTATTAAAAATTATTTTAATGCAAAAATCACAAAGGTTGTTGTATTAATTTATTCTACTCTCAATCCACTCACTGAAGACCCTCGATCTATAAATAAAAAATAAAAAAATAAACCAACAATATACATACCTTCCGAGGATCTGTCACGTCCAACGATGTAAATCCATCTGAAGGGGTTAAAATATTTTGCAGCCACGAGCTTTGCTAATGCAACGTTGCTCATGTCTGCAAAACCCCGGAGAATGTAGGTAAAGTAGGTCATTGACCTATATTTACCTGCATTTGCGGTGAGGCGCCCTCTGCTGGCTGTTTCTAGATTGTGGGAACTTTCCTAGAAAGCTCCCAGGCTCGAGTTCATATGAGGACAACCAGCAGAGGGCGCCTCTTATGAACTCGAGCCTGGGAGCTTTCTAGGAAAGTTCCCACGATCTAGGAACAGACAGCAGAGGGCGCCTCACCGCAAATGCAGGTAAATATAGGTCAATGACCTACTTTACCTACATTCTCCGGGGTTTTGCAGACATGAGCAATGTTGCATTAGCAAAGCTCGTGGCTGCAAAATATTTTAACTCCTTCAGATGGATTTACATCGTTGGACGTGACAGATCCTCGGAAGGTATGTATATTGTTGGTATATATTTTTTTATTTTTTATTTACAGATCGAGGGTCTTCAGTGAGTGGATTGAGAGTAGAATAAATTAATACAACAACCTTTGTGATTTTTGCATTAAAATAATTTTTAATAATGTGTGTGTGTGTTTTTTTAACCCTTTACTAGTATTGGATTAATAATGGATAGGTGTCATAATTGACGCCTCTCCATTATTAATTTGGCTTAATGTCACCTTACAATAGCAAGGTGACATTAACCCTTCATTACCCCATATCCCACCGCTACACGGGAATGGGAAGAGAGTGGCCAAGTGCCAGAATAGGCGCATCTTCCAGATGTGCCTTTTCTGGGGTGGCTGGGGGCAGATGTTTTTAGCCAGGGGGGGCCAATAACCATGGACCCTCTCCAGGCTATTCATATCTGCCCTCAGTCACTGGCTTAACTACTCTGGCGGAGAAAATTGTGCGGGAGCCCACGCCAATTTTTTCCGCCATTTAACCCTTTAATTTACTAGGTAGAACGGCCAAATTTTGCATAGACACACTACTGACATTAGTAGTGTGGAATATGCAAAAAAAAAATGGGGATATGAGATGGTTTACTGTATGTAAACCAGGTCTCATATCATGTCGGGTTTAGGAAGGAGAAAGCAAAAGCCGGTAATTGAATTACCGGCTTTCTGCTATATCGCGCTGGATGAAATATTAATATATATACATATATGTGTCTACTGACTATATATATATATATATATATATTATTATTTATTGTTATAGCGCCATTTATTCCATGGCGCTTTACATGTGAGGAGGGGTATACATAATAAAAACAAGTACAATAATCTTAAACAATACAAGTCATAACTGGTACAGGAGGAATGAGGACCCTGCACGCGAAGGCTCACAATCTACAAGGGATGGGTGAGAATACAGTAGGTGAGGGTAGAGCTGGTCATGCAGCGGTTTGGTCATCGGTGGTTACTGCAGGTTGTAGGCTTGTCGGAAGAGGTGGGTCTTCAGGTTCTTTTTGAAGGTTTCGATGGTAGGCGAGAGTCTGATGTGTTGTGGTAGAGGGTTCCAGAGTAGGGGTGATACGCGAGAGAAATCTTGTATACGATTGTGGGAAGAGGAGATAAGAGGGGAGTAGAGATGGAGATCTTGTGAGGATCGGAGGTTGTGGGTAGGTAAGTACCGGGAGACGAGGTCACAGATGTATGGAGGACACAGGTTGTGGATGGCTTTGTACGTCATGGTAAGGGTTTTGTAGTGGAGTCTCTGGGCAATGGGGAGCCAGTGAAGGGATTGACAGAGGGGAGAGGCCGGGGAATAGCGGGTGGATAGGTGGATTAGTCGGGCAGCAGAGTTTAGAATAGATTGGAGGGGTGCGAGAGTGTTAGAGGGGAGGCCACAGAGCAGGAGGTTGCAGTAGTCAAGGCGAGAGATGATGAGGGCATGGACTAGGGTTTTTGCAGATTCATGGTTGAGGAATGAACGGATTCGTGAAATATTTTTGAGTTGAAAGCGGCAGGAAGTGGAAAGGGCTTGGATATGTGGTTTGAAGGAGAGATCAGCGTCAAGGATTACCCCGAGGCAGCGAGCTTGTGGGACTGGGGAGAGTGGGCAGCCATTTACTGTAATGGATAGGTTCGTTGGGGGGGTCGCGTGAGATGGGGGAAAGATGATGAATTCTGTTTTGTCCATGTTAAGTTTTAGAAATCTAGCGGAGAAGAAGGATGAAATAGCAGATAGACATTGAGGGATTCTGGTTAGAAGGGAGGTGATGTCTGGTCCAGAGATGTAGATCTGTGTGTCATCAGCATAGAGGTGATACTGAAAACCGTGAGATTCTATGAGCTGTCCCAGGCCAAAGGTGTAAATGGAGAAGAGCAAGGGCCCAAGAACTGAACCCTGTGGGACTCCGACAGATAAGGGGCGAGGTGAGGAGGTGGTGTGTGAGTGGGAGACGCTGAATGTCCTGTCTGTTAGGTATGATGAGATCCAGGATAGGGCCAAGTCTGTGATGCCAAGGGATGAGAGGGTCTGTAATAATAGGGAATGGTCCACTGTGTCAAAGGCAGCCGACAGGTCGAGGAGGAGGAGGATAGAGTAGTGTCGCTTGCTCTTGGCGGTTAAGAGGTCATTGGTGACTTTAGTTAGGGCAGTTTCGGTGGAATGGTGTGACCGGAAGCCAGATTGTAGGCGGTCAAAGAGGGAGCAAGAAGAGAGATGGGAGGACAGTTCAAGGTAAATGTGTTGTTCCAGTAGTTTTGAGGCATAGGGGAGAAGTGATATAGGGCGATAGCTAGATACAGAGGATGGGTCAAGAGAGGGCTTTTTGAGGATAGGTGTGATGGAGGCATGTTTAAAGCTTGAGGGGAAAACACCAGTTGTTAGTGATAGGTTGAATAGGTGTGTTAGGGTTGGGATGAAGACTGTGGTGAGGTTTGGGATGAGGTGGGATGGGAGTGGGTCAAGTGCACAGGTGGTGAGTAGTGTTGAGCATTCCGATACCGCAAGTATCGGGTATCGGCCGATATTTGCGGTATCGGAATTCCGATACCGAATTCCGATACTTCCCGCGTATCGGATACCGGAATCGGAAGTTCCCAGAATTCAAACTGAACGCAGCAGCCAATGAGGAATGATTGGAAGTGTGGGCACATCCTGTTTAGCATGGTGGGCATGTAAGTACTGGCAAGGCTTGGATTGGCTGCTGAAATGATGTCACTCAGCACTATAAAAAACGCTGCCGCCATTTTGCACTCACTCTGCTGTGATTTCAGTTAGGGACAGGACGCTGTGTTCTAACTGAGGGCCAGTCGAGCTAGCTAATTGCTTTATTTTCCTTTCCAAAGGCTAATTTAGCAAAATGCTGTGTGTTCTTCACTGTTCACCTTGCTCTTGCCTTGCAGCGCTGTTTTAACAGCGTTCTGCAAGGTCTCTGTGTGTGTGTGTGTGTGTGCAGCTCACTCTGTAGTCTGTGTGCAGCCATATACCCGGTTGTATTCAGCTCAGGGGGGGTTCACACTGCCTCACACAGTTGTCCTTTTTTGCTCTTAGTGCAGCCTGCTGCACATTTTTTCTCAAATTTCCTATTAGTGTTTTTCCACCAGTCTCCAGCTCTATTGTGGAAAAACACTACATAGGATAACCTAGAGGGGGGTTTTTGGGCCTTGCAGCGCCGTTTACGGCTGTCTGCACGGTCTCCGTGTGAGCCCAGCTCGCCCTGTAGTCTGTGTGTAGCCATAGCCGGTTGGATTCAGCTCAGGGTTCGTTACTGGCTCATACCTTGAGAAAAATTTTACTTTTTTTCAAATAGTGCAGCCTGTTTAAAATTTGGAAAAAAAAAATTCCTATTAGTGTCTTTCCACTCGTATCCAGCTAAATAGTGGAAAAACACTATATAGGATAACCTAGAGGAGGGTTTTTTGGCCTTGCAGCGCCGTTTACGGCTGTCTGCACGGTCTCCGTGTGAGCCCAGCTCGCCCTGTAGTCTGTGTGCAGCCATAGCCGGTTGGATTCAGCTCAGGGTTCGTTACTGGCTCATACCTAGAGAAAAATTTTACTTTTTTTCAAATAGTGCAGCCTGTTTAAAATTTGAAAAACAAAAATTCCTATTAGTGTCTTTCCACTCGTATCCAGCTAAATAGTGGAAAAACACTATATAGGATAACCTAGAGGAGGGTTTTTTGGCCTTGCAGTGCCGTTTACGGCTGTCTGCACGGTCTCTGTGTGAGCGCAGCTCGCCCTGTAGTCTGTGTGCAGCCATAGCCGGTTGGATTCAGCTCAGGGTGCGTTACTGCCTCATACCTTGAAAAACAATTTCCTTTTTTTCAAATAGTGCAGCCAGTTTAAAATTTGAAAAAAAAAATTCCTATTAGTGTCTTTCCACTCGTATCCAGCTAAATAGTGGAAAAACACTATATAGGATAACCTAGAGGAGGTTTTTTTGGCCTTGCAGCGCCGTTTACGGCTGTCTGCACGGTCTCCGTGTGAGCCCAGCTCGCCCTGTAGTCTGTGTGCAGCCATAGCCGATTGGATTCAGCTCAGGGTTCGTTACTGCCTCATACCTTGAGAAAAATTTTACTTTTTTTCAAATAGTGCAGCCTGTTTAAAATTTGAAAAAAAAAATTCCTATTAGTGTCTTTCCACTCGTATCCAGCTAAATAGTGAAAAAACACTATATAGGATAACCGAGAGGAGGGTTTTTTGGCCTTGTAGCGCCGTGTACGGCTGTCTACACGGTCTCCGTGTGATTTAAACTAGCTCTGTAGCCCGATCTGCACCAAAAAAAAAGTTAAGTTCACCAAACACAACTTAACACTTGTGTAGGCCACATTTGAAAAATAATAAAGTTTAGTCCACAATTTACAACATTAGTGTTTCTTACACCTGTTAGGAGGAGCATTTCAGGAATAAGCACACTAAGGCCTTAGTACTTTTCTGCTTATCTTTATCTGTCAACCAAGATGAAGAGGGCAGGGAGTAAGGCACGTGGGCGTGGGCGCGGAGCAGGGAGAGGAGCAGGGAGAGGACGTGGTGATTCTGTGCCTGCTGCGGGCGCCGGTGACTCGTCGTCACTCAGTTTCAGCAGGGAACAGTCCTTCATGCGCAGCTTTGTCGGAGAGCGCCGTGCACCGCTGCTACGTGAAGACCAAATTGAAGCCGTTGTCGGGTGGATGGCAGCTAACGCCTCGGCATCGACTTCAGTTAGTGCCACATCCTCTCAGGCACAGAGCACTGGAGAGCAGCCATCTGTCTCTTCACCACCTGCCAAATTGGCCAGGCAGTCAGAGAGCCCAGGACAGGAGCCGTCTCTACTTCTGTTCTCTGAGTCTCTTGGCTTGGAAACAGGGGGCCAGCCAAGCAGCATTGGAGAAATGGAAGAAGAGGCAGTGTGCAGTGATGCCCAAAAGCTTTATCTCTCTGACTCTGAAGAGGCAGGTGGGCCAGTGCCTCCGGTGACCACAGCGCAGTACGCATCTGATGATGAAACTCAGGTGCCGCTTTCTGATGCGTACTGTGCTGCCGAGACTACCCAGGAGGAGCAGTTGGTGGCAGAGGGTAGTGGAGATGATGAGGTCCTTGACCCATCGTGGCGTGAGGAACAGGAAGGTGGTGGGAGCAGCTCTGAGGAAGAGCTTCCCCTTACGGGCCAAAGAGGGAGAGGGAGGGGGAAGACTGCGGAGCCTGTAGCCTCCACATTGGCACCCGTTAGGAGCCTGTCTCTTTCCAAAGCCAAAAAGGGCGCTCCCAAGACTTGCAGTGCCTGGTCCTTTTTTGACACAGTTGCAGATGACATTTGTTTTGTCAAATGCAAGCTGTGTCATCAGAAAGTAAAAAGAGGTAAAAGTGTCAGCAACCTCAATACCACAAATATGTGGAAACATGTGCGGAACAGGCACGCGGTGGAGTTACAGAAACACAGTGAAGACGTAGGCCAACCAACAGCGGCAGCTACCACCTCTTCATCTCGTGTTGCCTCTTCCTCCACTGTTGTCCAGAGACCTAGTGTAATTCCACCCACAGCACCACCTTCCCAGTCATCCTCACACTCCCAGTCTACTCTACAGCCATCGGTAGTCCAGGCATGGGAGAAAAGGCGGGCATTCTCGGCCAACCACCCCCGAGCACAGGCTCTGAATGCAGGCATTGCCAAACGGTTGTCCCTGGAAATGCTCTCGTTCAGGCTGGTGGAGACTGACAGCTTCCGTGACTTGATGGCATTGGCAGTCCCACAGTACAAGGTGCCCAGCCGCTTTTACTTCAGCAGGCAGGCTGTCCCTGCCCTGCACAAGCATGTTGAGGCAAACATAAAACATGCGCTACTGAACGCCGTCAGTAGCAAGGTCCACCTCACCACCGATGCGTGGACCAGTCAGCATGGACAGGGGCGATATGTTTCCCTCACTGCCCATTGGGTTAATGTTGTTGAGCCAGGTACAGATCGTGCGAGTGGCGCAGGACGTGTCCTGCCCACTCCAAGGATTGCAGGAATCCAGTCTGTACGCATCGACTCCTCCTCTTACACCAGTTCCTCTGATTCCTCTCTGCAGGATCCGTCACAGTCCACCTCCACATGGACCCGTGAACGTTTACCTATGACCGACATGAGCACAGCCGTGGCCAAACGTCAGCAGGCCGTCTTGAAACTAGTTTCATTGGGGCATCGAAGCCACACAGCGCAGGAGCTCTGGAATGCCATCAAGCAGGAGAGCGATGTGTGGTTACTGCCAGCGAATCTCCAGCCAGGCATGGTAGTGTGTGACAATGGCCGAAATCTGGTGGCAGCTTTGGCCCTTGGCAACCTCACTCACATCCCATGTCTGGCACATGTGCTCAATTTGGTTGTGCAGAGTTTTCTGAGGGACTATCCGGATCTTGATGCCCTGCTGCACAAGGTCCGCCTAGAGTGTGCTCACTTGCGGCGTTCCAGCTTGGCCAGATCCCGCATTGCTGCTCTGCAGCGCCGATTCCGCCTTCCGGAACACCGCATCATATGTGACCTACCTACCCGGTGGAATTCCACGTTACATATGTTGGAGCGGTTGTGTGAGCAGCAGCAAGCAGTTATGGAGTACCAGCTGCATCAGGCGCAAAGAAGTCGCAGTCAGCGCCGATCAGACTTCACAACCACAGAGTGGGCCACTATGAAGGACGTCTGCCAGGTTTTGCGTCCTTTTGATTATTCCACGCGGATGGCAAGTGCAGATGATGCACTAGTCAGCATGACTGTCCCCCTTATCTGCCTGCTTCAGCAAACTTTGCAAGGGTTAAGGGATGATGTTGTGGAAGAGGTGGAGGATGAGGAGTCACCTTTTCCATCAGCTTCTGGAGAGTCAGCGCCACGTGGTTCCTCACAAAGGGGTACGCAGGGGCCAATTTGTGAGGAGGATGAGGAGGAGTCAATGGAGGAGAAAGAGCTCCGTCCAGTGGAGGGAGCGACACAATTGTCCAGTGGTCAGTGTGTACAGCGAGGGTGGGGTGATGACGAGCCGCCAGAGATCATGTCTCAAGCAGGGGACAGCGTTTCTGGGCCAGTTGGCACTCTGCAGCACATGGTGGATTTCATGCTGCAGTGCCTGAGAAACGACCGCCGCATCGACCACATTCTCAACATGCCTGATTATTGGGTGTTCACCCTCCTCGATCCTCGCTACCGGGACAACGTCCAAAACCTCATCCCAGCGTTGACCCGGGAGCGTAAATTGCGGGAGTACCACGACACACTGGTGAATTCCATCATCTTCTCCTGTCCAACTGAGAGGAGTGCTGCTAGTGCTTTACAAAGCAGCTCAGTGCGTCGAGGCAGTGGGGGAGGCTCTGCCCAAAGAGGGAGCAGAAGCAGTGCCTCTGCCCAAGGCAAGCCCAGTATGGCACAACTCTGGCACACTTTTGTGTGCCCGCCCCAAATGTCTACACCATCACCGGCGGCTCCAGTCAGCAGGAGGCAACGGTTCCGTCAGATGGTGACAGACTACATGGCTTGCCCTCTTACTGTACTCCCAGACGGCTCTTCCCCGTTCAAGTTTTGGGTCTCTAAGCTGGATACATGGCCAGAGCTAAGCCAGTATGCATTGGAGGTGCTGGCTTGCCCTGCGGCTAGTGTCTTATCGGAACGTGTCTTTAGTGCCGCAGGTGGTGTACTAACAGACCGTCGCATGCGACTATCCTCCGATAACGTTGACCGGCTTACTTTCCTGAAAATGAACCAGGCCTGGATCTCGCAGGAATTTGCCACTCCTCTGCCTGATTAAGTAATTGGGTGTCATCCAGGTCTCCTGCTGTGTTCATCTTTCTACCACCTGAACTGCTATTCCTGGGCTCCAACACCGCCAGTTGCAGGTCAGAAGTGCAGGCTGCACAGTAAAAACATACGACCCAGTGTTATTGGGTTTCAGTAACGTCAGCTGATCCCCAGCTGTGTAGCCGGCAATGTGTCCTGCGACCGCCACACTGGCACAACAACCTAAATGTAAGGGAACCTGTCCCCCCCCCCCGTCGTTTGTTACTGAAAGAGCCATCTTGTGCAGCAGTAATGCTGCACAAGGAAAAGGTAGCTCTTTTTTTTAGCTCTTTGCACACGCAGAACTTAACACTTATAAAATGTGTTCACTGATACCGTTATACCGTCGCGGAGCTGGGACTTTCCTTCGTAATGTGACGCAGCACAGCCGTCATTCCTACCCCCTTGGTGCCATGCGCTGCCTCCTCAGCGTTGTTTTAAGCTGTCACGGAGTCTGCGCTGTTCTGTTATCCCTTGGGCATGCCCTATTTGCGCTGCCTGTCTTCTGACATAATTTGGTGTCAGGCTGGCTGCGCCTGTGCGGCCGCGCTGCCCGAGATCCCGCCTCGCAGTGTCTTCTGATTGAGTCACACTGCGGGCCTGGGATCCATGGGCATGCGCAGTGCATATCTTCCCCTCGGGCTCTCGCTCATTTCCCTCCGCCTTCTTTAGACTGTGCGCCGTCAGCTGATCCCTAGCATGCCATGGCCGTGACACCGCACAGTCTGAAGAAGAGGGAAGGAGGGGAGTGAGAGTCGAGGTTATGCACTGTGCATGCCCATGGTTCCAAGGCCCGCAGTGGGATTACGTTAGACGAGACTGCGAGGTGGGATCTGGAGCAGCGTGGACGCACAGGCACTGACAGCCTGACACCAAATTATGTCAGAAGACAGGCAGCGCTAATTGGGCATGGCCAAGGGCTAACAGAACAGCGCAGGCTCCGTGACAGCTTAAAACAACGCTGAGGAGGCAGCGCACGGCATCAAGGGGATAGGAATGACAGCTGTGCTGTGTCCCATTACGAAGGAAATTCGCACCTCCGGAACGGTTTAACGGTATAAAGGGACACATTTTTAGTGTTTACTTCGGTGTTTGCAAGGAGCATAATTAAAAGAGCAACCTTTTCCTTTTGCATCCTTAGTGCTGCACAAGATGGCTCTTTCAGCTACAAACGTCTTGGGGGGGGGTTAAAGGTTTCCTTTCAACTTGCTCCAATCAGGCTTCGGCCTACACTCTGTTCCTCTGCTCCTCCTGCTGTCCCTGGGCTCTAACACCGCCAGTTGGTGCCTGGAAGTGCTGTGTGCACAGTCAACAGTTGCTCCTCTGTTATTGGGGTTCAGTAACGTCAGCTGATCCCCAGCTGTGTATCCGGCAACATGTCATGCGACCGCCACGCTGGCACAACTAAAATGTAAGGGGACCTGTCCCCCCCCCCCCTAGGCGTTTGTTACTGAAAGAGCCACCATGTGTAGCACTAATACTGCACAAGGGAAATGTCGCTCTTGAAATTATGCTCCTTGCAAACGCTGAACTACACACTCATGTAATGTGTCCCCTCACACCGTCCAACCGTCCCGGAGGTGGGACTTTCCTTCGTAATGTGACGCAGCACAGCCGTCATTCCTACCCCCTTGGTGCCATGCGCTGCCTCCTCAGCGTTGTTTTAAGCTGTCACGGAGCCTGCGCTGTTCTGTTATCCCTTGGGCATGCCCTATTTGCGCTGCCTGTCTTCTGACATAATTTGGTGTCAGGCTGGCTGCGCCTGTGCGGCCGCGCTGCCCGAGATCCCGCCTCGCAGTGTCTTCTGATTGAGTCACACTGCGGGCCTGGGATCCATGGGCATGCGCAGTGCATATCTTCCCCTCGGGCTCTCGCTCATTTCCCTCCGCCTTCTTTAGACTGTGCGCCGTCAGCTGATCCCTAGCATGCCACGGCCGTGACACCGCACAGTCTGAAGAAGAGGGAAGGAGGGGAGTGAGAGTCGAGGTTATGCACTGTGCATGCCCATGGTTCCAAGGCCCGCAGTGGGATTACGTTAGACGAGACTGCGAGGTGGGATCTGGAGCAGCGTGGACGCACAGGCACTGACAGCCTGACACCAAATTATGTCAGAAGACAGGCAGCGCTAATTGGGCATGGCCAAGGGCTAACAGAACAGCGCAGGCTCCGTGAGAGCTTAAAACAACGCTGAGGAGGCAGCGCACGGCATCAAGGGGATAGGAATGACAGCTGTGCTGTGTCCCATTACGAAGGAAATTCGCACCTCCGGAACGGTTTAACGGTATAAAGGGACACATTTTTAGTGTTTACTTCGGTGTTTGCAAGGAGCATAATTAAAAGAGCAACCTTTTCCTTTTGCATCCTTAGTGCTGCACAAGATGGCTCTTTCAGCTACAAACGTCTTGGGGGGGGGGTTAAAGGTTTCCTTTCAACTTGCTCCAATCAGGCTTCGGCCTACACTCTGTTCCTCTGCTCCTCCTGCTGTCCCTGGGCTCTAACACCGCCAGTTGGTGCCTGGAAGTGCTGTGTGCACAGTCAACAGTCGCTCCTCTGTTATTGGGGTTCAGTAACGTCAGCTGATCCCCAGCTGTGTGTGCGGCAATACCTCCAATCTGCTCCTCCTGCTGTCCCTGGGCTCTAACACCGCCAGTTGGTGCCTGGAAGTGCTGTGTGCACAGTCAACAGTTGCTCCTCTGTTATTGGGGTTCAGTAACGTCAGCTGATCCCCAGCTGTGTATCCGGCAACATGTCATGCGACCGCCACGCTGGCACAACTAAAATGTAAGGGGACCTGTCCCCCCCCCCTAGGCGTTTGTTACTGAAAGAGCCACCATGTGCAGCACTAATACTGCACAAGGGAAAGGTCGCTCTTGAAATTATGCTCCTTGCAAACGCTGAACTACACACTCATGTAATGTGTCCCCTCACACCGTCCAACCGTCCCGGAGGTGGGACTTTCCTTTGTAATGTGACGCAGCACAGCCGTCATTGCTACCCCCTTGGCACCGTGCGCTGCCTCCTTAGCGTTGTTTGATTCCGTCATGGACCCTGCGCTGTTATGTTATCCCTTGGCCATGCACAGTTTGCGCTGCCCGTCCTCTGACATCATTTGTTGTCGTCCTGGTTGCGCCTGTGCGTCCACGCTGCCCGAAATCACACCTCGCAGTGTCGTCTAATGTGATCCCACAGTGGGCCTGGTATCCATGGCCATGCGCAGTGCATATACTAGCCTCTCACTCCCCTTCTTCACGCTTCTTCAGACTAGGCGGCGTCAGCTGATCCCTAATAGCATGCCACGGCCATGACGCCGCACAGTCTGAAGAAGCAGGAAGGAGGTGAGTGAGAGGCGATGATATGCACTGCGCATGCCCATGGATCCCTGGCCCGCAGTGGGACTACATTAGATGACACTGCAAGGTTGGATCTCGGGCAGCTTGGACGCACAGGCACTGCCAGCCTGACACCTACATGATGTCAGAAGACGGGCACCGCTAACTGTGCATGGCCAAGGGATAACATTACAGCGCGGGCTCCGTGACAGAACCAAACAACGTTGAGGAGGTGGCGCCCGGCACCAAGGGGGTTGGAATGACGGCTGTGCTGTGTCACATTACAAAGGAAAGTCCCACTTCCGGGATGGTTTGACGGTGTGAGGGGACACATTATATGAGTGTGTACTTCAGCGTTTGCAAGTAGCATAATTTTCGGAGCCACCATTTTCCATGTGCAGTATTACTGCTGTACAAG
Organism: Ranitomeya imitator; assembly: GCF_032444005.1. Taxonomy (NCBI): domain Eukaryota; kingdom Metazoa; phylum Chordata; class Amphibia; order Anura; family Dendrobatidae; genus Ranitomeya; species Ranitomeya imitator. The sequence goes on along the minus strand of NC_091282.1, from coordinate 571,645,626 downwards.
ATGGCTCTTTCAGCAACAAATGCCTGGGGGGGGGGGGGGTTAAAGGTTCCCTTTCAACTTGCTCCACTGCAGGCTTCGGCCTACACTCTGCTCCTCTTTGATTCCCTGGGTTTCAACACTGTCAGTTGCCACCTGGAAGTGTTGTCTACACAGAAAAAACACTAGGTGATGTGTCAGTGGGGTTCAGCACCGCCAGCTGTTCCCCTGCTGTGTAGTCGGCAACGTGTCCAGCACAAGCCACGCTGGCACAACAGAACAAAAGCTGCCACCAGTGCAGGCTTCGGCCTAGACTCTGCTCCTCTCCTCCTCCTGCTGACCCTGGGCTCAAACACCGCTAGTTTTTGCCCGGAAGTGCTAGCTGCACAGAGAAAAACACCAGCCAATGTGTTAGTGGGGTTCAGCAACGCCAGCTGTTCCCCTGCTGTGTAGCCGGCAACGTGACCTGCAAACGCCACGCAGGCACATGAACTGAAATTAAAGGGAACCTGGCCCCACCCCCCCAGGTGTTTCTATGTATAAAAGCCACCTAGTACAGCAGTACTGCTGCATTTGTACAAGGTGGCTGACTTTTTCTCCTTGCCCACGTGGAACTCAACACGTACAAAATGTGTCTCATTGAGACCATTCCACTGTCCCTGAGGTGTGACTTTCCTTTCTAATGATACGCAGCACCCCCCTTGGTAGCATTTCCCGTCTTTTGTCATCATGGTTAGCTGGCTGCGCCTGTGCATCCGCCCTGCTAGAAACAACGCCCCTCGTTGTCATATTTATTTTGTCAGCGAGGGTGTGGTTTATGGGCACGAGCAGTGCATATGTTCGCCTGTCTTAACTCATCTCCTTCCGCCTTCTTCAGACTGTGCGGCCTCCTGGCCGTGGTAGGCGATAAGGGATCAGCTGAGGCCGCCCAGTCTGGAGCAGGTGTAAGGACATGTGTAAGCGGCAAACCTATTTACTGCACAAGGCCACGAATCACAGCCACGCAGTGTGATTTTTTGAAAACACACTGTGGGTCTGGGATTCATGTCCATCGCTAACCGCAACGGCCGAAATGAAATGAGGTCAGAAGACAGGAAGCGCTCACAGCGCATGGCCAAGGGATCACAATAGCGCAGACTCCTGTACAGCAAATAACAACGCTCAGGAATCTGCGCCCAGTACCTAGGTGCAAATTTTGACACCTGTGCTGCGTCTCCTTAAAAAGACAAGTCACGCCTCCACAACTGTTTGACAGTATAATGGGCTAAATAGTGTACGTGTTTTAGTCAGCGTGTGCAAGGAGCAAAACAAATAGAGCAACCTTTTACTTGTGCAGCATTAATGCTGCACAAGGTGTGGCTCTTGTACCTTGCAACACCTGAGGGGGGTTAAAGGTAACCTTTGAAATTGGTTCAACTAGGCTTCGGCCTACACTCTGCTCCTCTCCTGCTGACCCTGGGCTTAAACACCACTAGTTTTTGCCCGGAACTGCTAGCTGCACAGAGAAAAACACCAGTCAATGTGTTAGTGAGGTTCAGCACCGCCAGCTGTTCCCCTGCTGTGTAGTCGGCATCGTGTCCAGCACAAGCCACGCTGGCACAACTGACCAAAAGCTGCCACCAGTGCAGGCTTCGGCCTACACTCTGCTCCTCTCCTCCTCCTGCTGACCCTGGGCTCAAACACCACCAGTTTCTGCCCGGAAGTGCTAGCTGCACAGAGAAAATCACCAGCCAATGTGTTAGTGGGGTTCAGCACCGCCAGCTGTTCCCCCGCTGTGTAGCCGGCATCGTGTCCAGCACAAGCCACGCTGGCACAACTGACCAAAAGCTGCCACCAGTGCAGGCTTCGGCCTACACATTGCTCCTCTCCTCCTCCTGCTGACCCTGGGCTCTAACACCGCCAGTTTTTGCCCGGACATGCGAGCTGCACAGAGAAAAACACCAGTCAATGTGTCAGTGGGGTTCAGCACCGCCAGCTGTTCCCCTGCTGTGTAGCTTGCAACGTGACCTGCAAACGCCACGCAGTCACATGAACTGAAATTGAAGGGAGCCTGCCCCCCACCCCCAGGTGTTTCTATGTAAAACAGCCACCTTGTACAGCAGTACTGCTGCATTTGTACAAGGTGGCTGACTTTTTCTCCTTGCCCACGTGGAACTCAACACGTACAAAATGTGTCTCATTGAGACCATTCCACTGTCCCTGAGGTGTGACTTTCCTTTCTAATGATACGCAGCACCACCCTTGTTAGCGCTGCCTGTCTTTTGACATCATTGGTTAGCTGGCTGCGCCTGTGCGTCTGCCCTGCTCGAAACAACGCCCCTCGGTGTCTTATTTTTTTGAACAGCGAGGGTGTGATTGATGGGCATGTGCAGTGCATATGTTTGCCTGTGTTCACTCATCTCCTTCCGCCTTCTTCAGACTGGGTGTCCTCATGGCCGCGGCAGGCGATAAGGGATCAGATGAGGCCGCCCAGTCTGAAGCAGGTGTAAGGACATGTGTGAGCGTCAAACATATTTACTGAACAAGGCCACGAATCACAGCCACGCAGTGTGATTTTTTGAAAACACACTGTGGGTCTGGGATTCATGTCCATCGCTAACCGTAACGGCCGACATTAAATGAGGTCAGAAGACAGGAAGGGCTCACAGCGCATGGCCAAGGGATCCCAATAGCGCAGACTCCTGTACAGCAAATAACAACGCTCAGGAATCTGCGCACAGCAGCTAGGTGTAAATTTTGACACCTGTGCTGCATCTCCTTAAAAAGACTAGTAGTCACGCCTCCACTACTGTTTGACAGTATAATGGGCTAAATAGTGTACGTGTTTTATTCAGCGTGTGCAAGGAGCAAAATTAAATAGAGCAACCTTTGACTTGTGCATCATTAATGCTGTTCAAGGTGTGGCTCTTGTACCTTGCAACACCTGAGGGGGGGTTAAAGGTAACCTTTGAAATTGGTTCAACTAGGCTTCGGCCTACACTCTGCTCCTCTACTCCTCCTGCTGACCCTGGGCTCAAACAACGCCAGTTTCTGCCCGGAACTGCTAGCTGCACAGATAAAAACAACAGCCAATGTGTTAGTGGGGTTCAGCACCGCCAGCTGTTCCCCTGCTGTGTAGTCGGCATCGTGTCCAGCACAAGCCACGCCGGCACAACTGACCAAAAGCTGCCACCAGTGCAGGCTTCGGCCTACACTCTGCTCCTCTACTCCTCCTGCTGACCCTGGGCTCAAACACCGCTAGTTTCTGCCCGGAACTGCTAGCTGCACAGAGAAAAACACCAGTCAATGTGTTCGTGGGGTTCAGCACCGCCAGCTGTTCCCCTGCTGTGTAGTTGGCATCGTGTCCAGCACAAGCCACGCTGGCACAACAGAACAAAAGCTGCCACCAGTGCAGGCTTCGGCCTACACTCTGCTCCTCTCCTCCTCCTGCTGACCCCGGGCTCAAACACCGCCAGTTTCTGCCCGGACATGCTAGCTGCACAGAGAAAAACACCAGTCAATGTGTTAGTGGGGTTCAGCACCGCCAGCTGTTCCCCTGCTGTGTAGTCGGCATCGTGTCCAGCACAAGCCACGCTGGCACAACTGAACAAAAGCTGCCACCAGTGCAGGCTTCGGCCTACACTTTGCTCCTCTCCTCCTCCTGCTGACCCTGGGCTCAAACAACGCCAGTTTCTGCCCGGACATGCTAGCTGCACAGAGAAAAACACCAGCCAATGTGTTAGTGGGGTTCAGCACCACCAGCTGTTCCCCTGCTGTGTAGCTGGCAACGTGTCCTGCAAACGCCACGCAGGCACATGAACTGAAATTGAAGGGAGCCTGACCCCCACCCCCCCAGGTGTTTCTATGTATAACAGCCACCTTGTACAGCAGTACTGCTGCATTTGTACAAGGTGGCTGACTTTTTCTCCTTGCACACGTGGAACTCAACAAGTACAAAATGTGTCTCATTACAGACCATTACAATGTCCCTGAGGTGTGACTTTCCTTTTTAATGACACGCAGCACCCCCATTGTTAGCGCTGCCCGTCTCCTGACATTATTGGTTGGCTGGCTGTGCCTGTGCGTCCCCCCTGCCCGACACAACGCCCCCCGTTGTCTCATATATTTTGACTGCGAGGGTGTGATTGATGGGCACGAGCAGTGCATATGTTCCCCTGTCTTCACTCCCCTCCTTCCGCCTTCTTCTGACTGTGCGGCCTCATGGACGCGGCATGCGATAAGGGATCAGCTGAGGCCGCCCAGTCTGAAGCAGGTGTAAGGACATGTGTGAGCGGCGAACATATTTACTGAACAAGGCCACGAATCACAGCCACGCAGTGTGATTTTTTGAAAACACAATGTGGGTCTGGGATTCATGTCCATCGCTAACCGCAACGGCCGAAATGAAATGAGGTCAGAAGACAGGAACCGCTCACAGCGCATGGCCAAGGGATCACAATAGCGCAGACTCCTGTACAGCAAATAACAATGCTCAGGAATCTGCGCACAGCAGCTAGGTGTAAATTTTGACACCTGTGCTGCATCTCCTTAAAAAGACTAGTAGTCACGCCTCCACTACTGTTTGACAGTATAATGGGCTAAATAGTGTACGTGTTTTATTCAGCGTGTGCAAGGAGCAAAATTAAATAGAGCAACCTTTGACTTGTGCATCATTAATGCTGTTCAAGGTGTGGCTCTTGCACCTTGCAACACCTGAGGGGGGGTTAAAGGTAACCTTTGAAATTGGTTCAACTAGGCTTCGGCCTACACTCTGCTCCTCTACTCCTCCTGCTGACCCTGGGCTCAAACACCGCTAGTTTTTGCCCGGAACTGCTAGCTGCACAGAGAAAAACACCAGTCAATGTGTTAGTGGGGTTCAGCAACGCCAGCTGTTCCCCTGCTGTGTAGTCGGCAACGTGTCCAGCACAAGCCACGCTGGCACAACAGAACAAAAGCTGCCACCAGTGCAGGCTTCGGCCTACACTTTGCTCCTCTCCTCCTCCTGCTGACCCTGGGCTCAAACAACGCCAGTTTCTGCCCGGACATGCTAGCTGCACAGAGAAAAACACCAGCCAATGTGTTAGTGGGCTTCAGCACCGCCAGCTGTTCCCCTGCTGTGTAGTCGGCATCGTGTCCAGCACAAGCCACGCTGGCACAACTGAACAAAAGCTGCCACCAGTGCAGGCTTCGGCCTACACTTTGCTCCTCTCCTCCTCCTGCTGACCCTGGGCTCAAACAACGCCAGTTTCTGCCCGGACATGCTAGCTGCACAGAGAAAAACACCAGCCAATGTGTTAGTGGGGTTCAGCACCGCCAGCTGTTCCCCTGCTGTGTAGCTGGCAACGTGTCCTGCAAACGCCACGCAGGCACATGAACTGAAATTGAAGGGAGCCTGCCCCCCACCCCCAGGTGTTTCTATGTATAACAGCCACCTTGTACAGCAGTACTGCTGCATTTGTACAAGGTGGCTGACTTTTTGTCCTTGCCCACGTGGAACTCAAAACGTACAAAATGTGTCTCATTGAGACCATTCCACTGTCCCTGAGGTGTGACTTTCCTTTCTAATGATACGCAGCACCCCCCTTGGTAGCGCTTCCCGTCTTCTGACATCATTGGTTGGCTTGTTGCGCCTGTGCGTCCGCCCTGCCTGAAACAATGCTCCTCGTTGTCTTATTTTGACTGCGAGGGTGTGATTGATGGGCACGAGCAGTGCATATCTTCACCTGTCTTAACTCATCTCCTTCCGCCTTCTTCAGACTGTGCAGCCTCATGGCCGCGGCATGCGAGAAGGGATCAGCAGAGGCCGCCCAGTCTGAAGCAGGTGTAAGGACGTGTGTGAGCGGCCAAAATATTTACTGCTCAAGGCCACGAATCACAGCACCGCAGTGTGACTTTATGAAAAGGCACTGTGGGTCTGGGAATTATGGCCATCGTTCACCGCACCGGCCAACATGAAATGAGGTCATAAGACGGGCAGCTCTAACAGGGCATTGCCAAGGGATAACACAAGAGCGCAGACTCCTGTACAGCAAATAACAACGCTCAGGAAGCTGCGCCAAGCACCAAGGCGTTATTTGGGACACCTGTGCTGCGTCTCCTTAAAAAGCCAAGTCACGCATCCACTACAGTTTGACTGTAGAATGGGCTAAATTGTGTACGTCTTTCATTCAGCGTGTGCAAGTAGACAAATTAATAGAGCAACCTTTCACTTGTGCAGCATTAATACTGCACAAGGTGTGTCTCTTGTACTTTGTAACACCTGAGGGGGGGTTAAAGGTTTCCTTTGAAATTGGTTCAACTAGGCTTCGGCCTACACTCTGCTCCTCTCCTCCTCCTCCTGCTTCAACATGGGCTCTAACATCGCTAGTTTTTGACCGCAAGTGCTAGCTGCACAGAGAAAAACACACGCCATTGTGTTAGTGGGGTTCAGCAACGCCAGCTGTTCCCCCACTGTGTAGCCGGCAAAGTGTCCTGCAAACGCAACAAAGACACAAAGCTGCCTCCAGTGCAGGCTTCGGCCTACACTCTGCTCCCCCTGCTTACCCTTAGCTCCAACACCGCTAGTTGGGGCTCTAGGAAGACAATCTTTAATAGGCAACGCATCTGGGTTCCAGCACCGCCAGCTGGTTCTCGGCAGTGTTCTTGTCACAGGTACTCCCTCGTGCCAAGCCTGGTTTCAGCACCGTCAGCTGTTTCCGGGTTGTGTCAAGCTCACTGAGACGCCTATGCTTGCCCCGTCGTGGTGCGGTCGGGTTAGCCAACTCCAGGGTGCCTCCAGTTTAGGAGCTTCCTATGTGGGCTGCGTGAACTGGTAGTCAAGGCTGGTTCTGTAGTGCCAGTAGGCCCAGCTCCCCCTGTAGGACTGTTGGGGTTCGGTAACTGCGGCTGCCTCGCGGCCTAGCTGTTCTCTCCTCTCCTGTGGGCCTTGGGGTCCACCACCTGGTTCCAGCACCGTCAGCTGGTTCCGGGCCGAGCCTTTGGCTTAGGTGCCTCCTCCTGGGTATCCGAGTTCCGCCAACGTCAGGCGGTCCTTGGTAGTGCTTTTAAGCGCGGGCACCTACAGCTTAGTAACCGTGTTCCAGCACCGTCAGCTGGTCCTCGGTCGTGCCATTGGCTCTTGCACACTGGGGCAACGCATCTGGGTTCCAGCACCGCCAGCTGGTTCTCGGCAGTGTTTTTGTCACAGGTACTCCCTCGTGCCAAACCTGGTTTCAGCACCGTCAGCTGTTTCCGGGGTGTGTCAAACTCGCTGAGATGCCTATGTTTGCCCCGTCGTGTTGCAGTCGGGTTAGCCAACTCCAGGGTGCCTCCAGTTTAGGAGCTTCCTATGTGGGCTGCGTGAACTGGTAGTCAAGGCTGGTTCTGTAGTGCCAGTAGGCCCAGCTCCCCCTGTAGGACTGTTGGGGTTCGGTAACTGCGGCTGCCTCGCGGCCTAGCTGTTCTCTCCTCTCCTGTGGGCCTTGGGGTCCACCACCTGGTTCCAGCACCGTCAGCTGGTTCCGGGCCGAGCCTTTGGCTTAGGTGCCTCCTCCTGGGTATCCGAGTTCCGCCAACGTCAGGCGGTCCTTGGTAGTGCTTTTAAGCGCGGGCACCTACAGCTTAGTAACCGTGTTCCAGCACCGTCAGCTGGTCCTCGGTCGTGCCATTGGCTCTTGCACACTGGGGCAACGCATCTGGGTTCCAGCACCGCCAGCTGGTTCTCGGCAGTGTTTTTGTCACAGGTACTCCCTCGTGCCAAACCTGGTTTCAGCACCGTCAGCTGTTTCCGGGGTGTGTCAAACTCGCTGAGACGCCTATGTTTGCCCCGTCGTGTTGCAGTCGGGTTAGCCAACTCCAGGGTGCCTCCAGTTTAGGAGCTTCCTATGTGGGCTGCGTGAACTGGTAGTCAAGGCTGGTTCTGTAGTGCCAGTAGGCCCAGCTCCCCCTGTAGGACTGTTGGGGTTCGGTAACTGCGGCTGCCTCGCGGCCTAGCTGTTCTCTCCTCTCCTGTGGGCCTTGGGGTCCACCACCTGGTTCCAGCACCGTCAGCTGGTTCCGGGCCGAGCCTTTGGCTTAGGTGCCTCCTCCTGGGTATCCGAGTTCCGCCAACGTCAGGCGGTCCTTGGTAGTGCTTTTAAGCGCGGGCACCTACAGCTTAGTAATCGTGTTCCAGCACCGTCAGCTGGTCCTCGGTCGTGCCATTGGCTCTTGCACACTGGGGCAACGCATCTGGGTTCCAGCACCGCCAGCTGGTTCTCGGCAGTGTTTTTGTCACAGGTACTCCCTCGTGCCAAACCTGGTTTCAGCACCGTCAGCTGTTTCCGGGGTGTGTCAAAGTCGCTGACACGCCTATGTTTGCCCCGTCGTGTTGCAGTCGGGTTAGCCAACTCCAGGGTGCCTCCAGTTTAGGAGCTTCCTATGTGGGCTGCGTGAACTGGTAGTCAAGGCTGGTTCTGTAGTGCCAGTAGGCCCAGCTCCCCCTGTAGGACTGTTGGGGTTCGGTAACTGCGGCTGCCTCGCGGCCTAGCTGTTCTCTCCTCTCCTGTGGGCCTTGGGGTCCACCACCTGGTTCCAGCACCGTCAGCTGGTTCCGGGCCGAGCCTTTGGCTTAGGTGCCTCCTCCTGGGTATCCGAGTTCCGCCAACGTCAGGCGGTCCTTGGTAGTGCTTTTAAGCGCGGGCACCTACAGCTTAGTAACCGGGTTCCAGCACCGCCAGCTGGTCCTCGGTCGTGCCATTGGCTCTTGCACACTGGGGCAACGCATCTGGGTTCCAGCACCGCCAGCTGGTTCTCGGCAGTGTTCTTGACACAGGTACTCCCTCGTGCCAAGCCTGGTTTCAGCACCGCCAGCTGTTTCCGGGTTGTGTCAAGCTCACTGAGACGCCTATGCTTGCCCCGTCATGGTGCGGTCGGGTTAGCCAACTCCAGGGTGCCTCCAGTTTAGTAGCTTCCTATGTGGGCTGCGTGAACTGGTAGTCAAGGCTGGTTCTGTAGTGCCAGTAGGCCCAGCTCCCCCTGTAGGACTGTTGGGGTTTGGTAACTGCGGCTGCCTCGCGGCCTAGCTGTTCTCTCCTCTCCTGTGGACCTTCAGGTCCACCACCTGGTTAAAGCACCGTCAGCTGGTTCCAGGCCGAGCCTTTGGCTTAGGTGCCTCCTCCTGGGTATCCAAGTTCCGCCAACGTCAGGCGGTCCTTGGTAGTGCTTTTAAGCGCGGGCACCTACAGCTTAGTAACCGGGTTCCAGCACCGCCAGCTGGTCCTCGGTCGTGCCATTGGCTCTTGCACACTGGGGCAACGCATCTGGGTTCCAGCACCGCCAGCTGGTTCTCGGCAGTGTTCTTGTCACAGGTACTCCCTCATGCCAAGCCTGGTTTCAGCACCGTCAGCTGTTTCCGGGTTGTGTCAAGCTCACTGAGACGCCTATGCTTGCCCCGTCGTGGTGCGGTCGGGTTAGCCAACTCCAGGGTGCCTCCAGTTTAGGAGCTTCCTATGTGGGCTGCGTGAACTGGTAGTCAAGGCTGGTTCTGTAGTGCCAGTAGGCCCAGCTCCCCCTGTCGGACTGTTGGGGTTCGGTAACTGCGGCTGCCTCGCGGCCTAGCTGTTCTCTCCTCTCCTGTGGGCCTTGGGGTCCACCACCTGGTTCCAGCACCGTCAGCTGGTTCCGGGCCGAGCCTTTGGCTTAGGTGCCTCCTCCTGGGTATCCGAGTTCCGCCAACGTCAGGCGGTCCTTGGTAGTGCTTTTAAGCGCGGGCACCTACAGCTTAGTAACCGGGTTCCAGCACCGCCAGCTGGTCCTCGGTCGTGCCATTGGCTCTTGCACACTGGGGCAACGCATCTGGGTTCCAGCACCGCCAGCTGGTTCTCGGCAGTGTTCTTGACACAGGTACTCCCTCGTGCCAAGCCTGGTTGCAGCACCGCCAGCTGTTTCCGGGTTGTGTCAAGCTCACTGAGACGCCTATGCTTGCCCCGTCGTGGTGCGGTCGGGTTAGCCAACTCCAGGGTGCCTCCAGTTTAGGAGCTTCCTATGTGGGCTGCGTGAACTGGTAGTCAAGGCTGGTTCTGTAGTGCCAGTAGGCCCAGCTCCCCCTGTAGGACTGTTGGGGTTCGGTAACTGCGGCTGCCTCGCGGCCTAGCTGTTCTCTCCTCTCCTGTGGGCCTTGGGGTCCACCACCTGGTTCCAGCACCGTCAGCTGGTTCCGGGCCGAGCCTTTGGCTTAGGTGCCTCCTCCTGGGTATCCGAGTTCCGCCAACGTCAGGCGGTCCTTGGTAGTGCTTTTAAGCGCGGGCACCTACAGCTTAGTAACCGGGTTCCAGCACCGCCAGCTGGTCCTCGGTCGTGCCATTGGCTCTTGCACACTGGGGCAACGCATCTGGGTTCCAGCAACGCCAGCTGGTTCTCGGCAGTGTTCTTGACACAGGTACTCCCTCGTGCCAAGCCTGGTTTCAGCACCGCCAGCTGTTTCCGGGTTGTGTCAAGCTCACTGAGACGCCTATGCTTGCCCCGTCGTGGTGCGGTCGGGTTAGCCAACTCCAGGGTGCCTCCAGTTTAGGAGCTTCCTATGTGGGCTGCGTGAACTGGCAGTCAAGGCTGGTTCTGTAGTGCCAGTAGGCCCAGCTCCCCCTGTAGGACTGTTGGGGTTCGGTAACTGCGGCTGCCTCGCAGCCTAGCTGTTCTCTCCTCTCCTGTGGACCTTCAGGTCCACCACCTGGTTCCAGCACCGTCAGCTGGTTCCGGGCCGAGCCTTTGGCTTAGGTGCCTCCTCCTGGGTATCCGAGTTCCGCCAACGTCAGGCGGTCCTTGGTAGTGCTTTTAAGCGCGGGCACCTACAGCTTAGTAACCGGGTTCCAGCACCGCCAGCTGGTCCTCGGTCGTGCCATTGGCTCTTGCACACTGGGGCAACGCATCTGGGTTCCAGCACCGTCAGCTGGTTCTCGGCAGTGTTCTTGTCACAGGTACTCCCTCGTGCCAAGCCTGGTTTCAGCACTGCCAGCTGTTTCCGGGTTGTGTCAAGCTCACTGAGACGCCTATGCTTGCCCCGTCGTGGTGCGGTCGGGTTAGCCAACTCCAGGGTGCCTCCAGTTTAGGAGCTTCCTATGTGGGCTGCGTGAACTGGTAGTCAAGGCTGGTTCTGTAGTGCCAGTAGGCCCAGCTCCCCCTGTAGGACTGTTGGGGTTCGGTAACTGCGGCTGCCTCGCGGCCTAGCTGTTCTCTCCTCTCCTGTGGACCTTCAGGTCCACCACCTGGTTCCAGCACCGTCAGCTGGTTCTCGGCAGTGTCTTTTGCTCTTGTACCTTCTGCTCCCCATCCTGGTTCCAGTACCGTCAGCTGGTTCCGGGCAGAGCCTTTGGCTTAGGTGCCTCCTTCTGGGTATCCAAGTTCCACCAACGTCAGGTGGTCCTTGGTAGTGCTTTCGGGCACGGGTACCTCCTGCTTAGTAACCGGGTTCCAGTAACGTCAGCTGGTCCTCGGTAGTTCCATTGGCTCTTGGACCTTCGGCTACCCATCCGGGTTCCAGTACCGTCAGCTGGTTCTCGGCAGTGTCTTTTGCTCTTGTACCATCTGCTCCCCATCCTGGTTCCAGTACCGTCAGCTGGTTCCGGGCAGAGCCTTTGGCTTAGGTGCCTCCTTCTGGGTATCCGAGTTCCGCCAACGTCAGGCGGTCCTTGGTAGTGCTTTTTAGCACGGGTACCTCCTGCTTAGTAACCGGGTTCCAGTAACGTCAGCTGGTCCTCGGTAGTTCCATAGGCTCTTGAACCTTCGGGTAGCCATCCGAGTTCCAGTTCCATCAGCTGGTTCTTGGCATTTTCTCAGCCTTCTTGTACCTTCTGCTACATTTCCAAGTTGAAGACCCTAAAGTCGACGACCCGGAAAACCACCCCGATGACGACGACGACGACCCGGAAGACCACCCCGATGACGACGACGACGACGGCGGAGACGACGACGGCTGAGACGACGACGGCGGAGATGACGACACTGGAGACGACGACCCTGGAGACGACGACATGGAAGACCGAGAAGCAGAAGAACAAGAGGCTGCAGAACAAAGAGCAGAAGAACATTAAGCATAAGACTTAATATCAGAGCAAAAGATATTATCTAAATTATATGCAGAAGAAGACTAAGCAGTGTATGGGGGTGAGTCCGTTCCTCCTCGTGGTGCCCCTGGATAAAGCCTGATGCTGCAGGCCAAACTGAACGCGGACAAATGTAACTTTTGTGACTGGCAGAACGGAAGGTGTAATCTTCCAACTTTTATAGATAACAACTACGGGAATGCCTGTCACAAATGAGAATATGATGAAGAAGTAGAATAGGAAGAATAATAACAGTGGAATAAAAAGAATATGTAGAATAGGAAGAATAATAATAGTTGAATAAAATGAATATGAAGAATGTAATAAAAAAAAAAAATAGGTAGAAGATGAAGAAGAAGATTAATAAGGTGAAGAAGAAGTTGATGTCAAAGATGCTGATGATGATGAAGATGAAAGTGTGGGAAAAGTAAAAAAAAAAAGAAAAAAAAAGAAGGGGAAGGGCGTGGAATAGTGAAACATCAATATCTGACAAAATAAATAAAAAAATAAACATACTCAATATCTTTTTCACTCCGAACGTCTTAAAAAAAACAAAAACATGCTATTCTATTTGATTGGGCTAAACCTCATTGCCTTTAATGTCTCCGCCACCTCCCACAATACATCCTACATTATTCTTAGTTGTTTTCCTTCATGTAGAATGAACCTACAAGGCAAGAAAGGGTTTATTTTAATTCCGATATTTTGGTCCCATTGACTTGCATTGGGATCGGGTATCGGTATCGGCGATATCCGATATTTTTTGAATATCGGCCGATCCTATCCGATACCGATACTTTCCGATATCGGAAGGTATCGCTCAACACTAGTGGTGAGATGCGATCTTGAGAGTAGAGTGGAGAGTTGATCTTCTGTAATGGTGGAGAAGTTGGTTTTGGAGGTGGAGGGCTGGGAAATCGGGAGGAAGTGCTCTGGGGGTTGTTGACCAAAACTGTCTCTAATGCTATCAATCTTCTGCTTGAAAAATGAGGCAAAGTCTTCAGCGGAGATAAGTGGGGAGGGAGGAGGTGCTGGGGGATGGAGGAGAGAATTGAAGGTGTTGAATAACTGTTTAGGGTTGTGAGAGAGAGAGAATAAGAGAGATGAGAAGTAGGTTTGTTTAGCTGTGGCGAGTGTGGTCTTGAAAGTAGTGAGGGACTGTTTGAATGCGATGAAGTGCTCGTTGGAGTGGGATCTTTTCCATCTGCGCTCAGCAGCCCTGGAAGCTCGCCTCAGTTCTTTGGTCAGGCTGGTGTGCCAGGGCTGTCTGTTGATTTTGCGAGCTTTGGTATGTGTAAGTGGGGCAGCAGATTCCAAAGCTGCAGCTATTGTGGTGTTATATAGAGCAGCAGCATCATCCGCATTGTGTAAGGAACTTATGCCTGTGAGGGGGAGGAGGGATTCAGAGAATGAATGTAGGTCAAGATGTTTAAGATTTCTGCGAGGGTGTGAAAGTTTGTGGGGCGGGGATTGTAGACATGGAGTGGAGAGGTAAGAGAATGTGAGAAGGTTGTGGTCAGAGAGAGAAAGAGGTGAGTTAGAGAGGTTAGATAGGGAGCAGGGGCGGGTGAAGATGAGGTCCAGTGTGTGACCGTCTTTGTGAGTGGCTGCAGAAGACCATTGAGTGAGGCCGAAGGAGGAAGTGAGAGTTAGAAGTTTAGTGGCAGCTGAGAGGGAAGTGTCAATGGGGATGTTGAAGTCGCCCATGATGATAGTGGGAATGTCGGCAGAAAGGAAATGAAGTAGCCAGGTGGTGAAGTGGTCAAAGAAGGTGGTGGCTGGCCCTGGGGGGCGGTAAATGATAGCCAGTTGGAGGTTGGTGGGGGAATAGATGCGCATAGAGTGCACCTCAAAGGAAGGGAGGGTAATAGAGGGTGGCAGTGGGATTGGGGTGAAGGAGCAGTTGTCTGACAGGAGAAAACCAACTCCTCCGCCATGTTTGCTGCTGGGGCGGGGTGTGTGGGAAAGGTGGAAGCCACCGTAAGAGAGTGCAGCAGGGAAGACTGTGTCAGAAGGGGTGAGCCAGGTTTCGGTGATGACGAGGAAGGAAAGTTTGGTAGTAACAAAAAGATCATGGATGAAGGAGAGCTTGTTGCAGATAGAGCGAGCGTTCCACAGAGCTCCTGTTAGTGGGACTGGGGAGGCGGGGGCTGGGCGAATGGGTATAAGGTTAGAGAGGTTACGGAAGTTTGTGATAGAGCGTGGATGGGAGGTAGAAATGATTGTGGGAATATGGTGAGGGGGACCAGGATTTGGAGAGATATCACCAGCAGTAAGAAGGAGCAGAGAAAGTGTTAGCAAGTGGGAGCAGGAGAGGGCATGAGAGGGCTGTCTGTGCTTGGAGACAGAAGATTGTATGTTAAGGAACAGTTCTGTGGAGGAGGTGAGGTGGATGGGGAGGATTGAAGAGGAGATGAACAGTTCCTTACTTGTTGTGGGGATTAGTGGAGGTAGAATAAAGTGAAGGATTATAGGGGTGAATGTGAAAACAAACAGAAACATTGTATATAGTGACTGGCCAGTTAGATTCAGTTCCCTTCAGGTTCCTTTCAGGTTTTAATTCTACTGTAATCCACACTTTTAAGGACACACTTCTAAGGGATCACACTGCAGACTGAAGTCCATGCAGACTTATACTATGCAATATATGTACAACTAAGTGCGTTCAGGTGTGAAGCAGAGAGGAGTGGTCTCTGCTCATCTTGGTCAGAGAATTAAGGGTGGACCAGATGCATACAATCAAGCCTGAGTAAACAAGGTCATAAATAACACTGGGGTAAGCTGGGGTTAGCTGAAAAGCATACCATGAGAATGCTAGGAGCAGAGGAAAGTCTGTGTGGAAAGTTGGGTGATGTATTATGTGCACTTCATAGACAAAGCAGGGTAGCAGGCTGGATAAACATACCATGAGAATGCTAGGAGCAGAGGAAAGTCTGTGTGGAAAGTTGGGTGATGTATTATGTGCACTTCATAGACAAAGCAGGGGAGCAGGCTGGATAAACATACCTGTTGGAAGAATAGAGATGCTTGTTAGAGTGCGATGGTGGCAGGTAGCAGGGCACAGTCTGTATACATCTTTCAGGTTTTAATTCTACTGTAATCCACACTTTTAAGGACACACTTCTAAGGGATCACACTGCAGACTGACGTCCATGCAGACTTATACTATGCAATATATGTACAACTAAGTGCGTTCAGGTGTGAAGCAGAGAGGAGTGGTCTCTGCTCATCTTGGTCAGAGAATTAAGGGTGGACCAGATGCATACAATCAAGCCTGAGTAAACAAGGTCATAAATAACACTGGGGTAAGCTGGGGTTAGCTGAAAAGCATACCATGAGAATGCTAGGAGCAGAGGAAAGACTGTGTGGAAAGTTGGGTGATGTATTATGTGCACTTCATAGACAAAGCAGGGTAGCAGGCTGGATAAACATACCATGAGAATGCTAGGAGCAGAGGAAAGTCTGTGTGGAAAGTTGGGTGATGTATTATGTGCACTTCATAGACAAATCAGGGGAGCCGGCTGGATAAACATACCTGTTGGAAGAATAGAGATGCTTGTTAGAGTGCGATGGTGGCAGGTAGCAGGGCACAGTCTGTATACATCTTTCAGGTTTTAATTCTACTGTAATCCACACTTTTAAGGACACACTTCTAAGGGATCACACTGCAGACTGAAGTCCATGCAGACTTATACTATGCAATATATGTACAACTAAGTGCGTTCAGGTGTGAAGCAGAGAGGAGTGGTCTCTGCTCATCTTGGTCAGAGAATTAAGGGTGGACCAGATGCATACAATCAAGCCTGAGTAAACAAGGTCATAAATAACACTGGGGTAAGCTGGGGTTAGCTGAAAAGCATACCATGAGAATGCTAGGAGCAGAGGAAAGTCTGTGTGGAAAGTTGGGTGATGTATTATGTGCACTTCATAAACAAAGCAGGGGAGCAGGCTGGATAAACATACCATGAGAATGCTAGGAGCAGAAGAAAGTCTGTGTGGAAAGTTGGGTGATGTATTATGTGCACTTCATAGACAAAGCAGGGGAGCAGGCTGGATAAACATACCTGTTGGAAGAATAGAGATGCTTGTTAGAGTGCGATGGTGGCAGGTAGCAGGGCACAGTCTGTATACATCTTTCAGGTTTTAATTCTACTGTAATCCACATTTTTAAGGACACACTTCTAAGGGATCACACTGCAGACTGAAGTCCATGCAGACTTATACTATGCAATATATGTACAACTAAGTGCGTTCAGGTGTGAAGCAGAGAGGAGTGGTCTCTGCTCATCTTGGTCAGAGAATTAAGGGTGGACCAGATGCATACAATCAAGCCTGAGTAAACAAGGTCATAAATAACACTGGGGTAAGCTGGGGTTAGCTGAAAAGCATACCATGAGAATGCTAGGAGCAGAGGAAAGTCTGTGTGGAAAGTTGGGTGATGTATTATGTGCACTTCATAGACAAAGCAGGGGAGCAGGCTGGATAAACATACCATGAGAATGCTAGGAGCAGAGGAAAGTCTGTGTGGAAAGTTGGGGGATGTATTATGTGCACTTCATAGACAAAGCAGGGGAGCAGGCTGGATAAACATACCTGTTGGAAGAATAGAGATGCTTGTTAGAGTGCGATGGTGGCAGGTAGCAGGGCACAGTCTGTATACATATTTCAGGTTTTAATTCTACTGTAATCCACACTTTTAAGGACACACTTCTAAGGGATCACACTGCAGACTGAAGTCCATGTAGACTTATACTATGCAATATATGTACAACTAAGTGCGTTCAGGTGTGAAGCAGAGAGGAGTGGTCTCTGCTCATCTTGGTCAGAGAATTAAGGGTGGACCAGATGCATACAATCAAGCCTGAGTAAACAAGGTCATAAATAACACTGGGGTAAGCTGGGGTTAGCTGAAAAGCATACCATGAGAATGCTAGGAGCAGAGGAAAGTCTGTGTGGAAAGTTGGGTGATGTATTATGTGCACTTCATAGACAAAGCAGGGGAGCAGGCTGGATAAACATACCATGAGAATGCTAGGAGCAGAGGAAAGTCTGTGTGGAAAGTTGGATGATGTATTATGTGCACTTCATAGACAAAGCAGGGGAGCAGGCTGGATAAACATACCATGAGAATGCTAGGAACAGAGGAAAGTCTGTGTGGAAAGTTGGGTGATGTATTATGTGTAGAGTTGAGCGACCTTGACCTTTTTAGAGTCGAGCCGGGTTTTGCGAAACCCGACTATGTCCAAAGTCGGGTCGAGTGAAATCGGCCGATTATGACGTAAAGTCGGGATCGACCGAAACACGAAACCCAATGCAAGTCAATGGGGCAGCATAGTCGGCAGTGAGTGGGGGCCAGGAAAACACCTAGAGTGCCCATTTTAATGTCAAAACCATCCATTCTTCTTAATGAAGCTTGTTAAGCGTAATTTACCTTATAATAATTGGAAGGCATTTGAAATTGGGGGTCATTTGGCTAAAGTTGTGGGGGGTAGGGCTGGTTCAAGTAATTAGTGGGCCCAGGAAATCTGGACCACGTCACGGCAGTGGAGCAGGGAGAGGTAAGTATTTCAACTTTGCAAGTGCTGTGAACCTGAGCAAGCAGGGGGGGCCCACTCGTTGGCATTGGCACTGGCACAGGGCCCCTCAAAGTACAGCGGTGTGTTTGCACGGCGGGGGCGCCTCCCACCGGCAGCAACACTTTTGCGTACTATGAGAGGCCCTGTGCCAGTGACGTCGCCAACTAGTATTCCTCCCCCCACCTGATGAAGGAACCTGCACTTTCATCTGCACCTTCCTCTTTGTCCCCGTGTAAGGTGGTATGGTATGCGGGAAGAGCAACCTGACTTTCAGCAGGGTCACAATGTTGTTGTGTAGCGTGCACGGGGAATGTTGCGTTATGGGTCAATGTACCAGCAGACTCATCTATCACTGGCTGGGCAATGGGCACGATGAAGTGGAAACACAGATATAGGCCCAAAGAAGAAAGTGGGCTAAATGCAGTTCAAAATTGGTAACACAGGAATAACCAGGGGGCATTGCAGTGGAGGACAACTGGAATGAGAGGCTGACACAGAGAGTAGGGCCAAATCAGTAAGTAGTCGAAATGCAGTTCAAAATTGGCAACCGTAGTAAACAGGCGGCACAGCTTTGTTCAGTGGAGGAGAACAGCAAGGAGTGGCAGACACCGATAGTAGGCCCCAAACCAACTAGTACGCCAAATGCAGTTGTTCCATTTAACCACAATTTAATGAGAGCCTGAAGATAGAAGCTCAGGAAAGGCAACCTGGGGAACACCTTGGAGTGTAACACACCATCTCTCTCCACCCCATACCCATTTTGTATGGCCTAATGCAGTGTACTTTTCTACAACTACTAAACGAGAGTCGGAAGACCGAAGCAATGGCAAGGAAACCTGGGGAACACCTTAGAGTGTAACACACCCTCTCTCTACACCCCATACCCAATTTGAAGGTCTAATGCAGTGTAGTTTCCAAGAACTACTAAACGAGAGCCGGAAGATCGAAGCTCAGGAAAGGCAACCTGGGGAACACCTTGGAGTGTAACACACCCTCTCGCTACACCCCATACCCAATTTGAAGGCCTAATGCAGCGTAGTTTCCAACAACTACTAAACGAGAGCCGGAAGATCGAAGCTCAGGAAAGGCAACCTGGGGAACACCTTGGAGTGTAACAAACCCTCTCTCTACACCCCATACCCAATTTGTAGGCCTAATGCAGCGTAGTTTCCGACAACTACTAAACGAGAGCATGAAGATCGAAGCTCAGGAAAGGCAACCTGGGGAACACCTTGGAGTGTAACACACCCTCTCTCTACACCCCATACCCAATTTGTAGGCCTAATGCAGCGTAGTTTCCGACAACTACTAAACGAGAGCCGGAATATCGAAGCTCAGGAAAGGCAACCTGGGGAACACCTTGGAGTGTAACACACCCTCTCTCTACACCCCATACCCAATTTGAAGGCCTAATGCAGTGTAGTTTCCAAGAACTACTAAACGAGAGCCGGAAGATCGAAGCTCAGGAAAGGCAACCTGGGGAACACCTTGGAGTGGAACACACCATCTCTCTACACCCCATACCCAATTTGAAGGCCTAATGCAGCGTAGTTTCCAACAACTACTAAACGAGAGCCGGTAGATCGAAGCTCAGGAAAGGCAACCTGGGGAACACCTTGGAGTGTAACACAACGTCTCTCTACACCACGGAAGGGATGATTCTTAGGAAGGAAGGCTGTTGGAAATAAGCATTGCGCGTCCGAGGGTGATTAGATTCTTATTAGGTATATACTCACCCTCGGACGCGCCCTGCTTCTTTATTTGGAATGAATGTTTATTTGCAATGTGGTGTAGACTTTCTCTATTATTTTGGTAATTAATGATTTTATTATTTTCATTATTTTGCATCTTCTCGGCAATAATATAAAGAAGACGCGACAGGACAACACTCGGTGGATGCCATATGTGTGTTTTCAATTTAAAAAAACTTTCAGTTAACTACTTGCAGGAGAAAGTAATTGTAGCTGGTGGCCATTTTTAGTACTGTACCAGATTTTAGTTGTGTGTTTGTTTTTAATGTTAAAATGTCTGCATTTGATATCTCACCAGTATTTTCTTTTTTATAAGCAAAATACTTATTTTTATATTTTCTGATGTTGGTTCCAGGGGTACACGGCCAGCAGTGCCCTGGTCAGTGTAGTAGTAGTTGAAAGAATGGACCGCAGACAGGCATCGAAGGCCTAAAATAAAAACACATGGCTGTAGGCAATTTTAAATTGGTTCCAGGGGTACACGGACAGCAGTGGTGTGGTCAGTGGAGGCCTAGTGGAAGGAGTGACCGCAGACAGGCATCGAAGGCCTAAAATAATAACACATGGCTGTAGGCAATTTTAAATTGGTTCCAGGGGTACACGGACAGCAGTGGTGTGGTCAGTGGAGGCCTAGTGGAAGGAGTGACCGCAGACAGGCATCGAAGGCCTAAAATAATAACACATGGCTGTAGGCAATTTTAAATTGGTTCCAGGGGTAGACGGGCAGCAGTGACCTGGTCAGTGTAGTAGTAGTTGAAAGAATGGACCGCAGACAGGCATCGAAGGCCTAAAATAAAAAAATTGGGCTGGCTGTAGGCAATTTTAAATTGGTTCCAGGGGTACACGGGCAGCAGTGACCTGGTCAGTGTAGTAGTAGTTGAAAGAATGGACCGCAGACAGGCATCGAAGGCCTAAAATAAAAAAATTGGGCTGGCTGTAGGCAATTTTAAATTGGTTCCAGGGGTACACGGGCAGCAGTGGTCTGGTCAGTGGAAGTCTAGTGGAAGGAGTGACCGCAGACAGGCTTCCAAGGCCTAACATAACAAACTTGGGCTGGCTGTAGGCACTTTTAAATTGGTTCCAGGGGTACACGGGCAGCAGTGACCTGGTCAGTGTAGTTGTAGTTGAAAGAATGGACCGCAGACAGGCATCGAAGGCCTAAAATAAAAAAATTGGGCTGGCTGTAGGCAATTTTAAATTGGTTCCAGGGGTACACGGGCAGCAGTGGTGTGGTCAGTGGAGGCCTAGTGGAAGGAGTGACCGCAGACAGGCATCGAAGGCCTAAAATAATAACACATGGCTGTAGGCAATTTTAAATTGGTTCCAGGGGTACACGGGCAGCAGTGACCTGGTCAGTGTAGTAGTAGTTGAAAGAATGGACCGCAGACAGGCATCGAAGGCCTAAAATAAAAAAATTGGGCTGGCTGTAGGCAATTTTAAATTGGTTCCAGGGGTACACGGGCAGCAGTGACCTGGTCAGTGTAGTAGTAGTTGAAAGAATGGACCGCAGACAGGCATCGAAGGCCTAAAATAAAAAAATTGGGCTGGCTGTAGGCAATTTTAAATTGGTTCCAGGGGTACACGGGCAGCAGTGACCTGGTCAGTGTAGTAGTAGTTGAAAGAATGGACCGCAGACAGGCATCGAAGGCCTAAAATAAAAAAATTGGGCTGGCTGTAGGCAATTTTAAATTGGTTCCAGGGGTACACGGGCAGCAGTGACCTGGTCAGTGTAGTAGTAGTTGAAAGAATGGACCGCAGACAGGCATCGAAGGCCTAAAATAAAAAAATTGGGCTGGCTGTAGGCAATTTTAAATTGGTTCCAGGGGTACACGGACAGCAGTGGTGTGGTCAGTGGAGGCCTAGTGGAAGGAGTGACCGCAGACAGGCATCGAAGGCCTAAAATAATAACACATGGCTGTAGGCAATTTTAAATTGGTTCCAGGGGTACACGGACAGCAGTGGTGTGGTCAGTGGAGGCCTAGTGGAAGGAGTGACCGCAGACAGGCATCGAAGGCCTAAAATAATAACACATGGCTGTAGGCAATTTTAAATTGGTTCCAGGGGTACACGGGCAGCAGTGGTGTGGTCAGTGGAGGCCTAGTGGAAGGAGTGACCGCAGACAGGCATCGAAGGCCTAAAATAATAACACATGGCTGTAGGCAATTTTAAATTGGTTACAGGGGTACACGGGCAGCAGTGGTGTGGTCAGTGGAGGCCTAGTGGAAGGAGTGACCGCAGACAGGCATCGAAGGCCTAAAATAATAACACATGGCTGTAGGCAATTTTAAATTGGTTCCAGGGGTACACGGACAGCAGTGGTGTGGTCAGTGGAGGCCTAGTGGAAGGAGTGACCGCAGACAGGCATCGAAGGCCTAAAATAATAACACATGGCTGTAGGCAATTTTAAATTGGTTCCAGGGGTACACGGGCAGCAGTGACCTGGTCAGTGTAGTAGTAGTTGAAAGAATGGACCGCAGACAGGCATCGAAGGCCTAAAATAAAAAAATTGGGCTGGCTGTAGGCAATTTTAAATTGGTTCCAGGGGTACACGGGCAGCAGTGACCTGGTCAGTGTAGTAGTAGTTGAAAGAATGGACCGCAGACAGGCATCGAAGGCCTAAAATAAAAAAATTGGGCTGGCTGTAGGCAATTTTAAATTGGTTCCAGGGGTACACGGGCAGCAGTGGTGTGGTCAGTGGAGGCCTAGTGGAAGGAGTGACCGCAGACAGGCATCGAAGGCCTAAAATAATAACACATGGCTGTAGGCAATTTTAAATTGGTTCCAGGGGTACACGGGCAGCAGTGACCTGGTCAGTGTAGTAGTAGTTGAAAGAATGGACCGCAGACAGGCATCGAAGGCCTAAAATAAAAAAATTGGGCTGGCTGTAGGCAATTTTAAATTGGTTCCAGGGGTACACGGACAGCAGTGGTGTGGTCAGTGGAGGCCTAGTGGAAGGAGTGACCGCAGACAGGCATCGAAGGCCTAAAATAATAACACATGGCTGTAGGCAATTTTAAATTGGTTCCAGGGGTACACGGACAGCAGTGGTGTGGTCAGTGGAGGCCTAGTGGAAGGAGTGACCGCAGACAGGCTTCCAAGGCCTAACATAACAAACTTGGGCTGGCTGTAGGCACTTTTAAATTGGTTCCAGGGGTACACGGGCAGCAGTGGTCTGGTCAGTGGAAGTCTAGTGGAAGGAGTGACCGCAGACAGGCTTCCAAGGCCTAACATAACAAACTTGGGCTGGCTGTAGGCACTTTTAAATTGGTTCCAGGGGTACACGGGCAGCAGTGACCTGGTCAGTGTAGTAGTAGTTGAAAGAATGGACCGCAGACAGGCTTCGAAGGCCTAACATAACAAACTTGGGCTGGCTGTAGGCACTTTTAAATTGGTTCCAGGGGTACACGGGCAGCAGTGGTCTGGTCAGTGGAAGTCTAGTGGAAGGAGTGACCACAGACAGGCTTCCAAGGCCTAACATAACAAACTTGGGCTGGCTGTAGGCACTTTTAAATTGGTTCCAGGGGTACACGGGCAGCAGTGGTCTGGTCAGTGGAAGTCTAGTGGAAGGAGTGACCGCAGACAGGCTTCCAAGGCCTAACATAACAAACTTGGGCTGGCTGTAGGCACTTTTAAATTGGTTCCAGGGGTACACGGGCAGCAGTGGTCTGGTCAGTGGAAGTCTAGTGGAAGGAGTGACCGCAGACAGGCTTCGAAGGCCTAACATAACAAAATTGGGCTGGCTGTAGGCACTTTAAATTGGTTCCAGGGGTACATGGGCAGCAGTGTATGGTCAGTGGAAGTCTAGTGGAAGGAGTGACGGCAGACAGTCTTCGAAGGCCTAACATAACAAAATTGGGCTGACTGTAGGCACTTTTAAATTGGTTCCAGGGTAACACGGCCAGCAGTGGCCTGGTCAGTGTAGTAGTTGTAGAAAGAAGGGACCGCAGACAGGCTTCGAAGGCCTAACATAACAAAAATGTCAAAACAATGGTATTGTCAGTGCCAGGCATTGAAGGATGTCAGCGCCTAGACTACACATTGGTGAAGCTGTGAGAGATAATTTTGCTAGTGGTAGAGCACTGTTTGAGCTGGGGGGGGGAACTGTCTTGTGGCCGGCGTTACAGGCACAGGGCCCCTCATATTACAACGGTGTGTCTGACGTTGGGTGCGCACCACCACCGCCAGAGACACTTTATTGTACTATGAGGGACCCAGTGGCAGTGCCGTCGACCAAAAGCGGCCACACCCACCTCTTCAGACAAACAGCACTCTCAAGGGTCCAAGCGCAAAGTGGCGATAGCACGGCCCCGTGTGGGGAGTTTGGCCATTTCGTGAGGTGGAAACATGTCGTATGCTGGACAATCAGGTGAAGAAAATTACGAGATTGGAAAAGTCATTCAGAATAGTCCACAGGCAAGACCTTTTCATAGGAAAGCTAGGTGTCAGCCGGGCAGGGTGGGGCAAAAGATTTTGAAATCCAGTTGTGGTTCATTTTAATGAAGGTTAGATCATCTACATTTTGGGTAGCCAGACGAGTCCTTTTTTCTGTTAGTATTGAACCTGCAGCACTGAATACTCTTTCTGATAGGACACTAGCTGCCGGGCAAGCAAGCTCCTGCAATGCATATTCTGCCAATTCTGGCCAGGTGTCTAATTTGGATGCCCAGTAATCAAATGGGAATGACGGTTGAGGGAGAACGTCGATAAGGGATGAAAAATAGTTTGTAACCATACTGGACAAATGTTGTCTCCTGTCACTTTGAATTGATGCTGCAGTACCTGTCCTGTCTGCGGTCATAGAAAAATCACTCCACAACCTGGTCAGAAAACCCCTCTGGCCAACGCCACTTCTGATTTCTGCCCCTCTAACACCTCTGGTCTGCTGGCCCCTGGAGCTCGTGTGAGAACGATCACGGGCGCTGTGTGCAGGGAATGCCAGAAGCAAACGGTCAACAAGAGTTGATTGTTTTGTTGCTAATATTAGTTCCAAGTTCTCATGTGGCATAATATTTTGCAATTTGCCTTTATAGCGAGGATCAAGGAGGCAGGCCAACCAGTAATCGTCATCGTTCATCATTTTTGTAATGCGTGTGTCCCTTTTGAGGATACGCAAGGCATAATCCGCCATGTGGGCCAAAGTTCCCGTTGTCAAATCTGCGGTTGTGCTTGGTTGAGGGGCAGTTGCAGGCAAATCTACGTCACTTGTGTCCCTCAAAAAACCAGAACCCGGCCTTGCCACGCCACCAATTTCCCGTGCCCCCGGGAAAGCTTCCTCATTAAAAATATACTCATCCCCATCATCCTCCTCATCCTCCACCTCCTCTTCGCCCGGTACCTCGTCATGTACACTGCCCTGACCAGACAATCGCTGACTGTCATCAAGGCTTTCCTCTTCCTCTGGTGCAGACGCCTGATCCTTTATGTGCGTCAAACTTTGCATCAGCAGACGCATTAGGGGGATGCTCATGCTTATTATGGCGTTGTCTGCACTAACCAGCCGTGTGCATTCCTCAAAACACTGAAGGACTTGACACATGTCTTGAATCTTCGACCACTGCACACCTGACAACTCCATGTCTGCCATCCTACTGCCTGC
Organism: Ranitomeya imitator; assembly: GCF_032444005.1. Classification (NCBI taxonomy): domain Eukaryota; kingdom Metazoa; phylum Chordata; class Amphibia; order Anura; family Dendrobatidae; genus Ranitomeya; species Ranitomeya imitator. Next base: position 571,620,692 of record NC_091282.1, on the reverse strand, counting down.
CCGTGTATGTGTATCCTCCCACAAAAACATAACAGCCCGCCTCTGTTCGCACAGTCTCTGAAGCATGTGCAGTGTTGAGTTCCACCTTGTTGCAACGTCTATGATTAGGCGATGCTGGGGAAGGTTCAAAGAACGCTGATAGGTCTGCATACGGCTGGAGTGTACAGGCGAACGGCGGATATGTGCGCAAAGTCCACGCACTTTGAGGAGCAGGTCGGATAACCCCGGATAACTTTTCAGGAAGCACTGCACCACCAGGTTTAAGGTGTGAGCCAGGCAAGGAATGTGTTTCAGTTGGGAAAGGGAGATGGCAGCCATGAAATTCCTTCCGTTATCACTCACTACCTTGCCTGCCTCAAGATCTACAGTGCCCAGCCACGACTGCGTTTCTTGCTGCAAGAACTCGGACAGAACTTCCGCGGTGTGTCTATTGTCGCCCAAACACTTCATAGCCAATACAGCCTGCTGACGTATGCCAGTAGCTGCCCCATAATGGGAGACCTGGTGTGCAACAGTGGCAGGTGCGGATGGAGTGTTTGTGCGACTGCGGTCTGTGGACGAGCTCTTGCTTCTGCAGGAGGACGAGGAGGAGGAGGAGGAGGAGGAGGGGGTGCGAACGGCTACAGACAACTGTTTACTAGACCGTGGGCTAGGCAGAACTGTCCCAAACTTGCTGTCCCCTGTGGACCCTGAATCCACCACATTTACCCAGTGTGCCGTGATGGACACGTAACGTCCCTGGCCATGCCTACTGGTCCATGCATCTGTTGTCAGGTGCACCTTTGTGCTCACAGATTGCCTGAGTGCATGGACGATGCGCTCTTTAACATGCTGGTGGAGGGCTGGGATGGCTTTTCTGGAAAAAAAGTGTCGACTGGGTAGCTCGTAGCGTGGTACAGCGTAGTCCATCAGGTCTTTGAAAGCTTCGCTTTCAACTAACCGGTAGGGCATCATCTCTAACGAGATTAGTCTAGCTATGTGGGCGTTCAAACCCTGTGTACGCGGATGCGAGGCTAAGTATTTCCTTTTTCTAACCATAGTCTCATGTAGGGTGAGCTGGACTGGAGAGCTGGAGATCGTGGAACTAGCGGGGGTGCCGGTGGACATGGCAGACTGAGAGACGGTGGGAGATGGTATTGTTGCCGCCGGTGCCCTAGATGCAGTGTTTCCTACTACGAAACTGGTGATTCCCTGACCCTGACTGCTTTGGCCTGGCAAAGATACCTGCACAGATACAGCAGGTGGTGCGCTAAATGGTGGTCCTACACTGCCGGAAGGGATGTTGCGTTGATGACTAGCTTCATTGGCCGAGGGTGCAACAACCTTAAGGGACGTTTGGTAGTTAGTCCAAGCTTTCAAATGCATGGTGGTTAAATGTCTATGCATGCAACTAGTATTGAGACTTTTCAGATTCTGACCTCTGCTTAAGGAAGTAGAACATTTTTGACAGATGACTTTGCGCTGATCAATTGGATGTTGTTTAAAAAAATGCCAGACTGCACTCTTTCTAGCATCGGATACCTTTTCAGGCATTGCAGACTGAGCTTTAACCGGATGGCCACGCTGTCCTCCACCAGGTTTTGGCTTTGCCACGCGTTTTGGGCAAGATACGGGCCCGGCAGATGGAACCTGTGGCGATGTTGATGCCTGCTGCGGCCCCTCCTCCTCCTCTGCTTCAGAACTGCTGCCGCCTGCACCCTGTTCCCCCAATGGCTGCCAATCGGGGTCAAGAACTGGGTCATCTAATAACTCTTCTTGTACCTCCTGCGCAACTTCGTCTGTGTCACCGTGTCGTTCGGTGGTATAGCGTTCGTGATGGGGCAACATAGTCTCATCAGGGTCTGATTCTTGATCAGCACCCTGCGAGGGCAATGTTGTGGTCTGAGTCAAAGGACCAGCATAGTAGTCTGGCTGTGGCTGTGCGTCAGTGCACTCCATGTCAGATTCAATTTGTAATGGGCATGGACTGTTAACTGCTTCACTTTCTAAGCCAGGGACGGTATGTGTAAAGAGCTCCATGGAGTAACCCGTTGTGTCGCCTGCTGCATTCTTCTCTGTTGTTGTTTTTGCTGAAGAGGACAAGGAAGTGACTTGTCCCTGACCGTGAACATCCACTAACGACGCGCTGTTTTACTTTTACCAGTTTCACGAGATGAGGCAAAAGAGCTAGAGGCTGAGTCAGCAAGATAAGCCAAAACTTGCTCTTGCTGCTCCGGCTTTAAAAGCGGTTTTCCTAATCCCAGAAAAGGGAGCGTTCGAGGCCTTGTGTAGCCGGACGACGAACCTGGCTCCACAGCTCCAGACTTAGGTGCAATATTTTTTCCCCCACGACCACCTGATGCTCCACCACTACCACTACCCTCATTACCAGCTGACAATGAACGCCCCCGGCCACGACCTCTTCCACTAGACTTCCTCATTGTTTTAAAAACGTAACCAAACTAACGTTATTTGTTGCAGTCACACAACTTACACGGTGAGCTATAACTTCAGTATGATTTAGCTACCCCTTTACAGGTTGGTGAGACCACAGCGAAAATCAGGCCCAATGTTACACACTCTTTTTTTGGTGGCTGCAAATTAGAGAGATGCCCCACACGCAGGACTGTCACTGAAGCACAAATGTTAATATTAATGTCACACTATTATTTTTTTTTTATTTTTATTTTTTTCAGGAACACTTTAGAAACCCCCCAAAAAAAAAAAAAAAGATTTTTGCAGGGAGAATTTAGAAAACAAATGTAACAAACTATATGCTTTCTATGGGCCACTGAGTGAGAGATGACGCACACAGGAATCAGGAGTGGCACACAAGCCCAGAGGCCAATATTTTTCTACCAATGATTGATGGAGTTATTTTCTCTGGTAGATTTTGGAACCCAAATCAAGGAAAAAAAATGTAGGCTTTCTATGGACCACAATTGGAGAGAGAGAGAGAGAGAGAGAGAGATGGCACACCCAGGAGTCAAGACTGGCACACAAGCAGAAAGGCCAATATTAATCTCCCACTGTTTTTTTTGGTTGTTTTTTTTTTTTTTTTTCAGGGAGACTTTAGAAAAAAAAATAATAAAAAAAATATGATTTTATCAGGAAGAATTTAGAAACCAAATAAAATAAAATGATTTTTTCAGGGAGAATTTATAAAACAAATAAAAACAAAAATAGGCGTTCTATGGCCCACTGACTGAGAGATGACGCACACAGGAGTCAGGAGTGGCACACAAACCCAGAGGCCAATATTTTTCTACCAATGATTGATGTAGTTATTTTCTCTGGTAGATTTTAGAACCCAAATCAAGGAAAAAAAATATAGGCTTTCTATGGACCACAATTGGAGAGAGAGAGAGAGAGAGAGAGAGAGAGAGATGGCACACCCAGGAGTCAAGACTGGCACACAAGCAGAAAGGCCAATATTAATCTCCCACTGTTTTTTTTGGTTTTTTTTTTTTTTTTTTTTTCAGGGAGACTTTAGAAAAAAAAATAATAAAAAAAATATGATTTTATCAGGAAGAATTTAGAAACCAAATAAAATAAAATGATTTTTTCAGGGAGAATTTATAAAACAAATAAAAACAAAAATAGGCGTTCTATGGCCCACTGACTGAGAGATGACGCACACAGGAGTCAGGAGTGGCACACAAACCCAGAGGCCAATATTTTTCTACCAATGATTGATGTAGTTATTTTCTCTGGTAGATTTTAGAACCCAAATCAAGGAAAAAAAATATAGGCTTTCTATGGACCACAATTGGAGAGAGAGAGAGAGAGAGAGAGAGAGAGAGAGAGAGAGAGAGATGGCACACCCAGGAGTCAAGACTGGCACACAAGCAGAAAGGCCAATATTAACCCCTTTACCCCCAAGGGTGGTTTGCACGTTAATGACCAGGCCAATTTTTACAATTCTGACCACTGTCCCTTTATGAGGTTATAACTCCGAAACGCTTCAACGGATCCTGGTGATTCTGACATTGTTTTCTCGTGACATATTGTACTTCATGATAGTGGTAAAATTTCTTTGATAGTACCTGCGTTTATTTGTGAAAAAAACGGAAATTTGGCGAAAATTTTGAAAATTTCGCAATTTTCAAACTTTGAATTTTTATGCAATTAAATCACAGAGATATGTCACACAAAATACTTAATAAGTAACATTTCCCACATGTCTCCTTTACATCAGCATAATTTTGGAACCAATTTTTTTTTTTGTTAGGGAGTTATAAGGGTTAAAAGTTGACCAGCAATTTCTCATTTTTACAACACCATTTTTTTTTAGGGACCACGTCTCATTTGAAGTCATTTTGAGGGGTCTATATGATAGAAAATGCCCAAGTGTGACACCATTCTAAAAACTGCACCCCTCAAGGTGCTCAAAACCACATTCAAGAAGTTTATTAACCCTTCAGGTGTTTAATAGGAATTTTTGGAATGTTTAAATAAAAATGAACATTTAACTTTTTTACACAAAAAATTTACTTCAGCTCCAATTTGTTTTATTTTACCAAGGGTAACAGGAGAAATTGGACCCAAAAAGTTGTTGTCCAATTTGTCCTGAGTACGCTGATACCCCATATGTGGCAGTAAACCACTGTTTGGGCGCATGGGAGAGCTCGGAAGGGAAGGAGCGCTATTTGACTTTTCAATGCAAACTTGACAGGAATTGAGATGGGACGCCATGTTGCGTTTGGAGAGCCACTGATGTGCCTAAACATTGAAACCCCCCACAAGTGACACCATTTTGGAAAGTAGACCCCCTAAGGAACTTATCTGGATGTGTGGTGAGCACTTTGACCCACCAAGTGCTTCACAGAAGTTTATAATGCAGAACCGTAAAAATAAAAAATCATATTTTTTCACAAAAATTATATTTTTGCCCCCAATTTTTTATTTTTCCAAGGGTAAGAGAAGAAATTGGACCTCAAAAGTTGTTGTCCAATTTGTCCTGAGTACGCTGATACCCCATATGTGGCAGTAAACCACTGTTTGGGCGCATGGGAGAGCTCGGAAGGGAAGGAGCGCAGTTTGACTTTTCAATGCAAAATTGACAGAAATTGAGATGGGACGCCATGTTGCGTTTGGAGAGCCACTGATGTGCCTAAACATTGAAACCCCCCACAAGTGACACCATTTTGGAAAGTAGACCCCCTAAGGAACTTATCTAGAGGTGTGGTGAGCACTTTGACCCACCAAGTGCTTCACAGAAGTTTATAATGCAGAACCGTAAAAATAAAAAATCATATTTTTTCACAAAAATTATATTTTTGCCCCCAATTTTTTATTTTTCCAAGGGTAAGAGAAGAAATTGGACCTCAAAAGTTGTTGTCCAATTTGTCCCGAGTACGCTGATACCCCATATGTGGCAGTAAACCACTGTTTGGGCGCATGGGAGAGCTCGGAAGGGAAGGAGCGCCGTTTGACTTTTCAATGCAAAATTGACAGGAATTGAGATGGGACGCCATGTTGCGTTTGGAGAGCCACTGATGTGCCTAAACATTGAAACCCCCCACAAGTGACACCATTTTGGAAAGTAGACCCCCTAAGGAACTTATCTAGAGGTGTGGTGAGCACTTTGACCCACCAAGTGCTTCACAGAAGTTTATAATGCAGAACCGTAAAAATAAAAAATCATATTTTTTCACAAAAATTATATTTTTGCCCCCAATTTTTTATTTTTCCAAGGGTTAGAGAAGAAATTGGACCTCAAAAGTTGTTGTCCAATTTGTCCCGAGTACGCTGATACCCCATATGTGGCAGTAAACCACTGTTTGGGCGCATGGGAGAGCTCGGAAGGGAAGGAGCGCCGTTTGACTTTTCAATGCAAAATTGACAGGAATTGAGATGGGACGCCATGTTGCGTTTGGAGAGCCACTGATGTGCCTAAACATTGAAACCCCCCACAAGTGACACCATTTTGGAAAGTAGACCCCCTAAGGAACTTATCTGGATGTGTGGTGAGCACTTTGACCCACCAAGGGCTTCACAGAAGTTTATAATGCAGAGCCATAAAAATAAAACAAAATTTTTTTCCCACAAAAATTATTTTTTAGCCCCCAGTTTTGTATTTTCCCTAGGGTAAGAGGAGAAATTGGACCACAAAAGTTGTTGTCCAATTTGTCCTGAGTACGCTGATACCCCATATGTGGGGGGGAACCACCGTTTGGGCGCATGGGAGGGTTCGGAAGGGAAGGAGCGCCATTTGGAATGCAGACTTAGATGGAATGGTCTGCAGGCGTCACATTGCGTTTGCAGAGCCCCTAATGTACCTAAACAGTAGAAACCCCCCACAAGTGACACCATTTTGGAAAGTAGACCCCCTAAGGAACTCATCTTGATGTGTTGTGAGAGCTTTGAACCCCCAAGTATTTCACTACAGTTTATAACGCAGAGCCATGCAAATAAAAAATATTTTTTTTTCCACAAAAATTATATTTTAGCCCCCAGTTTTGTATTTTTCCAAGGTTAGCAGGAGAAATTGGACCCTAAATGTTGTTGTCCAATTTGTCCTGAGTACGCTGATACCCGATATGTGGGGGGGAACCACCGTTTGGGCGCATGGGAGGGCTCGGAAGGGAAGGAGCATCATTTGGAATGCAGACTTAGATGGATTGGTCTGCAGGCGTCACATTGCGTTTGCAGAGCCCCTAATGTACCTAAACAGTAGAAACCCCCCACAAGTGACCCCATATTGGAAACTAGACCCCTCAATGAACTTATCTAGATGTGTTGTGAGAACTTTGAACCCCCAAGTGTTTCACTACAGTTTATAACGCAGAGCCGTGAAAATAAAAAATCTTTTTGTTTTCCCACAAAAATTATTTTTTAGCCCCCAGTTTTGTATTTTCCCAAGGGTAACAGGAGAAATTGGTCCACAAAAGTTGTTGTCCAATTTGTCCTGAGTACGCTGATACCCGATATGTGGGGGGGAACCACCGTTTGGGCGCATGGGAGGGCTCGGAAGGGAAGGAGCATCATTTGGAATGCAGACTTAGATGGATTGGTCTGCAGGCGTCACATTGCGTTTGCAGAGCCCCTAATGTACCTAAACAGTAGAAACCCCCCACAAGTGACCCCATATTGGAAACTAGACCCCTCAATGAACTTATCTAGATGTGTTGTGAGAACTTTGAACCCCCAAGTGTTTCACTACAGTTTATAACGCAGAGCCGTGAAAATAAAAAATCTTTTTGTTTTCCCACAAAAATTATTTTTTAGCCCCCAGTTTTGTATTTTCCCAAGGGTAACAGGAGAAATTGGTCCACAAAAGTTGTTGTCCAATTTGTCCTGAGTACGCTGATACCCGATATGTGGGGGGAACCACCGTTTGGGCGCATGGGAGGGCTCGGAAGGGAAGGAGCATCATTTGGAATGCAGACTTAGATGGATTGGTCTGCAGGCGTCACATTGCGTTTGCAGAGCCCCTAATGTACCTAAACAGTAGAAACCCCCCACAAGTGACCCCATATTGGAAACTAGACCCCTCAATGAACTTATCTAGATGTGTTGTGAGAACTTTGAACCCCCAAGTGTTTCACTACAGTTTATAACGCAGAGCCGTGAAAATAAAAAATCTTTTTGTTTTCCCACAAAAATTATTTTTTAGCCCCCAGTTTTGTATTTTCCCAAGGGTAACAGGAGAAATTGGTCCACAAAAGTTGTTGTCCAATTTGTCCTGAGTACGCTGATACCCCATATGTTGGGGTAAACCCCTGTTTGGGCACACAGGAGAGCTCGGAAGGGAAGGAGCACTGTTTTACTTTTTCAACGCAGAATTGGCTGGAATTGAGATCGGACGCCATGTCGTGTTTGGAGAGCCCCTGATGTGCCGAAACAGTGGAAACCCCCCAATTATAACTGAAACCCTAATCTAAACACACCCCTAACCCTAATTCCAACGGTAACCCTAACCACACCTCTAACCCTGACACACCCCTAACCCTAATCCCAACCCTATTCCCAACTGTAAATGTAATCTAAACCCTAACCCTAACTTTAGCCCCAACCCTAACTGTAGCCCCAACCCTAACCCTAACCCTAATCCTAGCCCTAACCCTAGCCCTAACCCTAACCCTAGCCCTAACCCTAGCCCTAACCCTAGCCCTAACCCTAGCCCTAACCCTAGCCCTAACCCTAGCCCTAACCCTAGCCCTAACCCTAGCCCTAACCCTAGCCCTAACCCTAACCCTAACCCTAGCCCTAACCCTAGCCCTAACCCTAGCCCTAGCCCTAACCCTAGCCCTAACCCTAGCCCTAATGGGAAAATGGAAATAAATACATTTTTTTTTATTTTTCCCTAACTAAGGGGGTGATGAAGGGGGGTTTGATTTACTTTTATAGCGAGTTTTTTAGCGGATTTTTATGATTGGCAGCCGTCACACACTGAAAGACCCTTTTTATTGCAAAAAATATTTTTTGCAATACCACATTTTGAGAGCTATAATTTTTCCATATTTTGGTCCACAGAGTCATGTGAGGTCTTGTTTTTTGCGGGACGAGTTGACGTTTTTATTGAAAACATTTTTGGGCACGTGACATTTTTTTATCGCTTTTTATTCCGATTTTTGTGAGGAAGAATGACCAAAAGCCAGCTATTCATGAATTTCTATTGGGGGAGGCGTTTATACCGTTCCGCGTTTGGTAAAATTGATAAATCAGTTTTATTCTTCGGGTCAGTACGATTACAGCGATACCTCATTTATATCATTTTTTTATGGTTTGGTGCTTTTATACGATAAAAACTATTTTACAGAAAAAATAATTATTTTTGCATCGCTTTATTCTCAGGACTATAACTTTTTTATTTTTTTGCTGATGATGCTGTATGGCGGCTCTTTTTTTGCGGGACAATATGACGCTTTCAGCGGTACCATGGTTATTTATATCTGTCCTTTTGATCGCGTGTTATTCCACTTTTTGTTCGGCGGTATGATAATAAAGCGTTGTTTTTTGCCTCGTTTTTTTTTTTTTTTTCTTACGGTGTTTACTGAAGGGGTTAACTAGTGGGCCAGTTTTATAGGTCGGGCCGTTACGGACGCGGCGATACTAAATATGTGTACTTTTATTGGTTTTTTTTTTTTATTTAGATGAAGAAATGTATTTATGGGAATAATATTTTTTTTTTTTTTTCATTATTTTGGAATATTTTTTTTTATTTTTTTTACACATTTGGAAATTTTTTTTTTTACTTTTTTACTTTGTCCCAGGGGGGGACATCACAGATCAGTGATCTGACAGTTTGCACAGCACTCTGTCAGATCACTGATCTGATAGGAGTGCAGGCTGCTTCACAGTGCCTGCTCTGAGCAGGCTCTGTGAAGCCACCTCCCTCCCTGCAGGACCCGGATCCGCGGCCATCTTGGATCCGGGGCTCAAGCAGGGAGGGAGGTGAGGAGACCCTCGCAGCAACGCGATCACATCGCGTTGCTGCGGGGGGCTCAGGGAAGCCCGCAGGGAGCCCCCTCCCTGCGCGGTGCTTCCCTGTACCGCCGGCACATCGCGATCATCTTTGATCGCGGTGTGCCAGGGGTTAATGTGCCGGGGGCGGTCCGTGACCGCTCCTGGCACATAGTGCCGGATGTCAGCTGCGATAAGCAGCTGACACCCGGCCGCGATCGGCCGCGCTCCCCCCGTGAGCGCGGCCGATCGGCTATGACGTACTATCCCGTCCAGGGTCAGATAAGCCCAGGGCACCTCGACGGGATAGTACGTCTAAGGTCACAGAGGGGTTAATCTCCCACTGTTTTTTTTTTTTTTTTTCAGGGAGACTTTAGAAAAAAAAATAATAAAAAAAAAAAGATTTTATCAGGAAGAATTTAGAAACCAAATAAAATAAAATGATTTTTTCAGGGAGAATTTATAAAACAAATAAAACCAAAAATAGGCGTTCTATGGCCCACTGACTGAGAGAGAGAGAGAGAGAGATGGAACGCTTAGTACTGGCACACAAGCCCAAAGGGCAATATTAATCTCCCTTTTTTTTTCCAGGGAGAATTTCTAAAACCCCAAAAAAAAATAAAATAGGCTTTCTATGGCCCACTATTTGTGAGAGAGATGGGACGCTCAGGACTGGCACAGATGGCACGCTCAGGACTGGCACAGAAGCCCAGAGGCCAATATTAATCTCCCTTTTTTTCTGGGAGAATTTATAAAACCAAAAAAATATTTAAATAGGCTTTCTATGGCCCACTATTTGTGAGAGAGATGGCACGCTCAGGACTGGCACAGATGGCACGCTCACAACTGGCACACAAGCCCAGAGGCCAATATTAATCTCCCTTTTTTCAGGGAAAATTTATAAAACAAAAAAAAAAAATAAATAGGCTTTCTATGGCCCACTATTTGTGAGAGAGATGGCACGCTCAGGGCTGGCACAGATGGCACGCTCAGGACTGGCACACAAGCCCAGAGGCCAATATTAATCTCCCTTTTTTTCAGGGAGAATTTATAAAACCCCCAAAAAAAATAAAATAGGCTTTCTATGGCCCACTATTTGTGAGAGAGATGGGACGCTCAGGACTGGCACAGATGGCACGCTCAGGACTGGCACAGAAGCCCAGAGGCCAATATTAATCTCCCTTTTTTTCTGGGAGAATTTATAAAACCAAAAAAAAATTTAAATAGGCTTTCTATGGCCCACTATTTGTGAGAGAGATGGCACGCTCAGGACTGGCACAGATGGCACGCTCACAACTGGCACACAAGCCCAGAGGCCAATATTAATCTCCCTTTTTTCAGGGAAAATTTATAAAACAAAAAAAAAAATTAAATAGGCTTTCTATGGCCCACTATTTGTGAGAGAGATGGCACGCTCAGGGCTGGCACAGATGGCACGCTCAGGACTGGCACACAAGCCCAGAGGCCAATATTAATCTCCCTTTTTTTCAGGGAGAATTTATAAAACCAAAAAAAAAAATAAATAGGCTTTCTATGGCCCACTATTTGTGAGAGAGATGGCACGCTCAGGGCTGGCACAGATGGCACGCTCAGGACTGGCACACAAGCCCAGAGGCCAATATTAATCTCCCTTTTTTTCAGGGAGAATTTATAAAACCCCAAAAAAAATAAAATAGGCTTTCTATGGCCCACTATTTGTGAGAGAGATGGCACACTCAGGACTGGCACACAAGCCCAAAGGCCAATATTAATCTCCCACTGTATTTTTATCAGGGAGAATTTATACACCCCACAAAAAAAAATACAGAAAAATGAAAAGGCTTTCTATGGCCCACTATGTGAGAGAGATGGCACACACAGGGATGGCACTCTAGCAGAAATGCCAAATTGCCAATCTTAATCTCCCACCAAAAAAAAAAAAAAAAAAAAAACAGGGAATGTCCTACAATTACTATCTCCCTGCCTGCAGTAATCTCAGCCAGGTATGGCAGGCAGCTACTATCTCCCTGCCTGCAGTAATCTCAGCCAGGTATGGCAGGCAGCAATAAGGAGTGGACTGATGCACAAATGAAATAAAAAGTGTGGACAAACAAAAAAGATAGCTGTGCAGAAAGGAAGGAACAAGAGGATTTGTGCTTTGAAAAAAGCAGTTGGTTTGCACAGCGGCGTACACACAGCAATGCAGCTATCAGGGAGCCTTCTAGGGCAGCCCAATGAGCTACAGCGCTGAGGGGAAAAAAAAAAAAAAAAAAACTTCCACTGTCCCTGCACACCGAGGGTGGTGTTGGACAGTGCAAATCGCTGCAGCACAAGCGGTTTTGTGGTTAATGGACCCTGCCTAACGCTATCCCTGCTTCTGACAAAGCGGCAGCAACCTCTCCCTAAGCTCAGATCAGCAGCAGTAAGATGGCGGTCGGCGGGAACGCCTCTTTATAGCCCCTGTGACGTCGCAGACAGCAAGCCAATCACTGCAATGCCCTTCTCTAAGATGGTGGGGACCAGGACCTATGTCATCACGCTGCCCACACTCTGCGTTTACCTTCATTGGCTGAGAAATGGCGCTTTTCGCGTCATTGAAACGCGACTTTGGCGCGAAAGTCGCGTACCGCATGGCCGACCCCGCACAGGGGTCGGATCGGGTTTCATGAAACCCCGACTTAGCCAAAAGTCGGCGACTTTTGAAAATGTTCGACCCGTTTCGCTCAACCCTAATTATGTGCACTTCATAGACAAAGCAGGGGAGCAGGCTGGATAAACATACCTGTTGGAAGAATAGAGATGCTTGTTAGAGTGCGATGGTGGCAGGTAGCAGGGCACAGTCTGTATACATCTTTCAGGTTTTAATTCTACTGTAATCCACATTTTTAAGGACACACTTCTAAGGGATCACACTGCAGACTGAAGTCCATGCAGACTTATACTATGCAATATATGTACAACTAAGTGCGTTCAGGTGTGAAGCAGAGAGGAGTGGTCTCTGCTCATCTTGGTCAGAGAATTAAGGGTGGACCAGATGCATACAATCAAGCCTGAGTAAACAAGGTCATAAATAACACTGGGGTAAGCTGGGGTTAGCTGAAAAGCATACCATGAGAATGCTAGGAGCAGAGGAAAGACTGTGTGGAAAGTTGGGTGATGTATTATGTGCACTTCATAGACAAAGCAGGGTAGCAGGCTGGATAAACATACCATGAGAATGCTAGGAGCAGAGGAAAGTCTGTGTGGAAAGTTGGGTGATGTATTATGTGCACTTCATAGACAAATCAGGGGAGCCGGCTGGATAAACATACCTGTTGGAAGAATAGAGATGCTTGTTAGAGTGCGATGGTGGCAGGTAGCAGGGCACAGTCTGTATACATCTTTCAGGTTTTAATTCTACTGTAATCCACACTTTTAAGGACACACTTCTAAGGGATCACACTGCAGACTGAAGTCCATGCAGACTTATACTATGCAGTATATGTACAACTAAGTGCGTTCAGGTGTGAAGCAGAGAGGAGTGGTCTCTGCTCATCTTGGTCAGAGAATTAAGGGTGGACCAGATGCATACAATCAAGCCTGAGTAAACAAGGTCATAAATAACACTGGGGTAAGCTGGGGTTAGCTGAAAAGCATACCATGAGAATGCTAGGAGCAGAGGAAAGTCTGTGTGGAAAGTTGGGTGATGTATTATGTGCACTTCATAAACAAAGCAGGGGAGCAGGCTGGATAAACATACCATGAGAATGCTAGGAGCAGAAGAAAGTCTGTGTGGAAAGTTGGGTGATGTATTATGTGCACTTCATAGACAAAGCAGGGGAGCAGGCTGGATAAACATACCTGTTGGAAGAATAGAGATGCTTGTTAGAGTGCGATGGTGGCAGGTAGCAGGGCACAGTCTGTATACATATTTCAGGTTTTAATTCTACTGTAATCCACACTTTTAAGGACACACTTCTAAGGGATCACACTGCAGACTGAAGTCCATGTAGACTTATACTATGCAATATATGTACAACTAAGTGCGTTCAGGTGTGAAGCAGAGAGGAGTGGTCTCTGCTCATCTTGGTCAGAGAATTAAGGGTGGACCAGATGCATACAATCAAGCCTGAGTAAACAAGGTCATAAATAACACTGGGGTAAGCTGGGGTTAGCTGAAAAGCATACCATGAGAATGCTAGGAACAGAGGAAAGTCTGTGTGGAAAGTTGGGTGATGTATTATGTGCACTTCATAGACAAAGCAGGGGAGCAGGCTGGATAAACATACCATGAGAATGCTAGGAGCAGAGGAAAGTCTGTGTGGAAAGTTGGATGATGTATTATGTGCACTTCATAGACAAAGCAGGGGAGCAGGCTGGATAAACATACCATGAGAATGCTAGGAACAGAGGAAAGTCTGTGTGGAAAGTTGGGTGATGTATTATGTGCACTTCATAGACAAAGCAGGGGAGCAGGCTGGATAAACATACCTGTTGGAAGAATAGAGATGCTTGTTAGAGTGCGATGGTGGCAGGTAGCAGGGCACAGTCTGTATACATCTTTCAGGTTTTAATTCTACTGTAATCCACACTTTTAAGGACACACTTCAAAGGGATCACACTGCAGACTGAAGTCCATGCAGACTTATACTATGCAATATATGTACAACTAAGTGCGTTCAGGTGTGAAGCAGAGAGGAGTGGTCTCTGCTCATCTTGGTCAGAGAATTAAGGGTGGACCAGATGCATACAATCAAGCCTGAGTAAACAAGGTCATAAATAACACTGGGGTAAGCTGGGGTTAGCTGAAAAGCATACCATGAGAATGCTAGGAGCAGAGGAAAGACTGTGTGGAAAGTTGGGTGATGTATTATGTGCACTTCATAGACAAAGCAGGGTAGCAGGTTGGATAAACATACCATGAGAATGCTAGGAGCAGAGGAAAGTCTGTGTGGAAAGTTGGGTGATGTATTATGTGCACTTCATAGACAAATCAGGGGAGCCGGCTGGATAAACATACCTGTTGGAAGAATAGAGATGCTTGTTAGAGTGCGATGGTGGCAGGTAGCAGGGCACAGTCTGTATACATCTTTCAGGTTTTAATTCTACTGTAATCCACACTTTTAAGGACACACTTCTAAGGGATCACACTGCAGACTGAAGTCCATGCAGACTTATACTATGCAATATATGTACAACTAAGTGCGTTCAGGTGTGAAGCAGAGAGGAGTGGTCTCTGCTCATCTTGGTCAGAGAATTAAGGGTGGACCAGATGCATACAATCAAGCCTGAGTAAACAAGGTCATAAATAACACTGGGGTAAGCTGGGGTTAGCTGAAAAGCATACCATGAGAATGCTAGGAGCAGAGGAAAGTCTGTGTGGAAAGTTGGGTGATGTATTATGTGCACTTCATAAACAAAGCAGGGGAGCAGGCTGGATAAACATACCATGAGAATGCTAGGAGCAGAAGAAAGTCTGTGTGGAAAGTTGGGTGATGTATTATGTGCACTTCATAGACAAAGCAGGGGAGCAGGCTGGATAAACATACCTGTTGGAAGAATAGAGATGCTTGTTAGAGTGCGATGGTGGCAGGTAGCAGGGCACAGTCTGTATACATCTTTCAGGTTTTAATTCTACTGTAATCCACATTTTTAAGGACACACTTCTAAGGGATCACACTGTAGACTGAAGTCCATGCAGACTTATACTATGCAATATATGTACAACTAAGTGCGTTCAGGTGTGAAGCAGAGAGGAGTGGTCTCTGCTCATCTTGGTCAGAGAATTAAGGGTGGACCAGATGCATACAATCAAGCCTGAGTAAACAAGGTCATAAATAACACTGGGGTAAGCTGGGGTTAGCTGAAAAGCATACCATGAGAATGCTAGGAGCAGAGGAAAGTTTGTGTGGAAAGTTGGGTGATGTATTATGTGCACTTCATAGACAAAGCAGGGGAGCAGGCTGGATAAACATACCATGAGAATGCTAGGAGCAGAGGAAAGTCTGTGTGGAAAGTTGGGGGATGTATTATGTGCACTTCATAGACAAAGCAGGGGAGCAGGCTGGATAAACATACCTGTTGGAAGAATAGAGATGCTTGTTAGAGTGCGATGGTGGCAGGTAGCAGGGCACAGTCTGTATACATATTTCAGGTTTTAATTCTACTGTAATCCACACTTTTAAGGACACACTTCTAAGGGATCACACTGCAGACTGAAGTCCATGTAGACTTATACTATGCAATATATGTACAACTAAGTGCGTTCAGGTGTGAAGCAGAGAGGAGTGGTCTCTGCTCATCTTGGTCAGAGAATTAAGGGTGGACCAGATGCATACAATCAAGCCTGAGTAAACAAGGTCATAAATAACACTGGGGTAAGCTGGGGTTAGCTGAAAAGCATACCATGAGAATGCTAGGAGCAGAGGAAAGTCTGTGTGGAAAGTTGGGTGATGTATTATGTGCACTTCATAAACAAAGCAGGGGAGCAGGCTGGATAAACATACCATGAGAATGCTAGGAGCAGAGGAAAGTCTGTGTGGAAAGTTGGGTGATGTATTATGTGCACTTCATAGACAAAGCAGGGGAGCAGGCTGGATAAACATACCATGAGAATGCTAGGAGCAGAGGAAAGTCTGTGTGGAAAGTTGGGTGATGTATTATGTGCACTTCATAGACAAAGCAGGGGAGCAGGCTGGATAAACATACCATGAGAATGCTAGGAGCAGAGGAAAGTCTGTGTGGAAAGTTGGGTGATGTATTATGTGCACTTCATAGACAAAGCAGGGGAGCAGGCTGGATAAACATACCTGTTGGAAGAATAGAGATGCTTGTTAGAGCGCGATGGTGGCAGGTAGCAGGGCACAGTCTGTATACATCTTTCAGGTTTTAATTCTACTGTAATCCACACTTTTAAGGACACACTTCTAAGGGATCACACTGCAGACTGAAGTCCATGCAGACTTATACTATGCAATATATGTACAACTAAGTGCGTTCAGGTGTGAAGCAGAGAGGAGTGGTCTCTGCTCATCTTGGTCAGAGAATTAAGGGTGGACCAGATGCATACAATCAAGCCTGAGTAAACAAGGTCATAAATAACACTGGGGTACGCTGGGGTTAGCTGAAAAGCATACCATGAGAATGCTAGGAGCAGAGGAAAGTCTGTGTGGAAAGTTGGGTGATGTATTATGTGCACTTCATAGACAAAGCAGGGGAGCAGGCTGGATAAACATACCATGAGAATGCTAGGAGCAGAGGAAAGTCTGTGTGGAAAGTTGGGTGATGTATTATGTGCACTTCATAGACAAAGCAGGGGAGCAGGCTGGATAAACATACCTGTTGGAAGAATAGAGATGCTTGTTAGAGTGCGATGGTGGCAGGTAGCAGGGCACAGTCTGTATACATCTTTCAGGTTTTAATTCTACTGTAATCCACACTTTTAAGGACACACTTCTAAGGGATCACACTGCAGACTGAAGTCCATGTAGACTTATACTATGCAATATATGTACAACTAAGTGTGTTCAGGTGTGAAGCAGAGAGGAGTGGTCTCTGCTCATCTTGGTCAGAGAATTAAGGGTGGACCAGATGCATACAATCAAGCCTGAGTAAACAAGGTCATAAATAACACTGGGGTAAGCTGGGGTTAGCTGAAAAGCATACCATGAGAATGCTAGGAGCAGAGGAAAGTCTGTGTGGAAAGTTGGGTGATGTATTATGTGCACTTCATAGACAAAGCAGGGGAGCAGGCTGGATAAACATACCATGAGAATGCTAGGAGCAGAGGAAAGTCTGTGTGGAAAGTTGGGTGATGTATTATGTGCACTTCATAGACAAAGCAGGGGAGCAGGCTGGATAAACATACCATGAGAATGCTAGGAACAGAGGAAAGTCTGTGTGGAAAGTTGGGTGATGTATTATGTGCACTTCATAGACAAAGCAGGGGAGCAGGCTGGATAAACATACCTGTTGGAAGAATAGAGATGCTTGTTAGAGTGCGATGGTGGCAGGTAGCAGGGCACAGTCTGTATACATCTTTCAGGTTTTGATTCTACTGTAATCCACACTTTTAAGGACACACTTCTAAGGGATCACACTGCAGACTGAAGTCCATGCAGACTTATACTATGCAATATATGTACAACTAAGTGCGTTCAGGTGTGAAGCAGAGAGGAGTGGTCTCTGCTCATCTTGGTCAGAGAATTAAGGGTGGACCAGATGCATACAATCAAGCCTGAGTAAACAAGGTCATAAATAACACTGGGGTAAGCTGGGGTTAGCTGAAAAGCATACCATGAGAATGCTAGGAGCAGAGGAAAGTCTGTGTGGAAAGTTGGGTGATGTATTATGTGCACTTCATAGACAAAGCAGGGGAGCAGGCTGGATAAACATACAATGAGAATGCTAGAAGCAGAGTAAAGTCTGTGTGGAAAGTTGGGTGATGTATTATGTGCACTTCATAGACAAAGCAGGGGAGCAGGCTGGATAAACATACCATGAGAATACTAGGAGCAGAGGAAAGTCTGTGTGGAAAGTTGGGTGATGTATTATGTGCACTTCATAGACAAAGCAGGGGAGCAGGCTGGATAAACATACCATGAGAATGCTAGAAGCAGAGGAATGTCTGTGTGGAAAGTTGGGTGATGTATTATGTGCACTTCATAGACAAAGCAGGGGAGCAGGCTGGATAAACATACCTGTTGGAAGAATAGAGATGCTTGTTAGAGTGCGATGGTGGCAGGTAGCAGGGCACAGTCTTTATACATCTTTCAAGTTTTAATTCTACTGTAATCCACACTTTTAACCCCTCTGTGACCTTGGACGTACTATCCCGTCGAGGTGCCCTGGGCCTATCTGACCCTGGACGGGATAGTACGTCCTGCCCTTTAATGCGATACCGCGACTTAAGTCGCGGTGATCGCATTAAAATTCCGACGCCATCTCACCTGGGGGGGGATGGCCTCGGCATCCAGGGCATTGTCGCCGCCCACCCGCCCTCTCAATCGCTGTGATTGGCTGTTCAATTCTGAACAGCCAATCACAGCCATTCTCATTGTTTCAGCCAATAGGAGCGGCTGAAACAATGAGGTCACAGGCTAGGATCGAGTACCGATGTACTCGATCCTAGGTCCGGTGCCTGGCAACGCCAGGCACAGGCAAGAACACCCCGGATTGGCGCGATCGCCGATCGCATCGATCGCGCCAATCGCAGGGCACCGCGCGGTATTACCGCGCTGTGCCCTGCCGGAACCTGCGTGGATCGGTGCTCTAATAGCACCGATCCTAGGATAGGACACAGTGCAGCCCAGCAGGGCCTGCAGGAGCCGATTGGCGCGATCGATGTCATCGTCGATCGCGCCAATCACAGGGCGCAGCGGCGATCACGCTGTGACCACTCTGTGCCCTGCAGGTGACCTGGCTGTGACCTGCCTAGGATGGCGCGAACAGATCCGATCCTAGGCAGGTCACAGCCAGGTCACCAGGAAAGCTCTGATTGGTGGGATCGATGTTATGGTCGATCCCACCAATGACAGGTCACAGCAGCAGCATGACCGCTCTGTGACCTGTCTGTGTCACCTGCCTGACCTGTGTATGACCGCTCTGCAGGGTCCTCATTCTAGCTGAGGATTCCTACAGAGCGGTCATACTGCTGGATCTCCTGGCTTGATCTCTCTGCTGAATCTACCTTCTGTGCTGGGTATTGTAGTGCCACAGCAGCCTGTAGCACCACAATCCCTGCTAAAGAAAGAAGACAACTAAACGTAAGTTTTATCCCTGATCCCTGCCCAATCCCCGTTCATCCGTGCCCAATCCCCGTTCATCCACCCCAATCCCCGTTCATCCACCCCAATCCCCCCTTCCCCCTCTTTTTACCCCCTCCACCCCCATTTGTGCCGCCTCCGTGCGCACATTTAGTAGCCGCCGAGCGTTGATTGGTGACGCAGTTCACCGATCAACGCTCGCGCTCGCTTTTTTTCCCTCGCCCCCGTTGCGCCAACTCCGTACACACATTCCGCAGCCGCCAAAGTTTGATAAGTGACGCAGTTCACTTATCAGAGTTTGTGCCTGCCGTTTTTCTTTTTTTTTTTTTCACCCCCCTTTTGCGCCACCTGACTACAACCGTACGTTTTGATCACTGATCCCTGCCCAATCCCCACTTCCACCCCCATCTCCCTTCCCCCTCTTTTTACCCCCCTTTGCACCTCCTTCCGTGCGCCCATTTAACAGCTGCCGAACGTTGATTGGTGACGCAGTTCACCGATCAACGCTCGCGCTCGCTTTTTTTCCCTCACCCCCGTTGCGCCAACTCCGTACACACATTCCGCAGCCGCCAAAGTTTGATAAGTGACGCAGTTCACTTATCAGAGTTTGTGCCTGCCGTTTTCCTTTTTTTTTTTTTCACCCCCCTTTTGCGCCACCTGACTACAACCGTACGTTTTGATCACTGATCTCTGCCCAATCCCCACTTCCACCCCATCTCCCTTCCCCCTCTTTTTACCCCCCTTTGCACCTCCTTCCGTGCGCCCATTTAACAGCCGCCGAGCGTTGATTGGTGACGCAGTTCACCGATCAACTCTCGCGCTCGCTTTTTTCCCTTCAGCCTTTTTGCGCAACCTCCGTACACACATCCCGCAGCCGCCAAACTTTGATAAGTGACGCAGTTCTCTTATCAGAGTTTGTGCCTGCTTTTTTTTTTTTTTTTAAAGGTTTTTCTTCTCCTTTTAGCATTTTCTTTTCAGATAAGTTTGCACAAATCACTATCCCCCCACACATACACATACAGTTATCAATAAAGTGCACCCAATCACCATATTCACACAAAAATGTCCCGCTCGTCCCGTTCGTCCCAACAGCGCTATTCATTGGAGGAGGCATATGCTTTCCTTGCCTCCGACACTGATAGCGAGGGAGAGGATCCCACTTTTCTTCACTTTTCTGATTCTTCATCCTCTTCCTCCTCCTCCTCCTCTTCCTCCTCATCTTCCTCCTCGGGTCCTGCGGAACCACCACGCAGACGCCCCAGGACAGAAGATGAGGCAGCCCCCACCACTCCTGAACCAGCGCTCCCCACTGCGGAACCCACATGGAACTCGCCCCCCGAAAATTACGAGCCACTGATTCCTGATTTTGTGGCAGAATCAGGAATCAAGTTTGACACCACGGGCCTCACAGAAACAGACTTTTTCAAAGTCTTTTTCTCTGAGGATTTTATTAACCTCATGGTGGAGCAAACTAATTTGTATGCTCGTCAATTTTTGGAGCAAAACCCCGGTACATCATTTTCCAACTGGTCTCCTGTAGACGCAGTTGAAATGATGCAGTTTTGGGGCCTGGTCCTCCACATGGGGATCGTGAAGAAGCCAGAAATGCGGCAATATTGGAGTGTAGATGTTTTATATAACACTCCAGTATTCCGAATGGCCATGGTTCGGAGACGTTTTGAGGCCATCCATAAATTCCTGCATTATTCCGATAATGCACAGTGTCCCGCACGAGATGACCCCAACTTTGACCGTCTGTTCAAAGTTCGGCCGGTCATCGAACACTTCAACAAAAAGTTTTCTGAAGTGTACGTGCCCAAAAGGGACATCTGCGTGGATGAGTCCTTGGTCCATTTTAAGGGGCGGCTCGGATTCCGTCAATACCTGCCCAACAAAAGGGCCAGGTACGGAATCAAACTCTACAAGCTGTGTGAGAGTGCCTCAGGGTACATCCACAGGTTTAGAGTGTATGAAGAGAAGGACAGCAGGATTGAACCCCCTGAGTGTCCTCCTGTCCTGGGAGTGAGTGGGAAGATCGTGTGGGATTTGGTGCACCCACTGCTGGATAAAGGTTATCACCTCTATACTGATAACTTTTATACCAGCATCCCACTCTACAAATCCCTCTCTGCGCGAGGTACCGCAGCCTGCGGTACTGTGCGCAAAAATCAGAGAGGCCTCCCAAAGACGCTACTTCGGCAGATGCTCAGAAAAGGTGAGAGCAAGGCCCAATGTAGCGACCACCTGCTGGTGGTCAAGTACAAGGACAAGAGGGATGTCCTTCTCTTGACCACCATACATGGTGATGGCAGAGCCCTCAGCACTGTACGGGGTACCTCTACACAGGTCTGC
Organism: Ranitomeya imitator; assembly: GCF_032444005.1. Lineage (NCBI taxonomy): Eukaryota > Metazoa > Chordata > Amphibia > Anura > Dendrobatidae > Ranitomeya > Ranitomeya imitator. The sequence continues at coordinate 571,599,231 of NC_091282.1, read as the reverse complement.
AAACCGGACTGTGTACTGGGCTACAACAAAAGCATGGGGGGGGTTGATCTCTCTGATCAACTCCTCCAACCATACAGTGCTTTGAGAAAGGCCAAGGTGTGGTACAAAAAGTTGGCCGTCCACATCGTACAAATGGCAATGCTCAACGCATTCCTGCTGTTACGATGTGCACGCCACACCGATACGTCGTACCTTCAGTTCCAGGAGGTAGTGGTTAAGGCCCTGATATTTGGTACTCCGGAAGGAGAGGGCCCCAGTACTTCCGGAACTGAAGGTGCTCATATCGTACCAGGCCAGCATTTTCCGGGGGTGGTCCCGCCAACCGGCAGAAAAGGTAAGCCGCAAAAAAGGTGCCGAGTGTGTTACAAAAGGGGAATACGCAAGGACACCATTTATCAATGCGACACCTGCCCCGAAAAACCTGGCCTGTGTATGAAGGATTGCTTCAGATTGTACCACACCTCCATGCACTACTAATTTACTTTACAAGAAAGCGTACATTAGTTCCAAAAAGGGGGCACATCTAGATAAGTTCCTTGGGGGGGTCTAGGTTCCAAAATGATGTCACTTGTGTTTTTTTTTTACTGTTTAGGCACATCAGGGGCTCTGCAAACGGAACATGACGACCGCAGACAATTTCTGCATTCCAAAACGTCACAACTTCCCTTTCGAGCCCCAACATGTGCCTAAACAGTTTTTTCCCACATATGGCGTACTAGCGTAATCAGGACAATTTGGACAACAACTTTTGATGTCCAATTTCTCCTGTTACCTTTGGGAAAATTAAAAATTGGGGACTAAAATATCATTTTTGTGGGAAAAAATAGGATTTTTTATTTTCACGCCTGGGCATTATAAACTTTAGTGAAGCACGTGGGGGTTCAAAATTCTCACCACACAACTAGATAAGTTCCTTAGGGGGTACAGTTTCCAAAATGGGGTCACTTGTGGGGGTTTCTACTGTTTAGTCACATCAGGGGCTCTGCAAATGGAACATGATGCCAGCAGAACATTCCATCAAAGTCTGCATTCCAAAACATCACTACTTCCCTTTCGAGCCCCAACGTGTGCCCAAACAGTAGTTCCTCCCCACATATGGGGTATCAGCGTACTCAGGACAAATTGGACAACAACTTTTGGGGTCCAATTTCTCCTGGTACCCTTGGGAAAATTAAAAATTGGGGACTAAAATATCATTTTTGTAGGAAAAAATAGGATTTTTTATTTTCACGCCTGGGCATTATAAACTTTAGTGAAGCACGTGGGGGTTCAAAATTCTCACCACACAACTAGATAAGTTCCTTAGAGGGTCTAGTTTCCAAAATGGGGTCACTTGTGGGGGGTTTCCACTGTTTAGGCACATCATGGGCTCTCCAAACGCGACATGGCGTCTGATCTCAATTCCAGCCAAATTTAGCTTGAAAAAGTCAAACGGCGCTCCTTTCCTTCTGAGCCCTGCCATGCGCCCAAACAGTGGTTCCCCCCAAATATGGGGTATCAGCGTACTCAGGACAAATTGGACAACAACTTTTGGGGTCCAATTTCTCCTTTTACCCTTGAGAAAATAAAAAATTGGGGACTAAACGATCATGTTTGTGGAAAAAAATAGGAATTTTTTTTTTCATGCCCGGGCGTTATAAACTTTCGTGAAGCACTTGGGGGATAAAAGTGCTCATGACACATCTAGATAAGTTCCTTAGGGGGTCTAGTTTCCAAAATGGGGTCACTTGTGGGGGGTTTCCACTGTTTAGGCACATCAGGGGGTCACCAAACGCGACATGGCGTCCGATCTCAATTCCAGCCAAAGTTAGCTTGAAAAAGTCAAACGGCGCTCCTTTCCTTCTGAGCCCTGCCATGCGCCCAAACAGTGGCCCCCCCCCCACATATGGGGTATCAGCGTACTCAGGACAAATTGGACAACAACTTTTGGGGTCCAATTTCTCCTTTTACCCTTGAGAAAATAAAAAATTGGGGACTAAACGATCATGTTTGTGGAAAAAATAGGAATTTTTTTTTTCACGCCCGGGCGTTATAAACTTTCGTGAAGCACTTGGGGGATAAAAGTGCTCATGACACATCTAGATAAGTTCCTTAGGGGGTCTAGTTTCCAAAATGGGGTCATTTGTGGGGGGTTTCCACTGTTTAGGCACATCAGGGGGTCGCCAAACGCGACATGGCGTCCGATCTCAATTCCAGCCAAATTTAGCTTGAAAAAGTCAAACGGCGCTCCTTTCCTTCTGAGCCCTGCCATGCGCCCAAACAGTGGTCCCCCCACATATGGGGTATCAGCGTACTCAGGACAAATTGGACAACAACTTTTGGGGTCCAATTTCTCCTTTTACCCTTGAGAAAATAAAAAATTGGGGACTAAACGAAAATGTTTGTGGAAAAAATAGGATTTTTTTTTTTTCACGCCCGGGCGTTATAAACTTTCGTGAAGCACTTGGGGGATAAAAGTGCTCATGACACATCTAGATAAGTTCCTTAGGGGGTCTAGTTTCCAAAATAGGGTCACTTGTGGGGGATTTCCACTGTTTAGGCACATCAGGGGGTCGCCAAACGCGACATGGCGTCCGATCTCAATTCCAGCCAAATTTAGCTTGAAAAAGTCAAACGGCGCTCCTTTCCTTCTGAGCCCTGCCATGCGCCCAAAAAGTGGTTCCCCCTCACATGTGGGGTATCAGCGTACTCAGGATAAATTGGACAACAACTTTTGAGGTCCATTTTCTCTTTTTACCCTTGGGAAATTAAAAAGATTATTGCTGAAAGATCATTTTTGTGACTAAAAAGTAAAATGTTAATTTTTTCCTTCCATGTTGCTTCTGCTGCTGTGAATCACCTGAAGGGTTAATAAACTTCTTGAATTTGGTTTTGAGCACCTTGAGGGGTGCAGTTTTTAGAATGGTGTCGCTTTTGGGTATTTTCTGCCATATAGACCCTTCAAAATGACTTCAAATGTGAGGTGGTCCCTAAAAAAAATGGTTTTGTAAATTTGGTTGTAAAAATGAGAAATTGCTGGTCAAATTTTAACCCTTATAACTTCCTTGAAAAAAAAAAAGTTTGTTTCAAAAATTGTGCTGATGTAAAGTAGACATGTGGGAAATGTTATTTATTAACTATATTGTGTCACATAACTCTCTGGTTTAACAGAATAAAAATTCAAAGTTGGAAAATTGTGAAATTTTCAAAATTTTCGCCAAATTTCCGTTTTTTTCACAAATAAACGCAAGTTATATCGAAGAAATTTTAGCACTATCATGAAGTACAATATGTTACAAGAAAACAATCTCAGAATCGCTAAGATCCGTTGAAGCGTTTCGGAGTTATAACCTCATAAAGGGACAGTGGTCAGAATTGTAAAAATTGGCCTGGTCATTGACGTGCAAACCACCCTTGGGGGTAAAGGGGTTAAGGACACACTTCTAAGGGATCACACTGCAGACTGAAGTCCATGCAGACTTATACTATGCAATATATGTACAACTAAGTGCGTTCAGGTGTGAAGCAGAGAGGAGTGGTCTCTGCTCATCTTGGTCAGAGAATTAAGGGTGGACCAGATGCATACAATCAAGCCTGAGTAAACAATAATAATAATAATAATTTTATTTATATAGCGCCAACATATTCCGCAGCGCTTTACAAATTATAGAGGGGACTTGTACAGACAATAGACATTACAGCATAACAGAAATACAGTTCAAAACAGATACCAGGAGGAGTGAGGGCCCTGCTCGCAAGCTTACAAACTATGGGGAAAAGGGGAGACACGAGAGGTGGATGGTAACAATTGCTTTAGTTATTCGGACCAGCTATAGTGTAAGGCTCAGGTGTTCATGTAAAGCTGCATGAACCAGTTACCTGCCTAAGTATGTAGCAGTACAGACACAGAGGGCTAATACTGCATAAAGTGTATGAGAACATGATGCGAGGAACCTTTTTTTTTTTTTTTTTTTTTTTATTATAAATAGGCCACACAGGGATCGTTAGGTTAATGCATTGAGGCGGTAGGCCAGTCTGAACAAATGAGTTTTTAGGGCACGCTTAAAACTGTGGGGATTGGGGATTAATCGTATTAACCTAGGTAGTGCATTCCAAAGAATCGGCGCAGCACGTGTAAAGTCTTGGAGACGGGAGTGGGAGGTTCTGATTATTGAGGATGCTAACCTGAGGTCATTAGCAGAGCGGAGGGCACGGGTAGGGTGGTAGACTGATACCAGGGAGGAGATGTAGGGTGGTGCTGAGCCATGGAGTGCTTTGTGGATGAGGGTAGTAGTTTTGTACTGGATTCTGGAGTGGATGTGTAGCCAGTGTAATGACTGGCACAGGGTAGAGGCATCGGTGTAACGGTTGGTGAGGAATATGATCCTGGCTGCAGCATTCAGGACAGATTGGAGCGGGGAGAGTTTTGCAAGAGGGAGACCGATTAGTAGAGAGTTACAATAGTCCAGACGAGAATGAATAAGTGAAACAGTCAGAGTTTTTGCAGAGTCGAAAGTAAGAAAAGGGCGAATTCTAGAAATGTTTTTGAGATGCAGGTAAGAAGATCGAGCCAGTGATCGGATGTAGGGGGTGTTAGGGGTCGAGTTCCCGCTTCTGCACAGGGGGAATCTCGAGCCACTTCCGCTGCGGTCTCCCATTCTTGTCCAGCCGCGGTGGAGCCTGCTCAGCAGGGACGTCGGTCCCAGCGTCTTGCTCATTCTCACTCTGTTCTGAGAGTTAGTGCTGCTTCTCCAGTCTCTGCCATTAAAGTCAGTGCTGGTCAGCAGCGAGCGGACTTCTCTGGGACTAAGTCCTTGTCTGCATGTACTGAGCATGCCCAGCGTAAGGTCTCCCGTTGGAGATCGAGGGTCATGTGCTCAGGCTCTGCAGCACATTCCATTGGTCCTCTTGGCAGGTCCTAGAAGGGCAAAAGTGCTGTGGCCACTTCCTGTGCTGCTGCTATATAAACTGCGCATGACCGCACGGCCATGCGCTAGTATTGTCTAACAATTGCTAATGTGTGTATGTTGTGAGTGCAAGTCGTCCTTGGAAACCCCTACCCTAGTGAATGTCTGTTCGCGGAAGGTGTATGGCTGCTACCTAGCGCCCGACTTAGCCTACAGCACTAAACACACATCTCAGCATCCTGTAGCTGTGCCTGCCAGTACGGCGCCGTGCGCCTGCCTTGCGCTTTCCATACCCGAGTCTGGGTGGTTAGTGGCGTCCGTTAGTGCGGCATCGCTCGCACTCTTGTGCACTTATATTTCTTTAGGTTCTCTACACACCCAGTTGCGGTGTTACGCCAGCAAGGGTCTAATCGGGCTCCAATCCCCAACAAGGTCATAAATAACACTGGGGTAAGCTGGGGTTAGCTGAAAAGCATACCATGAGAATGGTAGGAGCAGAGGAAAGTCTGTGTGGAAAGTTAGGTGATGTATTATGTGCACTTCATAGACAAAGCAGGGGAGCAGGCTGGATAAACATACTTGTTGGAAGAATAGAGATGCTTGTTAGAGTGCGATGGTGGCAGGTAGCAGGGCACAGTCTGTATACATATTTCAGGTTTTAATTCTACTGTAATCCACACTTTTAAGGACACACTTCTAAGGGATCACACTGCAGACTGAAGTCCATGTAGACTTATACTATGCAATATATGTACAACTAAGTGCGTTCAGGTGTGAAGCAGAGAGGAGTGGTCTCTGCTCATCTTGGTCAGAGATTTAAGGGTGGACCAGATGCATACAATCAAGCCTGAGTAAACAAGGTCATAAATAACACTGGGGTAAGCTGGGGTTAGCTGAAAAGCATACCATGAGAATGCTAGGAGCAGAGGAAAGTCTGTGTGGAAAGTTGGGTGATGTATTATGTGCACTTCATAGACAAAGCAGGGGAGCAGGCTGGATAAACATACCATGAGAATGCTAGGAGCAGAGGAAAGTCTGTGTGGAAAGTTGGGTGATGTATTATGTCCACTTCATAGACAAAGCAGGGGAGCAGGCTGGATAAACATACCTGTTGGAAGAATAGAGATGCTTGTTAGAGTGCGATGGTGGCAGGTAGCAGGGCACAGTCTGTATACATCTTTCAGGTTTTAATTCTACTGTAATCCACACTTTTAAGGACACACTTCTAAGGGATCACACTGCAGACTGAAGTCCATGCAGACTTATACTATGCAATATATGTACAACTAAGTGCGTTCAGGTGTGAAGCAGAGAGGAGTGGTCTCTGCTCATCTTGGTCAGAGAAATAAGGGTGGACCAGATGCATACAATCAAGCCTGAGTAAACAAGGTCATAAATAACACTGGGGTAAGCTGGGGTTAGCTGAAAAGCATACCATGAGAATGCTAGGAGCAGAGGAAAGTCTGTGTGGAAAGTTGGGTGATGTATTATGTGCACTTCATAGACAAAGCAGGGGAGCAGGCTGGATAAACATACCATGAGAATGCTAGGAGCAGAGGAAAGTCTGTGTGGAAAGTTGGGTGATGTATTATGTGCACTTCATAGACAAAGCAGGGGAGCAGGCTGGATAAACATACCTGTTGGAAGAATAGAGATGCTTGTTAGAGTGCGATGGTGGCAGGTAGCTGTTGTGAATTCTGTGGCTGAATTCACTCCTGTGGTCACAAGTGGTACTGCAGCTTCTGAGCTTCCTCCCTCAGGTGTTCTGGTGAGCTCGTTAACTGCTTCATTACTTAACTCCGCCTGATGCTGCTATCCTTGCTCCTTGTCAATGTTTCAGTGTTGGATCTGAGCTTCTCCTTATAGTTATACAGAGCAGCAGGTCACAGGAACAAAGTGCTTTTTGCTTTTTTGTTGCTTTTTTTCTGTCCAGCTTGTCTTTTGTTTTGCTGGAAGCTCTGAGACGCAAAGGGTGTACCGCCGTGCCGTTAGTTCGGCACGGTGGGTTTTTTTTTTGCCCCCTTTGCGTGGTTTTGCTTTAGGGTTTTTTGTAGACTGCAAAGTTCGCTTTACTGTCCTCGCTCTGTCCTAGAATATCGGGCCCCACTTTGCTGAATCTATTTCATCCCTACGTTTTGTCTTTTCATCTTACTCACAGTCATTATATGTGGGGGGCGAGCCTTTTGTGGTAGGATGGGCATTGACCTATCCTTTTCCTCGGCTTTCCATCCTCAGACTAATGGCCAGACCGAACGAACCAATCAGACCTTGGAAACATATCTGAGATGTTTTGTTTCTGCAGACCAGGATGATTGGGTGTCCTTTTTGCCGTTGGCTGAGTTCGCCCTTAATAATCGGGCCAGCTCGGCTACCTTGGTTTCTCCATTTTTTTGCAATTCTGGGTTCCATCCTCGTTTCTCTTCAGGACAGGTTGAGTCTTCGGACTGTCCTGGTGTGGATTCTGTGGTGGATAGGTTGCAGCAGATCTGGACTCAGGTAGTGGACAATTTGATCTTGTCCCAGGAGAAAGCTCAACTTTTCGCTAATCGCAGACGCCGTGTGGGTCCCCGACTTCGTGTTGGGGATCTGGTTTGGTTATCTTCTCGTCATATTCCTATGAAGGTTTCCTCTCCTAAATTTAAACCTCGTTTTATTGGTCCGTATAGGATTTCTGAGGTTCTCAATCCTGTGTCTTTTCGTTTGACCCTCCCAGACTCCTTTTCCATACATAATGTATTCCATAGGTCGTTGTTGCGGAGATACGTGGCACCTATGGTTCCATCTGTTGAGCCTCCTGCCCCGGTTTTGGTGGAGGAGGAATTGGAGTATATTGTGGAGAAGATTTTGGATTCTCGTGTTTCTAGACGGAAACTCCAGTATCTGGTTAAATGGAAGGGTTATGCTCAGGAAGATAATTCCTGGGTTTTTGCCTCTGATGTTCATGCTTCCGATCTTGTTCGTGCCTTTCATGCAGCTCATCCTGGTCGGCCTGGGGGCTCTGGTGGGGGTTCGGTGACCCCTCCTCAAGGGGGGGGTACTGTTGTGAATTCTGTGGCTGAATTCACTCCTGTGGTCACAAGTGGTACTGCAGCTTCTGAGCTTCCTCCCTTTAGGTGTTCTGGTGAGCTCGTTAACTGCTTCATTACTTAACTCCGCCTGATGCTGCTATCCTTGCTCCTTGTCAATGTTTCAGTGTTGGATCTGAGCTTCTCCTGATTGTTCCTGTGACCTGCTGCTCTGTATAGCTAAGTGCTTTTTGCTTTTTTGTTGCTTTTTTTCTGTCCAGCTTGTCTTTTGTTTTGCTGGAAGCTCTGAGACGCAAAGGGTGTACCGCCGTGCCGTTAGTTCGGCACGGTGGGTTTTTTTTTTGCCCCCTTTGCGTGGTTTTGCTTTAGGGTTTTTTGTAGACTGCAAAGTTCGCTTTACTGTCCTCGCTCTGTCCTAGAATATCGGGCCCCACTTTGCTGAATCTATTTCATCCCTACGTTTTGTCTTTTCATCTTACTCACAGTCATTATATGTGGGGGGCTGCCTTTTCCTTTGGGGAATTTCTCTGGGGCAAGTCAGGCCTATTTTTCTATCTTCAGGCTAGCTAGTTTCTTAGGCTGTGCCGAGTTGCCTAGGTAGTTGTTAGGCGCAATCCACAGCCGCTTTTAGTTGTGTTTAGGATAGGATCAGGTGTGCAGTCTACAGAGTTTCCACGTCTCAGAGCTCGTTCTTGTATTTTTGGGTATTTGTCAGATCACTGTGTGCGCTCTGATCGCTAAGCACACTGTGTTTCTGGATTGCCTTCATAACACCTGTCATTAGCAAACATAGCAGTAGCAGGGCACAGTCTGTATACATCTTTCAGGTTTTAATTCTACTGTAATCCACACTTTTAAGGACACACTTCTAAGGGATCACACTGCAGACTGAAGTCCATGCAGACTTATACTATGCAATATATGTACAACTAAGTGCGTTCAGGTGTGAAGCAGAGAGGAGTGGTCTCTGCTCATCTTGGTCAGAGAATTAAGGGTGGACCAGATGCATACAATCAAGCCTGAGTAAACAAGGTCATAAATAACACTGGGGTAAGCTGGGGTTAGCTGAAAAGCATACCATGATAATGCTAGGAGCAGAGGAAAGTCTGTGTGGAAAGTTGGGTGATGTATTATGTGCACTTCATAGACAAAGCAGGGGAGCAGGCTGGATAAACATACCTGTTGGAAGAATAGAGATGCTTGTTAGAGTGCGATGGTGGCAGGTAGCAGGGCACAGTCTGTATACATCTTTCAGGTTTTAATTCTACTGTAATCCACACTTTTAAGGACACACTTCTAAGGGATCACACTGCAGACTGAAGTCCATGTAGACTTATACTATGCAATATATGTACAACTAAGTGTGTTCAGGTGTGAAGCAGAGAGGGGTGGTCTCTGCTCATCTTGGTCAGAGAATTAAGGGTGGACCAGATGCATACAATCAAGCCTTTGTAAACAAGGTCATAAATAACACTGGGGTAAGCTGGGGTTAGCTGAAAAGCATACCATGAGAATGCTAGGAGCAGAGGAAAGTCTGTGTGGAAAGTTGGGTGATGTATTATGTGCACTTCATAGACAAAGCAGGGGAGCAGGCTGGATAAACATACCATGAGAATGCTAGGAGCAGAGGAAAGTCTGTGTGGAAAGTTGGGTGATGTATTATGTGCACTTCATAGACAAAGCAGGGGAGCAGGCTGGATAAACATACCATGAGAATGCTAGAAGCAGAGGAAAGTCTGTGTGGAAAGTTGGGTGATGTATTATGTGCACTTCATAGACAAAGCAGGGGAGCAGGCTGGATAAACATACCATGAGAATACTAGGAGCAGAGGAAAGTCTGTGTGGAAAGTTGGGTGATGTATTATGTGCACTTCATAGACAAAGCAGGGGAGCAGGCTGGATAAACATACCATGAGAATGCTAGAAGCAGAGGAATGTCTGTGTGGAAAGTTGGGTGATGTATTATGTGCACTTCATAGACAAAGCAGGGGAGCAGGCTGGATAAACATACCTGTTGGAAGAATAGAGATGCTTGTTAGACTGCGATGGTGGCAGGTAGCAGGGCACAGTCTGTATACATCTTTCAGGTTTTAATTCTACTGTAATCCACACTTTTAAGGACACACTTCTAAGGGATCACACTGCAGACTGAAGTCCATGCAGACTTATACTATGCAATATATGTACAACTAAGTGCGTTCAGGTGTGAAGCAGGGAGGAGTGGTCTCTGCTCATCTTGGTCAGAGAATTAAGGGTGGACCAGATGCATACAATCAAGCCTGAGTAAACAAGGTCATAAATAACACTGGGGTAAGCTGGGGTTAGCTGAAAAGCATACCATGAGAATGCTAGGAGCAGAGGAAAGTCTGTGTGGAAAGTTGGGTGATGTATTATGTGCACTTCATAGACAAAGCAGGGGAGCAGGCTGGATAAACATACCATGAGAATGCTAGGAGCAGAGGAAAGTCTGTGTGGAAAGTTGGGTGATGTATTATGTGCACTTCATAGACAAAGCAGGGGAGCAGGCTGGGTAAACATACCATGAGAATGCTAGGAGCAGAGGAAAGTCTGTGTGGAAAGTTGGGTGATGTATTATGTGCACTTCATATACAAAGCAGGGGAGCAGGCTGGATAAACATACCTGTTGGAAGAATAGAGATGCTTGTTAGAGTGCGATGGTGGCAGGTAGCAGGGCACAGTCTGTATACATCTTTCAGGTTTTAATTCTACTGTAATCCACACTTTTAAGGACACACTTCTAAGGGATCACACTGCAGACTGAAGTCCATGCAGACTTATACTATGCAATATATGTACAACTAAGTGCGTTCAGGTGTGAAGCAGAGAGGAGTGGTCTCTGCTCATCTTGGTCAGAGAATTAAGGGTGGACCAGATGCATACAATCAAGCCTGAGTAAACAAGGTCATAAATAACACTGGGGTAAGCTGGGGTTAGCTGAAAAGCATACCATGAGAATGCTAGGAGCAGAGGAAAGTCTGTGTGGAAAGTTGGGTGATGTATTATGTGCACTTCATAGACAAAGCAGGGGAGCAGGCTGGATAAACATACCATGAGAATGCTAGGAGCAGAGGAAAGTCTGTGTGGAAAGTTGGGTGATGTATTATGTGCACTTCATAGACAAAGCAGGGGAGCAGGCTGGATAAACATACCTGTTGGAAGAATAGAGATGCTTGTTAGAGTGCGATGGTGGCAGGTAGCAGGGCACAGTCTGTATACATCTTTCAGGTTTTAATTCTACTGTAATCCACACTTTTAAGGACACACTTCTAAGGGATCACACTGCAGACTGAAGTCCATGCAGACTTATACTATGCAATATATGTACAACTAAGTGCGTTCAGGTGTGAAGCAGAGAGGAGTGGTCTCTGCTCATCTTGGTCAGAGAATTAAGGGTGGACCAGATGCATACAATCAAGCCTGAGTAAACAAGGTCATAAATAACACTGGGGTAAGCTGGGGTTAGCTGAAAAGCATACCATGAGAATGCTAGGAGCAGAGGAAAGACTGTGTGGAAAGTTGGGTGAAGTATTATGTGCACTTCATAGACAAAGCAGGGGAGCAGGCTGGATAAACATACCATGAGAATGCTAGGAGCAGAGGAAAGTCTGTGTGGAAAGTTGGGTGATGTATTATGTGCACTTCATAGACAAAGCAGGGGAGCAGGCTGGATAAACATACCATGAGAATGCTAGGAGCAGAGGAAAGTCTGTGTGGAAAGTTGGGTGATGTATTATGTGCACTTCATAGACAAAGCAGGGGAGCAGGCTGGATAAACATACCTGTTAGAAGAATAGAGATGCTTGTTAGAGTGCGATGGTGGCAGGTAGCAGGGCACAGTCTGTATACATATTTCAGGTTTTAATTCTACTGTAATCCACACTTTTAAGGACACACTTCTAAGGGATCACACTGCAGACTGAAGTCCATGTAGACTTATACTATGCAATATATGTACAACTAAGTGCGTTCAGGTGTGAAGCAGAGAGGAGTGTTCTCTGCTCATCTTGGTCAGAGAATTAAGGGTGGACCAGATGCATACAATCAAGCCTGAGTAAACAAGGTCATAAATAACACTGGGGTAAGCTGGGGTTAGCTGAAAAGCATACCATGAGAATGCTAGGAGCAGAGGAAAGTCTGTGTGGAAAGTTGGGTGATGTATTATGTGCACTTCATAGACAAAGCAGGGGAGCAGGCTGGATAAACATAGTATGAGAATGCTAGGAGCAGAGGAAAGTCTGTGTGGAAAGTTGGGTGATGTATTATGTGCACTTCATAGACAAAGCAGGGGAGCAGGCTGGATAAACATACCATGAGAATGCTAGGAACAGAGGAAAGTCTGTGTGGAAAGTTGGGTGATGTATTATGTGCAATTCATAGACAAAGCAGGGGAGCAGGCTGGATAAACATACCTGTTGGAAGAATAGAGATGCTTGTTAGAGTGCGATGGTGGCAGGTAGCAGGGTACAGTCTGTATACATCTTTCAGGTTTTAATTCTACTGTAATCCACACTTTTAAGGACACACTTCTAAGGGATCACACTGCAGACTGAAGTCCATGCAGACTTATACTATGCAATATATGTACAACTAAGTGCGTTCAGGTGTGAAGCAGAGAGGAGTGGTCTCTGCTCATCTTGGTCAGAGAATTAAGGGTGGACCAGATGCATACAATCAAGTCTGAGTAAACAAGGTCATAAATAACACTGGGGTAAGCTGGGGTTAGCTGAAAAGCATACCATGAGAATGCTAGGAGCAGAGGAAAGTCTGTGTGGAAAGTTGGGTGATGTATTATGTGCACTTCATAGACAAAGCAGGGGAGCAGGCTGGATAAACATACCATGAGAATGCTAGAAGCAGAGGAAAGTCTGTGTGGAAAGTTGGGTGATGTATTATGTGCACTTCATAGACAAAGCAGGGGAGCAGGCTGGATAAACATACCATGAGAATGCTAGAAGCAGAGGAATGTCTGTGTGGAAAGTTGGGTGATGTATTATGTGCACTTCATAGACAAAGCAGGGGAGCAGGCTGGATAAACATACCTGTTGGAAAAATAGAGATGCTTGTTAGAGTGCGATGGTGGCAGTTAGCAGGGCACAGTCTTTGTACATCTTTCAGGTTTTAATTCTACTGTAATCCACACTTTTAACCCCTCTGTGACCTTGGACGTACTATCCCGTCGAGGTGCCCTGGGCCTATCTGACCCTGGACGGGATAGTACGTCCTGCCCTTTAATGCGATACCGCGACTTAAGTCGCGGTGATCGCATTAAAATTCCGACGCCATCTCACCTGGGGGGAGATGGCCTCGGCATCCAGGGCATTGTCGCCGCCCACCCGCCCTCTCGATCGCTGTGATTGGCTGTTCAATTCTGAACAGCCAATCACAGCCATTCTCATTGTTTCAGCCAATAGGAGCGGCTGAAACAATGAGGTCACAGGCTAGGATCGAGTACCGATGTACTCGATCCTAGGTCCGGTGCCTGGCGTTGCCAGGCACCGGCAAGAACACCCCGGATTGGCGCGATCGCCGATCGCATCGATCGCGCCAATCACAGGGCACCGCGCGGTATTACCGCGCTGTGCCCTGCCGGAACCTGCGTGGATCGGTGCTCTAATAGCACCGATCCTAGGATAGGACACAGTGCAGGCCCAGCAGGGCCTGCAGGAGCCGATTGGCGCGATCGATGTCATCGTCGATCGCGCCAATCACAGGGCGCAGCGGCGATCACGCTGTGACCGCTCTGTGCCCTGCAGGTGACCTGGCTGTGACCTGCCTAGGATGGCGCGAACAGATCCGATCCTAGGCAGGTCACAGCCAGGTCACCAGGAAAGCTCTGATTGGTGGGATCGATGTTATGGTCGATCCCACCAATGACAGGTCACAGCAGCAGCATGACCGCTCTGTGACCTGTCTATGTCACCTGCCTGACCTGTGTATGACCGCTCTGCAGGGTCCTCATTCTAGCTGAGGATTCCTACAGAGCGGTCATACTGCTGGATCTCCTGGCTTGATCTCTCTGCTGAATCTACCTTCTGTGCTGGGTATTGTAGTGCCACAGCAGCCTGTAGCACCACAATCCCTGCTAAAGAAAGAAGACAACTAAACGTAAGTTTTATCCCTGATCCCTGCCCAATCCCCGTTCATCCGTGCCCAATCCCCGTTCATCCACCCCAATCCCCGTTCATCCACCCCAATCCCCGTTCATCCACCCCAATCCCCCCTTCCCCCTCTTTTTACCCCCTCCACCCCCATTTGTGCCGCCTCCGTGCGCACATTTTTCCCTCGCCCCCGTTGCGCCAACTCCGTACACACATTCCGCAGCCGCCAAAGTTTGATAAGTGACGCAGTTCACTTATCAGAGTTTGTGCCTGCCGTTTTCCTTTTTTTTTTTTTCACCCCCCTTTTGCGCCACCTGACTACAACCGTACGTTTTGATCACTGATCCCTGCCCAATCCCCACTTCCACCCCCATCTCCCTTCCCCCTCTTTTTACCCCCCTTTGCACCTCCTTCCGTGCGCCCATTTAACAGCCGCCGAACGTTGATTGGTGACGCAGTTCACCGATCAACGCTCGCGCTCGCTTTTTTTCCCTCACCCCCGATGCGCCAACTCCGTACACACATTCCACAGCCGCCAAAGTTTGATAAGTGACGCAGTTCACTTATCAGAGTTTGTGCCTGCCGTTTTCCTTTTTTTTTTTTTCACCCCCCTTTTGCGCCACCTGACTACAACCGTACGTTTTGATCACTGATCCCTGCCTAATCCCCACTTCCACCCCCATCTCCCTTCCCCCTCTTTTTACCCCCCTTTGCACCTCCTTCCGTGCGCCCATTTAACAGCCGCCGAACGTTGATTGGTGACGCAGTTCACCGATCAACGCTCGCGCTCGCTTTTTTTCCCTCACCCCCGTTGCGCCAACTCCGTACACACATTCCGCAGCCGCCAAAGTTTGATAAGTGACGCAGTTCACTTATCAGAGTTTGTGCCTGCCGTTTTCCTTTTTTTTCACCCCCCTTTTGCGCCACCTGACTACAACCGTACGTTTTGATCACTGATCCCTGCCCAATCCCCACTTCCACCCCCATCTCCCTTCCCCCTCTTTTTACCCCCCATTGCACCTCCTTCCGTGCGCCCATTTAACAGCCGCCGAGCGTTGATTGGTGACGCAGTTCACCGATCAACTCTCGCGCTCGCTTTTTTCCCTTCAGCCTTTTTGCGCAACCTCCGTACACACATCCCGCAGCCGCCAAACTTTGATAAGTGTCGCAGTTCTCTTATCAGAGTTTGTGCCTGCCTTTTTTTTTTTTTTTACAGGTTTTTCTTCTCCTTTTAGCATTTTCTTTTCAGATAAGTTTGCACAAATCACTATCCCCCCACACATACACATACAGTTATCAATAAAGTGCACCCAATCACCATATTCACACAAAAATGTCCCGCTCGTCCCGTTCGTCCCAACAGCGCTATTCATTGGAGGAGGCATATGCTTTCCTTGCCTCCGACACTGATAGCGAGGGAGAGGATCCCACTTTTCTTCACTTTTCTGATTCTTCATCCTCTTCCTCCTCCTCCTCCTCTTCCTCCTCATCTTCCTCCTCGGGTCCTGCGGAACCACCACGCAGACGCCCCAGGACAGAAGATGAGGCAGCCCCCACCACTCCTGAACCAGCGCTCCCCACTGCGGAACCCACATGGAACTCGCCCCCCGAAAATTACGAGCCACTGATTCCTGATTTTGTGGCAGAATCAGGAATCAAGTTTGACACCACGGGCCTCACAGAAACAGACTTTTTCAAAGTCTATTTCTCTGAGGATTTTATTAACCTCATGGTGGAGCAAACTAATATGTATGCTCGTCAATTTTTGGAGCAAAACCCCGGTACATCATTTTCCAACTGGTCTCCTGTAGACGCAGTTGAAATGATGCAGTTTTGGGGCCTGGTCCTCCACATGGGGATCGTGAAGAAGCCAGAAATGCGGCAATATTGGAGTGTAGATGTTTTATATAACACTCCAGTATTCCGAATGGCCATGGTTCGGAGACGTTTTGAGGCCATCCATAAATTCCTGCATTATTCCGATAATGCACAGTGTCCCGCACGAGATGACCCCAACTTTGACCGTCTGTTCAAAGTTCGGCCGGTCATCGAACACTTCAACAAAAAGTTTTCTGAAGTGTACGTGCCCAAAAGGGACATCTGCGTGGATGAGTCCTTGGTCCATTTTAAGGGGCGGCTCGGATTCCGTCAATACCTGCCCAACAAAAGGGCCAGGTACGGAATCAAACTCTACAAGCTGTGTGAGAGTGCCTCAGGGTACATCCACAGGTTTAGAGTGTATGAAGAGAAGGACAGCAGGATTGAACCCCCTGAGTGTCCTCCTGTCCTGGGAGTGAGTGGGAAGATCGTGTGGGATTTGGTGCACCCACTGCTGGATAAAGGTTATCACCTCTATACTGATAACTTTTATACCAGCATCCCACTCTACAAATCCCTCTCTGTGCGAGGTACTGTGCGCAAAAATCAGAGAGGCCTCCCAAAGACGCTACTTCGGCAGATGCTCAGAAAAGGTGAGAGCAAGGCCCAATGTAGCGACCACCTGCTGGTGGTCAAGTACAAGGACAAGAGGGATGTCCTTCTCTTGACCACCATACATGGTGATGGCAGAGCCCTCAGCACTGTACGGGGTACCTCTACACAGGTCTGCAAACCGGACTGTGTACTGGGCTACAACAAAAGCATGGGGGGGTTGATCTCTCTGATCAACTCCTCCAACCATACAGTGCTTTGAGAAAGGCCAAGGTGTGGTACAAAAAGTTGGCCGTCCACATCGTACAAATGGCAATGCTCAACGCTTTCCTGCTGTTACGATGTGCACGCCACACCGAAACGTCGTACCTTCAGTTCCAGGAGGTAGTGGTTAAGGCCCTGATATTTGGTACTCCGGAAGGAGAGGGCCCCAGTACTTCCGGAACTGAAGGTGCTCATATCGTACCAGGCCAGCATTTTCCGGGGGTGGTCCCGCCAACCGGCAGAAAAGGTAAGCCGCAAAAAAGGTGCCGAGTGTGTTACAAAAGGGGAATACGCAAGGACACCATTTATCAATGCGACACCTGC
Source organism: Ranitomeya imitator (assembly GCF_032444005.1). Classification (NCBI taxonomy): domain Eukaryota; kingdom Metazoa; phylum Chordata; class Amphibia; order Anura; family Dendrobatidae; genus Ranitomeya; species Ranitomeya imitator. Next base: position 571,582,182 of record NC_091282.1, on the reverse strand, counting down.
CCCGAAAAACCTGGCCTGTGTATGAAGGATTGCTTCAGATTGTACCACACCTCCATGCACTACTAATTTACTTTACAAGAAAGCGTACATTAGTTCCAAAAAGGGGGCACATCTAGATAAGTTCCTTGGGGGGGGGGTCTAGGTTCCAAAATGATGTCACTTGTGGTTTTTTTTTACTGTTTAGGCACATCAGGGGCTCTGCAAACGGAACATGACGACCGCAGACAATCTCTGCATTCCAAAACGTCACAACTTCCCTTTCGAGCCCCAACGTGTGCCTAAACAGTTTTTTCCCACATATGGCGTACCAGCGTAATCAGGACAATTTGGACAACAACTTTTGATGTCCAATTTCTCCTGTTACCTTTGGGAAAATTAAAAATTGGGGACTAAAATATCATTTTTGTGGGAAAAAATAGGATTTTTTATTTTCACGCCTGGGCATTATAAACTTTAGTGAAGCACGTGGGGGTTCAAATTTCTCACCAAACACCTAGATAAGTTCCTTAGGGGGTACAGTTTCCAAAATGGGGTCACTTGTGGGGGGTTTCTACTGTTTAGTCACATCAGGGGCTCTGCAAATGGAACATGATGCCAGCAGAACATTCCATCAAAGTCTGCATTCCAAAACGTCACTACTTCCCTTTCGAGCCCCAACGTGTGCCCAAACAGTAGTTCCTCCCCACATATGGGGTATCAGTGTACTCAGGACAAATTGGACAACAACTTTTGGGGTCCAATTTCTCCTGGTACCCTTGGGAAAATTAAAAATTGGGGACTAAAATATCATTTTTGTAGGAAAAAATAGGATTTTTTATTTTCACGCCTGGGCATTATAAACTTTAGTGAAGCACGTGGGGGTTCAAAATTCTCAACACACAACTAGATAAGTTCCTTAGAGGGTCTAGTTTCCAAAATGGGGTCACTTGTGGGGGGTTTCCACTGTTTAGGCACATCATGGGCTCTCCAAACGCGACATTGCGTCCGATCTCAATTCCAGCCAAATTTAGCTTGAAAAAGTCAAACGGCGCTCCTTTCCTTCTGAGCCCTGCCATGCGCCCAAACAGTGGTTCCCCCCAAATATGGGGTATCAGCGTACTCAGGACAAATTGGACAACAACTTTTGGGGTCCAATTTCTCCTTTTACCCTTGAGAAAATGAAAAATTGGGGACTAAACGATCATGTTTGTGGAAAAAAATAGGAATTTTTTTTTTCACGCCCGGGCTTTATAAACTTTCGTGAAGCACTTGGGGGATAAAAGTGCTCATGACACATCTAGATAAGTTCCTTAGGGGGTCTAGTTTCCAAAATGGGGTCACTTGTGGGGGGTTTCCACTGTTTAGGCACATCAGGGGGTCGCCAAACGCGACATGGCGTCCGATCTCAATTCCAGCCAAAGTTAGCTTGAAAAAGTCAAACGGCGCTCCTTTCCTTCTGAGCCCTGCCATGCGCCCAAACAGTGGTCCCCCCCCAAATATGGGGGATCAGCGTACTCAGGACAAATTGGACAACAACTTTTGGGGTCCAATTTCTCCTTTTACCCTTGAGAAAATAAAAAATTGGGGACTAAACGATCATGTTTGTGGAAAAAATAGGATTTTTTTTTTTCACGCCCGGGCGTTATAAACTTTCGTGAAGCACTTGGGGGATAAAAGTGCTCATGACACATCTAGATAAGTTCCTTAGGGGGTCTAGTTTCCAAAATAGGGTCACTTGTGGGGGGTTTCCACTGTTTAGGCACATCAGGGGGTCGCCAAACGCGACATGGCGTCCGATCTCAATTCCAGCCAAATTTAGCTTGAAAAAGTCAAACGGCGCTCCTTTCCTTCTGAGCCCTGCCATGCGCCCAAAAAGTGGTTCCCCCTCACATGTGGGGTATCAGCGTACTCAGGATAAATTGGACAACAACTTTTGAGGTCCATTTTCTCTTTTTACCCTTGGGAAATTAAAAAGATTATTGCTGAAAGATCATTTTTGTGACTAAAAAGTAAAATGTTAATTTTTTCCTTCCATGTTGCTTCTGCTGCTGTGAATCACCTGAAGGGTTAATAAACTTCTTGAATGTGGTTTTGAGCACCTTGAGGGGTGCAGTTTTTAGAATGGTGTCGCTTTTGGGTATTTTCTGCCATATAGACCCTTCAAAATGACTTCAAATGTGAGGTGGTCCCTAAAAAAAATGGTTTTGTAAATTTGGTTGTAAAAATGAGAAATTGCTGGTCAAATTTTAACCCTTATAACTTCCTTGAAAAAAAAAAAGTTTATTTCAAAAATTGTGCTGATGTAAAGTAGACATGTGGGAAATGTTATTTATTAACTATATTGTGTCACATAACTCTCTGGTTTAACAGAATAAAAATTCAAAGTTGGAAAATTGTGAAATTTTCAAAATTTTCGCCAAATTTCCGTTTTTTTCACAAATAAATGCAAGTTATATCGAAGAAATTTTAGCACTATCATGAAGTACAATATGTTACAAGAAAACAGTCTCAGAATCGCTAAGATCCGTTGAAGCGTTTCGGAGTTATAACCTCATAAAGGGACAGTGGTCAGAATTGTAAAAATTGGCCTGGTCATTGACGTGCAAACCACCCTTGGGGGTAAAGGGGTTAAGGACACACTTCTAAGGGATCACACTGCAGACTGAAGTCCATGCAGACTTATACTATGCAATATATGTACAACTAAGTGCGTTCAGGTGTGAAGCAGAGAGGAGTGGTCTCTGCTCATCTTGGTCAGAGAATTAAGGGTGGACCAGATGCATACAATCAAGCCTGAGTAAACAAGGTCATAAATAACACTGGAGTAAGCTGGGGTTAGCTGAAAAGCATACCATGAGAATGCTAGGAGCAGAGGAAAGTCTGTGTGGAAAGTTAGGTGATGTATTATGTGCACTTCATAGACAAAGCAGGAGAGCAGGCTGGATAAACATACCATGAGAATGCTAGGAGCAGAGGAAAGTCTGTGTGGAAAGTTGGGTGATGTATTATGTGCACTTCATAGACAAAGCAGGGGAGCAGGCTGGATAAACATACCATGAGAATGCTAGGAGCAGAGGAAAGTCTGTGTGGAAAGTTGGGTGATGTATTATGTGCACTTCATAGACAAAGCAGGGGAGCAGGCTGGATAAACATACCATGAGAATGCTAGGAGCAGAGGAAAGTCTGTGTGGAAAGTTGGGTGATGTATTATGTGCACTTCATAGACAAAGCAGGGGAGCAGGCTGGATAAACATACCATGAGAATGCTAGGAGCAGAGGAAAGACTGTGTGGAAAGTTGGGTGATGTATTATGTGCACTTCATAGACAAAGCAGGGGAGCAGGCTGGATAAACATACCATGAGAATGCTAGGAGCAGAGGAAAGTCTGTGTGGAAAGTTGGGTGATGTATTATGTGCACTTCATAGACAAAGCAGGGGAGCAGGCTGGATAAACATACCTGTTGGAAGAATAGAGATGCTTGTTAGAGTGTGATGGTGGCAGGTAGCAGGGCACAGTCTGTATACATCTTTCAGGTTTTAATTCTACTGTAATCCACACTTTTAAGGACACACTTCTAAGGGATCACACTGCAGACTGAAGTCCATGCAGACTTATACTATGCAATATATGTACATCTAAGTGCGTTCAGGTGTGAAGCAGAGAGGAGTGGTCTCTGCTCATCTTGGTCAGAGAAATAAGGGTGGACCAGATGCATACAATCAAGCCTGAGTAAACAAGGTCATAAATAACACTGGGGTAAGCTGGGGTTAGCTGAAAAGCATACCATGAGAATGCTAGGAGCAGAGGAAAGTCTGTGTGGAAAGTTGGGTGATGTATTATGTGCACTTCATAGACAAAGCAGGGGAGCAGGCTGGATAAACATACCATGAGAATGCTAGGAGCAGAGGAAAGTCTGTGTGGAAAGTTGGGTGATGTATTATGTGCACTTCATAGACAAAGCAGGGGAGCAGGCTGGATAAACATACCTGTTGGAAGAATAGAGATGCTTGTTAGAGTGCGATGGTGGCAGGTAGCAGGGCACAGTCTGTATACATCTTTCAGGTTTTAATTCTACTGTAATCCACACTTTTAAGGACACACTTCTAAGGGATCACACTGCAGACTGAAGTCCATGCAGACTTATACTATGCAATATATGTACAACTAAGTGCGTTCAGGTGTGAAGCAGAGAGGAGTGGTCTTTGCTCATCTTGGTCAGAGAATTAAGGGTGGACCAGATGCATACAATCAAGCCTGAGTAAACAAGGTCATAAATAACACTGGGGTAAGCTGGGGTTAGCTGAAAAGCATACCATGAGAATGCTAGGAGCAGAGGAAAGTCTGTGTGGAAAGTTAGGTGATGTATTATGTGCACTTCATAGACAAAGCAGGGGAGCAGGCTGGATAAACATACCATGAGAATGCTAGGAGCAGAGGAAAGTCTGTGTGGAAAGTTGGGTGATGTATTATGTGCACTTCATAGACAAAGCAGGGGAGCAGGCTAGATAAACATACCATGAGAATGCTAGGAGCAGAGGAAAGTCTGTGTGGAAAGTTGGGTGATGTATTATGTGCACTTCATAGACAAAGCAGGGGAGCAGGCTGGATAAACATACCTGTTGGAAGAATAGAGATGCTTGTTAGAGTGCGATGGTGGCAGGTAGCAGGGCACAGTCTGTATACATCTTTCAGGTTTTAATTCTACTGTAATCCACACTTTTAAGGACACACTTCTAAGGGATCACACTGCAGACTGAAGTCCATGCAGACTTATACTATGCAATATATGTACAACTAAGTGCGTTCAGGTGTGAAGCAGAGAGGAGTGGTCTCTGCTCATCTTGGTCAGAGAATTAAGGGTGGACCAGATGCATACAATCAAGCCTGAGTAAACAAGGTCATAAATAACACTGGGGTAAGCTGGGGTTAGCTGAAAAGCATACCATGAGAATGCTAGGAGCAGAGGAAAGTCTGTGTGGAAAGTTGGGTGATGTATTATGTGCACTTCATAGACAAAGCAGGGGAGCAGGCTGGATAAACATACCATGAGAATGCTAGGAGCAGAGGAAAGTCTGTGTGGAAAGTTGGGTAATGTATTATGTGCACTTCATAGACAAAGCAGGGGAGCAGGCTGGATAAACATACCATGAGAATGCTAGGAGCAGAGGAAAGTCTGTGTGGAAAGTTGGGTGATGTATTATGTGCACTTCATAGACAAAGCAGGGGAGCAGGCTGGATAAACATACCTGTTGGAAGAATAGAGATGCTTGTTAGAGTGCGATGGTGGCAGGTAGCAGGGCACAGTCTGTATACATCTTTCAGGTTTTAATTCTACTGTAATCCACACTTTTAAGGACACACTTCTAAGGGATCACACTGCAGACTGAAGTCCATGCAGACTTATACTATGCAATATATGTACAACTAAGTGCGTTCAGGTGTGAAGCAGAGAGGAGTGGTCTCTGCTCATCATGGTCAGAGAATTAAGGGTGGACCAGATGCATACAATCAAGCCTGAGTAAACAAGGTCATAAATAACACTGGGGTAAGCTGGGGTTAGCTGAAAAGCATACCATGAGAATGCTAGGAGCAGAGGAAAGTCTGTGTGGAAAGTTGGGTGATGTATTATGTGCACTTCATAGACAAAGCAGGGGAGCAGGCTGGATAAACATACCATGAGAATGCTAGGAGCAGAGGAAAGTCTGTGTGGAAAGTTGGGTGATGTATTATGTGCACTTCATAGACAAAGCAGGGGAGCAGGCTGGATAAACATACCTGTTGGAAGAATAGAGATGCTTGTTAGAGTGCGATGGTGGCAGGTAGCAGGGCACAGTCTGTATACATCTTTCAGGTTTTAATTCTACTGTAATCCACACTTTTAAGGACACACTTCTAAGGGATCACACTGCAGACTGAAGTCCATGCAGACTTATACTATGCAATATATGTACAACTAAGTGCGTTCAGGTGTGAAGCAGAGAGGAGTGGTCTCTGCTCATCTTGGTCAGAGAATTAAGGGTGGACCAGATGCATACAATCAAGCCTGAGTAAACAAGGTCATAAATAACACTGGGGTAAGCTGGGGTTAGCTGAAAAGCATACCATGAGAATGCTAGGAGCAGAGGAAAGTCTGTGTGGAAAGTTGGGTGAAGTATTATGTGCACTTCATAGACAAAGCAGGGGAGCAGGCTGGATAAACATACCATGAGAATGCTAGGAGCAGAGGAAAGTCTGTGTGGAAAGTTGGGTGATGTATTATGTGCACTTCATAGACAAAGCAGGGGAGCAGGCTAGATAAACATACCATGAGAATGCTAGGAGCAGAGGAAAGTCTGTGTGGAAAGTTGGGTGATGTATTATGTGCACTTCATAGACAAAGCAGGGGAGCAGGCTGGATAAACATACCTGTTGGAAGAATAGAGATGCTTGTTAGAGTGCGATGGTGGCAGGTAGCAGGGCACAGTCTGTATACATCTTTCAGGTTTTAATTCTACTGTAATCCACACTTTTAAGGACACACTTCTAAGGGATCACACTGCAGACTGAAGTCCATGCAGACTTATACTATGCAATATATGTACAACTAAGTGCGTTCAGGTGTGAAGCAGAGAGGAGTGGTCTCTGCTCATCTTGGTCAGAGAATTAAGGGTGGACCAGATGCATACAATCAAGCCTGAGTAAACAAGGTCATAAATAACACTGGGGTAAGCTGGGGTTAGCTGAAAAGCATACCATGAGAATGCTAGGAGCAGAGGAAAGTCTGTGTGGAAAGTTGGGTGATGTATTATGTGCACTTCATAGACAAAGCAGGGGAGCAGGCTGGATAAACATACCATGAGAATGCTAGGAGCAGAGGAAAGTCTGTGTGGAAAGTTGGGTGATGTATTATGTGCACTTCATAGACAAAGCAGGGGAGCAGGCTGGATAAACATACCATGAGAATGCTAGGAGCAGAGGAAAGTCTGTGTGGAAAGTTGGGTGATGTATTATGTGCACTTCATAGACAAAGCAGGGGAGCAGGCTGGATAAACATACCTGTTGGAAGAATAGAGATGCTTGTTAGAGTGCGATGGTGGCAGGTAGCAGGGCACAGTCTGTATACATCTTTCAGGTTTTAATTCTACTGTAATCCACACTTTTAAGGACACACTTCTAAGGGATCACACTGCAGACTGAAGTCCATGCAGACTTATACTATGCAATATATGTACAACTAAGTGCGTTCAGGTGTGAAGCAGAGAGGAGTGGTCTCTGCTCATCATGGTCAGAGAATTAAGGGTGGACCAGATGCATACAATCAAGCCTGAGTAAACAAGGTCATAAATAACACTGGGGTAAGCTGGGGTTAGCTGAAAAGCATACCATGAGAATGCTAGGAGCAGAGGAAAGTCTGTGTGGAAAGTTGGGTGATGTATTATGTGCACTTCATAGACAAAGCAGGGGAGCAGGCTGGATAAACATACCATGAGAATGCTAGGAGCAGAGGAAAGTCTGTGTGGAAAGTTGGGTGATGTATTATGTGCACTTCATAGACAAAGCAGGGGAGCAGGCTGGATAAACATACCTGTTGGAAGAATAGAGATGCTTGTTAGAGTGCGATGGTGGCAGGTAGCAGGGCACAGTCTGTATACATCTTTCAGGTTTTAATTCTACTGTAATCCACACTTTTAAGGACACACTTCTAAGGGATCACACTGCAGACTGAAGTCCATGCAGACTTATACTATGCAATATATGTACAACTAAGTGCGTTCAGGTGTGAAGCAGAGAGGAGTGGTCTCTGCTCATCTTGGTCAGAGAATTAAGGGTGGACCAGATGCATACAATCAAGCCTGAGTAAACAAGGTCATAAATAACACTGGGGTAAGCTGGGGTTAGCTGAAAAGCATACCATGAGAATGCTAGGAGCAGAGGAAAGTCTGTGTGGAAAGTTGGGTGAAGTATTATGTGTACTTCATAGACAAAGCAGGGGAGCAGGCTGGATAAACATACCATGAGAATGCTAGGAGCAGAGGAAAGTCTGTGTGGAAAGTTGGGTGATGTATTATGTGCACTTCATAGACAAAGCAGGGGAGCAGGCTGGATAAACATACCTGTTGGAAGAATAGAGATGCTTGTTAGAGTGCGATGGTGGCAGGTAGCAGGGCACAGTCTGTATACATCTTTCAGGTTTTAATTCTACTGTAATCCACACTTTTAAGGACACACTTCTAAGGGATCACACTGCAGACTGAAGTCCATGCAGACTTATACTATGCAATATATGTACAACTAAGTGCGTTCAGGTGTGAAGCAGAGAGGAGTGGTCTCTGCTCATCTTGGTCAGAGAATTAAGGGTGGACCAGATGCATACAATCAAGCCTGAGTAAACAAGGTCATAAATAACACTGGGGTAAGCTGGGGTTAGCTGAAAAGCATACCATGAGAATGCTAGGAGCAGAGGAAAGTCTGTGTGGAAAGTTGGGTGATGTATTATGTGCACTTCATAGACAAAGCAGGGGAGCAGGCTGGATAAACATACCATGAGAATGCTAGGAGCAGAGGAAAGTCTGTGTGGAAAGTTGGGTGATGTATTATGTGCACTTCATAGACAAAGCAGGGGAGCAGGGTGGATAAACATACCATGAGAATGCTAGAAGCAGAGGAAAGTCTGTGTGGAAAGCTGGGTGATGTATTATGTGCACTTCATAGACAAAGCAGGGGAGTAGGCTGGATAAACATACCATTAGAATGCTAGGAGCAGAGGAAAGTCTGTGTGGAAAGTTGGGTGATGTATTATGTGCACTTCATATACAAAGCAGGGGAGCAGGCTGGATAAACATACCTGTTGGAAGAATAGAGATGCTTGTTAGAGTGCGATGGTGGCAGGTAGCAGGGCACAGTCTGTATACATCTTTCAGGTTTTAATTCTACTGTAATCCACACTTTTAAGGACACACTTCTAAGGGATCACACTGCAGACTGAAGTCCATGCAGACTTATACTATGCAATATATGTACAACTAAGTGCGTTCAGGTGTGAAGCAGAGAGGATTGGTCTCTGCTCATCTTAGTCAGAGAATTAAGGGTGGACCAGATGCATACAATCAAGCCTGAGTAAACAAGGTCATAAATAACACTGGGGTAAGCTGGGGTTAGCTGAAAAGCATACCATGAGAATGCTAGGAGCAGAGGAAAGTCTGTGTGGAAAGTTGGGTGATGTATTATGTGCACTTCATAGACAAAGCAGGGGAGCAGGCTGGATAAACATACCATGAGAATGCTAGGAGCAGAGGAAAGTCTGTGTGGAAAGTTGGGTGATGTATTATGTGCACTTCATAGACAAAGCAGGGGAGCAGGCTGGATAAACATACCATGAGAATGCTAGAAGCAGAGGAAAGTCTGTGTGGAAAGCTGGGTGATGTATTATGTGCACTTCATAGACAAAGCAGGGGAGCAGGCTGGATAAACATACCATGAGAATGCTAGGAGCAGAGGAAAGTCTGTGTGGAAAGTTGGGTGATGTATTATGTGGACTTCATAGACAAAGCAGGGGAGCAGGCTGGATAAACATACCTGTTGGAAGAATAGAGATGCTTGTTAGAGTGCGATGGTGGCAGGTAGCAGGGCACAGTCTGTATACATCTTTAAGGTTTTAATTCTACTGTAATCCACACTTTTAAGGACACACTTCTAAGGGATCACACTGCAGACTGAAGTCCATGCAGACTTATACTATGCAATATATGTACAACTAAGTGCGTTCAGGTGTGAAGCAGAGAGGAGTGGTCTCTGCTCATCTTGATCAGAGAATTAAGGGTGGACCAGATGCATACAATCAAGCCTGAGTAAACAAGGTCATAAATAACACTGGGGTAAGCTGGGGTTAGCTGAAAAGCATACCATGAGAATGCTAGGAGCAGAGGAAAGTCTGTGTGGAAAGTTGGGTGATGTATTATGTGCACTTCATAGACAAAGCAGGGGAGCAGGCTGGATAAACATACCATGAGAATGCTAGGAGCAGAGGAAAGTCTGTGTGGAAAGTTGGGTGATGTATTATGTGCACTTCATAGACAAAGCAGGGGAGCAGGCTGGATAAACATACCATGAGAATGCTAGAAGCAGAGGAAAGTCTGTGTGGAAAGCTGGGTGATGTATTATGTGCACTTCATAGACAAAGCAGGGGAGCAGGCTGGATAAACATACCATGAGAATGCTAGGAGCAGAGGAAAGTCTGTGTGGAAAGTTGGGTGATGTATTATGTGCACTTCATAGACAAAGCAGGGGAGCAGGCTGGATAAACATACCTGTTGGAAGAATAGAGATGCTTGTTAGAGTGCGATGGTGGCAGGTAGCAGGGCACAGTCTGTATACATCTTTCAGGTTTTAATTCTACTGTAATCCACACTTTTAAGGACACACTTCTAAGGGATCACACTGCAGACTGAAGTCCATGCAGACTTATACTATGCAATATATGTACAACTAAGTGCGTTCAGGTGTGAAGCAGAGAGGAGTGGTCTCTGCTCATCTTGGTCAGAGAATTAAGAGTGGACCAGATGCATACAATCAAGCCTGAGTAAACAAGGTCATAAATAACACTGGGGTAAGCTGGGGTTAGCTGAAAAGCATACCATGAGAATGCTAGGAGCAGAGGAAAGTCTGTGTGGAACGTTGGGTGATGTATTATGTGCACTTCATAGACAAAGCAGGGGAGCAGGCTGGATAAACATACCATGAGAATGCTAGGAGCAGAGGAAAGTTTGTGTGGAAAGTTGGGTGATGTATTATGTGCACTTCATAGACAAAGCAGGGGAGCAGGCTGGATAAACATACCTGTTGGAAGAATAGAGATGCTTGTTAGAGTGCGATGGTGGCAGGTAGCAGGGCACAGTCTGTATACATCTTTCAGGTTTTAATTCTACTGTAATCCACACTTTTAAGGACACACTTCTAAGGGATCACACTGCAGACTGAAGTCCATGCAGACTTATACTATGCAATATGCATATGTACATATATGCAATATGTACAACTAAGTGCGTTCAGGTGTGAAGCAGAGAGGAGTGGTCTCTGCTCATCTTGGTCAGAGAATTAAGGGTGGACCAGATGCATACAATCAAGCCTGAGTAAACAAGGTCATAAATAACACTGGGGTAAGCTGGGGTTAGCTGAAAAGCATACCATGAGAATGCTAGGAGCAGAGGAAAGTCTGTGTGGAAAGTTTGGTGATGTATTATGTGCACTTCATAGACAAAGCAGGGGAGCAGGCTGGATAAACATACCATGAGAATGCTAGGAGCAGAGGAAAGTCTGTGTGGAAAGTTGGGTGATGTATTATGTGCACTTCATAGACAAAGCAGGGGAGCAGGCTGGATAAACATACCATGAGAATGCTAGGAGCAGAGGAAAGTCTGTGTGGAAAGTTGGGTGATGTATTATGTGCACTTCATAGACAAAGCAGGGGAGCAGGCTGGATAAACATACCTGTTGGAAGAATAGAGATGCTTGTTAGAGTGCGATGGTGGCAGGTAGCAGGGCACAGTCTGTATACATCTTTCAGGTTTTAATTCTACTCTAATCCACACTACAGACTGAAGTCCATGCAGACTTATACTATGCAATATATGTACAACTAAGTGCGTTCAGGTGTGAAGCAGAGAGGAGTGGTCTCTGCTCATCTTGGTCAGAGAATTAAGGGTGGACCAGATGCATACAATCAAGCCTGAGTAAACAAGGTCATAAATAACACTGGGGTAAGCTGGGGTTAGCTGAAAAGCATACCATGAGAATGCTAGGAGCAGAGGAAAGTCTGTGTGGAAAGTTGGGTGATGTATTATGTGCACTTCATAGACAAAGCAGGGGAGCAGGCTGGATAAACATACCATGAGAATGCTAGGAGCAGAGGAAAGTCTGTGTGGAAAGTTGGGTGATGTATTATGTGCACTTCATAGACAAAGCAGGGGAGCAGGCTGGATAAACATACCATGAGAATGCTAGGAGCAGAGGAAAGTCTGTGTGGAAAGTTGGGTGATGTATTATGTGCACTTCATAGACAAAGCAGGGGAGCAGGCTGGATAAACATACCATGAGAATGCTAGGAGCAGAGGAACGTCTGTGTGGAAAGTTGGGTGATGTATTATGTGCACTTCATAGACAAAGCAGGGGAGCAGGCTGGATAAACATACCATGAGAATGCTAGGAGCAGAGGAAAGTCTGTGAGGAAAGTTGGGTGATGTATTATGTGCACTTCATAGACAAAGCAGGGGAGCAAGCTGGATAAACATACCTGTTGGAAGAATAGAGATGCTTGTTAGAGTGCGATGGTGGCAGGTAGCAGGGCACAGTCTGTATACATCTTTCAGGTTTTAATTCTACTGTAATCCACAATTTTAAGGACACACTTCTAAGGGATCACACTGCAGACTGAAGTCCATGCAGACTTATACTATGCAATATATGTACAACTAAGTGCGTTCAGGTGTGAAGCAGAGAGGAGTGGTCTCTGCTCATCTTGGTCAGAGAATTAAGGGTGGACCAGATGCATACAATCAAGCCTGGGCAGCACGGTGGCGCAGTGGTTAGCACTGCAGCCTTGCAGCGCTGGGGTCCTGGGTTCTAATCCCACCCAGGACAACATCTGCAAAGAGTTTGTATGTTCTCTCCGTGTTTGCGTGGGTTTCCTCCGGGCACTCCGGTTTCCTCCCACATTCCAAAGACATACTGATAGGGATTCTAGATTGTGAGCCCCAACGGGGACAGCGATGATAATGTGTGCAAAACTGTAAAGCGCTGCGGAATATGTTAGCGCTATATAAAAATAAAGATTATTATTATTATTAAAGCCTGAGTAAACAAGGTCATAAATAACACTGGGGTAAGCTGGGGTTAGCTGAAAAGCATACCATGATAATGCTAGGAGCAGAGGAAAGTCTGTGTGGAAAGTTGGGTGATGTATTATGTGCACTTCATAGACAAAGCAGGGGAGCAGGCTGGATAAACATACCATGAGAATGCTAGGAGCAGAGGAAAGTCTGTGTGGAAAGTTGGGTGATGTATTATGTGCACTTCATAGACAAAGCAGGGGAGCAGGCTGGATAAACATACCTGTTGGAAGAATAGAGATGCTTGTTAGAGTGCGATGGTGGCAGGTAGCAGGGCACAGTCTGTATACATCTTTCAGGTTTTAATTCTACTGTAATCCACACTTTAAAGGACACACTTTTAAGGGATCACACAGCAGACTGAAGTCCATGCAGACTTATACTATGCAATATATGTACAACTAAGTGCGTTCAGGAGTGAAGCAGAGAGGAGTGGTCTCTGCTCATCTTGGTCAGAGAATTAAGGGTGGACCAGATGCATACAATCAAGCGTGAGTAAACAAGGTCATAAATAACACTGGGGTAAGCTGGGGTTAGCTGAAAAGCATACCATGAGAATGCTAGGAGCAGAGGAAAGTCTGTGTGGAAAGTTGGGTGATGTATTATGTGCACTTCATAGACAAAGCAGGGGAGCAGGCTGGATAAACATACCATGAAAATGCTAGGAGCAGAGGAAAGTCTGTGTGGAAAGCTGGGTGATGTATTATGTGCACTTCATAGACAGACAAAGCAGGGGAGCAGGCTGGATAAACATACCTGTTGGAAGAATAGAAATGCTTGTTAGATTGCAATGGTGGCAGGTAGCAGGGCACAGTCTGTATACATCTTTCAGGTTTTAATTCTACTGTAATCCACACTTTTAAGGACACACTTCTTAGGGATCACACTGCAGACTGAAGTCCATGCAGACTTATACTATGCAATATATGTACAACTAAGTGCGTTCAGGTGTGAAGCAGAGAGGAGTGGTCTCTGCTCATCTTGGTCAGAGAATTAAGGGTGGACCAGATGCATACAATCAAGCCTGAGTAAACAAGGTCATAAATAACACTGGGGTAAGCTGGGGTTAGCTGAAAAGCATACCATGAGAATGCTAGGAGCAGAGGAAAGTCTGTGTGGAAAGTTGGGTGATGTATTATGTGCACTTCATAGACAAAGCAGGGGAGCAGGCTGGATAAACATACCATGAGAATGCTAGGAGCAGAGGAAAGTCTGTGTGGAAAGCTGGGTGATGTATTATGTGCACTTCATAGACAGACAAAGCAGGGGAGCAGGCTGGATAAACATACCTGTTGGAAGAATAGAGATGCTTGTTAGAGTGCGATGGTGGCAGGTAGCAGGGCACAGTCTGTATACATCTTTCAGGTTTTAATTCTACTGTAATCCACACTTTTAAGGACACACTTTTAAGGGATCACACAGCAGACTGAAGTCCATGCAGACTTATACTATGCAATATATGTACAACTAAGTGCGTTCAGGAGTGAAGCAGAGAGGAGTGGTCTCTGCTCATCTTGGTCAGAGAATTAAGGGTGGACCAGATGCATACAATCAAGCGTGAGTAAACAAGGTCATAAATAACACTGGGGTAAGCTGGGGTTAGCTGAAAAGCATACCATGAGAATGCTAGGAGCAGAGGAAAGTCTGTGTGGAAAGTTGGGTGATGTATTATGTGCACTTCATAGACAAAGCAGGGGAGCAGGCTGGATAAACATACCTGTTGGAAGAATAGAGATGCTTGTTAGAGTGCGATGGTGGCAGGTAGCAGGGCACAGTCTGTATACATCTTTCAGGTTTTAATTCTACTGTAATCCACACTTTTAAGGACACACTTCTAAGGGATCACACTGCAGACTGAAGTCCATGCAGACTTATACTATGCAATATATGTACAACTAAGTGCGTTCAGGTGTGAAGCAGAGAGGAGTGGTCTCTGCTCATCTTGGTCAGAGAATTAAGGGTGGACCAGATGCATACAATCAAGCCTGAGTAAACAAGGTCATAAATAACACTGGTGTAAGCTGGGGTTAGCTGAAAAGCATACCATGAGAATGCTAGGAGCAGAGGAAAGTCTGTGTGGAAAGTTGGGTGATGTATTATGTGCACTTCATAGACAAAGCAGGGGAGCAGGCTGGATAAACATACCATGAGAATGCTAGGAGCAGAGGAAAGTCTGTGTGGAAAGTTGGGTGATGTATTATGTGCACTTCATAGACAGACAAAGCAGGGGAGCAGGCTGGATAAACATACCTGTTGGAAGAATAGAGATGCTTGTTAGAGTGCAATTGTGGCAGGTAGCAGGGCACAGTCTGTATACATCTTTCAGGTTTTAATTCTACTGTAATCCACACTTTTAAGGACACACTTTTAAGGGATCACACAGCAGACTGAAGTCCATGCAGACTTATACTATGCAATATATGTACAACTAAGTGCGTTCAGGAGTGAAGCAGAGAGGAGTGGTCTCTGCTCATCTTGGTCAGAGAATTAAGGGTGGACCAGATGCATACAATCAAGCGTGAGTAAACAAGGTCATAAATAACACTGGGGTAAGCTGGGGTTAGCTGAAAAGCATACCATGAGAATGCTAGGAGCAGAGGAAAGTCTGTGTGGAAAGTTGGGTGATGTATTATGTGCACTTCATAGACAAAGCAGGGGAGCAGGCTGGATAAACATACCATGAGAATGCTAGGTGCAGAGGAAAGTCTGTGTGGAAAGCTGGGTGATGTATTATGTGCACTTCATAGACAGACAAAGCAGGGGAGCAGGCTGGATAAACATACCTGTTGGAAGAATAGAGATGCTTGTTAGATTGCAATGGTGGCAGGTAGAAGGGCACAGTCTGTATACATCTTTCAGGTTTTAATTCTACTGTAATCCACACTTTTAAGGACACACTTCTAAGGGATCACACTGCAGACTGAAGTCCATGCAGACTTATACTATGCAATATATGTACAACTAAGTGCGTTCAGGTGTGAAGCAGAGAGGAGTGGTCTCTGCTCATCTTGGTCAGAGAATTAAGGGTGGACCAGATGCATACAATCAAGCCTGAGTAAACAAGGTCATAAATAACACTGGGGTAAGCTGGGGTTAGCTGAAAAGCATACCATGAGAATGCTAGGAGCAGAGGAAAGTCTGTGTGGAAAGTTGGGTGATGTATTATGTGCACTTCATAGACAAAGCAGGGGAGCAGGCTGGATAAACATACCATGAGAATGCTAGGAGCAGAGGAAAGTCTGTGTGGAAAGCTGGGTGATGTATTATGTGCACTTCATAGACAGACAAAGCAGGGGAGCAGGCTGGATAAACATACCTGTTGGAAGAATAGAGATGCTTGTTAGAGTGCGATGGTGGCAGGTAGCAGGGCACAGTCTGTATACATCTTTCAGGTTTTAATTCTACTGTAATCCACACTTTTAAGGACACACTTTTAAGGGATCACACTGCAGACTGAAGTCCATGCAGACTTATACTATGCAATATATGTACAACTAAGTGCATTCAGGTGTGAAGCAGAGAGGAGTGGTCTCTGCTCATCTTGGTCAGAGAATTAAGGGTGGACCAGATGCATACAATCAAGCCTGAGTAAACAAGGTCATAAATAACACTGGGGTAAGCTGGGGTTAGCTAAAAAGCATACCATGAGAATGCTATGAGCAGAGGAAAGTCTGTGTGGAAAGTTGGGTGATGTATTATGTGCACTTCATAGACAAAGCAGGGGAGCAGGCTGGATAAACATACCATGAGAATGCTAGGAGCAGAGGAAAGTCTGTGTGGAAAGCTGGGTGATGTATTATGTGCACTTCATAGACAGACAAAGCAGGGGAGCGTGCTGGATAAACATACCTGTTGGAAGAATAGAGATGCTTGTTAGATTGCGATGGTGGCAGGTAGCAGGGCACAGTCTGTATACATCTTTCAGGTTTTAATTCTACTGTAATCCACACTTTTAAGGACACACTTCTAAGGGATCACACTGCAGACTGAAGTCCATGCAGACTTATACTATGCAATATATGTACAACTAAATGCATTCAGGTGTGAAGCAGAGAGGAGTGGTCTCTGCTCATCTTGGTCAGAGAATTAAGGGTGAACCAGATGCATACAATCAAGCCTGAGTAAACAAGGTCATAAATAACACTGGGGTAAGCTGGGGTTAGCTGAAAAGCATACCATGAGAATGCTAGGAGCAGAGGAAAGTCTGTGTGGAAAGTTGGGTGATGTATTATGTGCACTTCATAGACAAAGCAGGGGAGCAGTATGGATAAACATACCATGAGAATGCTAGGAGCAGAGGAAAGTCTGTGTGGAAAGTTGGGTGATGTATTATGTGCACTTCATAGACAAAGCAGGGGAGCAGGCTGGATAAACATACCATGTGAATGCTAGGAGCAGAGGAAAGTCTGTGTGGAAAGCTGGGTGATGTATTATGTGCACTTCATAGACAAAGCAGAGGAGCAGGCTGGATAAACATACCATGAGAATGCTAGGAGCAGAGGAAAGTCTGTGTGGAAAGTTGGGTGATGTATTATGTGCACTTCATAGACAAAGCAGGGGAGCAGGCTGGATAAACATACCTGTTGGAAGAATAGAGATGCTTGTTAGAGTTGGATGGTGGCAGGTAGCAGGGCACAGTCTGTATACATCTTTCAGGTTTTAATTCTACTGTAATCCACACTTTTAATGACACACTTCTAAGGGATCACACTGCAGACTGAAGTCTATGCAGACTTATACTATGCAATATATGTACAACTAAGTGCGTTCAGGTGTGAAGCAGAGAGGAGTGGTCTCTGCTCATCTTGGTCAGAGAATTAAGGGTGGACCAGATGCATACAATCAAGCCTGAGTAAACAAGGTCATAAATAACACTGGGGTAAGCTGGGGTTAGCTGAAAAGCATACTATGAGAATGCTAGGAGCAGAGGAAAGTCTGTGTGGAAAGTTGGGTAATGTATTATGTGCACTTCATAGACAAAGCAGGGGAGCAGGCTGGATAAACATACCATGAGAATGCTAGGAGCAGAGGAAAATCTGTGTGGAAAGTTGGGTGATGTATTATGTGCACTTCATAGACAAAGCAGGGGAGCAGGCTGGATAAACATACCATGAGAATGCTAGGAGCAGAGGAAAGTCTGTGTGGAAAGCTGGGTGACGTATTATGTGCACTTCATAGACAAAGCAGGGGAGCAGGCTGGATAAACATACCATGAGAATGCTAGGAGCAGAGGAAAGTCTGTGTGGAAAGTTGGGTGATGTATTATGTGCACATCATAGACAAATCAGGGGAGCAGGCTGGATAAACATACCATGAGAATGCTAGGAGCAGAGGAAAGTCTGTGTGGAAAGCTGGGTGATGTATTATGTGCACTTCATAGACAAAGCAGGGGAGCAGGCTGGATAAACATACCATGAGAATGCTAGGAGCAGAGGAAAGTCTGTGTGGAAAGTTGGGTGATGTATTATGTGCACTTCATAGACAAAGCAGGGGAGCAGGCTGGATATACATACCTGTTGGAAGAATAGAGATGCTTGTTAGAGTGCGATGGTGGCAGGTAGCAGGGCACAGTCTGTATACATCTTTCAGGTTTTAATTCTACTGTAATCCACACTTTTAAGGACACACTTCTAAGGGATCACACTGCAGACTGAAGTCCATGCAGACTTATACTATGCAATATATGTACAACTAAGTGCGTTCAGGTGTGAAGCAGAGAGGAGTGGTCTCTGCTCATCTTGGTCAGAGAATTAAGGGTGGACCAGATGCATACAATCAAGCCTGAGTAAACAAGGTCATAAATAACACTGGGGTAAGCTGGGGTTAGCTGAAAAGCATACCATGAGAATGCTAGGAGCAGAGGAAAGTCTGTGTGGAAAGTTGGGTGATGTATTATGTGCACTTCATAGACAAAGCAGGGGAGCAGGCTGGATAAACATACCATGAGAATGCTAGGAGCAGAGGAAAGTCTGTGTGGAAAGTTGGGTGATGTATTATGTGCACTTCATAGACAAAGCAGGGGAGCAGGCTGGATAAACATACCTGTTGGAAGAATAGAGATGCTTGTTAGAGTGCGATGGTGGCAGGTAGCAGGGCACAGTCTGTATACATCTTTCAGGTTTTAATTCTACTGTAATCCACACTTTTAAGGACACACTTCTAAGGGATCACACTGCAGACTGAAGTCCATGCAGACTTATACTATGCAATATATGTACAACTAAGTGCGTTCAGGTGTGAAGCAGATAGGAGTGGTCTCTGCTCATCTTGGTCAGAGAATTAAGGGTGGACCAGATGCATACAATCAAGCCTGAGTAAACAAGGTCATAAATAACACTGGGGTAAGCTGGGGTTAGCTGAAAAGCATACCATTAGAATGCTAGGAGCAGAGGAAAGTCTGTGTGGAAAGTTGGGTGATGTATTATGTGCACTTCATAGACAAAGCAGGGGAGCAGGCTGGATAAACATACCATGAGAATGCTAGGAGCAGAGGAAAGTTTGTGTGGAAAGTTGGGTGATGTATTATGTGCACTTCATAGACAAAGCAGGGGAGCAGGCTGGATAAACATACCATGAGAATGCTAGGAGCAGAGGAAAGTCTGAGTGGAAAGTTGGGTGATGTATTATGTGCACTTCATAGAAAAAGCAGGGGAACAGGCTGGATAAACATACCTTGAGAATGCTAGGAGCAGAGGAAAGTCTGTGTGGAAAGTTGGGTGATGTATTATGTGCACTTCATAGACAAAGCAGGGGAGCAGGCTGGATAAACATACCATGAGAATGCTAGGAGCAGAGGAAAGTCTGTGTGGAAAGTTGGGTGATGTATTATGTGCACTTCATAGACAAAGCAGGGGAGCAGGCTGGATAAACATACCTGTTGGAAGAATAGAGATGCTTGTTAGAGTGCAATTGTGGCAGGTAGCAGGGCACAGTCTGTATACATCTTTCAGGTTTTAATTCTACTGTAATCCACACTTTTAAGGACACACTTCTAAGGGATCACACTGCAGACTGAAGTCCATGCAGACTTATACTATGCAATATATGTACAACTAAGTGCGTTCAGGTGTGAAGCAGAGAGGAGTGGTCTCTGCTCATCTTGGTCAGAGAATTAAGGGTGGACCAGATGCATACAATCAAGCCTGAGTAAACAAGGTCATAAATAACACTGGGGTAAGCTGGGGTTAGCTGAAAAGCATACCATGAGAATGCTAGGAGCAGAGGAAAGTCTGTGTGGAAAGTTGGGTGATGTATTATGTGCACTTCATAGACAAAGCAGGGGAGCAGGCTGGATAAACATACCATGAGAATGCTAGGAGCAGAGGAAAGTCTGTGTGGAAAGTTGGGTGATGTATTATGTGCACTTCATAGACAAAGCAGGGGAGCAGGCTGGATAAACATACCATGAGAATGCTAGGAGCAGAGGAAAGTCTGTGTGGAAAGTTGGGTGATGTATTATGTGCACTTCATAGACAAAGCAGGGGAACAGGCTGGATAAACATACCATGAGAATGCTAGGAGCAGAGGAAAGTCTGTGTGGAAAGTTGGGTGATGTATTATGTGCACTTCATAGACAAAGCAGGGGAGCAGGCTGGATGAACATACCTGTTGGAAGAATAGAGATGCTTGTTAGAGTGCGATGGTGGCAGGTAGCAGGGCACAGTCTGTATACATCTTTCAGGTTTTAATTCTACTGTAATAAACACTTTTAAGGACACACTTCTAAGGGATCACACAATATATATGTTTTTTTTTTTGTTTTTTTTAACACATGGATCCCTTGTATAGCCGTATGTTGGTTTTGCAAGCCTGGGATAAAAACACGCAGTACGGATGACATACGGATTACATACGGAGGATGCCATGCGCAAAAACCGCTGAAACACCCTGCCTATGGAGGAGCTACGGACCACTTTTTTGGGGACTTTTCAGCGTATTATGGCCATAAAAAACGGACCGTATTTTCATACGCTGAGTGTGAAGCTGGCCTTACAGGTTATGTTTCGCTGTTTTCACTTGGTGGTGTACAGAAATCTTGCCCAATCCAGCCCTTGCTCATTTTTATAAGAGTCAGCCTGTCAGCATTTTCAGCTGACAGGCGGATGCGCTTATCTGTTATAATTCCACCAGAGGCACTGAAAACCTGCTCTGACAGAATGCTAGCAGTAGGGCAGGCCAGGACCTCCAAGACATAGAGAGCCAGTTCATGCCACGAGTCCAGCTTGGATACCCAATAATTAAAAGCAGACGGACGGAGCAGATACAGAAGCTCCGGGTAGCTTTTCAGAAAATGTTGAACCACGAGGTTAAGCACATGGGCCAAGCAAGGTACATGTGTGAGCTCACCTTTCTTCAGAGCCGCCACCAGGTTCTGGCCATTGTCACACATGATCATGGCTGGCTGTAGGTTCAGCGGTGTCATACAAATTACTGATTTCAGAGATGGAGGCTGAAGAGACGGAGGAGGAGCTATAAACTGTGGGGGCAACCATGATTGACGTATGGCCTGCAATCCTCGGCATGGGGAGGATATGTTACATCCCAAGGTCCAACTGGTTCCCGGCTTCCACTATATTAACCCAGTGTGCCGTCAGTGAGATGTACCATCCCATCCCACAAGCACTTGTCCACGTGTCCGTGGTTAGGTGGACTTTCCCAGTAACAGCATTGTTGAAGGCACGGGTAATGTTGTGGGACACATGTTGGTGTAATGCCGATACGGCACATTAGGAGAAATAGTGGTGACTGGGGACCGAGTATCTTGCAACAGCCTCCGCCATTAGGTTGCGGAAACCTTCCTTCTCAACGAGCCTAAAAGTCAACATTTTGAGCACTAGCAGAAGAGAAATGTTAGAATTTAGTACTGTGGCCTGTGGGGCGTTGGCTGGGTATTTTCGCTTGCGTTCCAATGACTGGGGTATAGACAACTGAAGACTATGCTGGGACAAGGACATGGATAGGCTTGATGATGGTGCTGCTTTACTGTGGGCAACAACAGATGCAGGGCTAGAGGCATCTTCACATGAGCGGTGGACTGGGGATTGGCATCTACGCAACACAGTGGAAGAAGCAGTGGTGTCACCTGCAGACAATGTTCCTGGAGTCTGGGGTTCGGCCAACAAAGTTGGGTGCTTTGCTGCCATGTGCCTGATCATGCTGGTGGTGGTCAGGCTGATAGTTTTGCTACCACTGCTGTTGCGGGCATGGCAGATGCTGCAAATGGCCTGTTTGGGGTTATCGGCAGAGTCTTAAAAAACTAACCAGACTCGGGAAGATCTAACAGTTGGAATGGCAACTTCCCTCATGTTGGTGTTATGGAGAACACATGCACACCTTCTGTCTGTAGCCACCACACTGCTGCTTCCTGCCTGTTGGGGTGATATGCCTCCTTCCCCATGTGTGCTGCTGTCCTTGCTCTGCATGTCCTCCTGCCAGGTTGGGTCAGTCACTATGTCATCCACCACCACTTCTTCCACATCCGCACCCGGCTCCTCCTCCTGACTTTCTGTCAATTGTGTCTCATCATCGTCCACCTCTTGACACATTCCCACCATAGCCTTCATGTGACTGTGGCTGGTTAAAGCTTTGGGCATCGCTACATGCGATCTCATCTGGCTCCATTTCAAGTTGACCGGCCGAGAGTATGGCATCTGGAAAGGGAAAACTTAACAGCTCTTCGAAGTGTCCAAGTGTGGGATCAGTTGTCTCAGGTCAATTGGCATTGAGGGATGAAGGAGGATCAGGGTGAGGAATATCCGGTCCACACTCACGGCTACTTAGATTTGACCGTGTGGAAGACATAGAGGTGGTGGTGGCTAAGTGACTGGAAGCATTATCCGCTATCCAACCAACAACCATTTCACACTGCTCTGGCTTCAATAGTGGTGTGCAGCGATCCGCTAGAAATATGGACAGGAAGGTGGGTCTTTGTTGTGCCCCACTTTTAGCTTGGATATGGCCTCGTCCTCTGTACACACCATCAGCATTACATCCACTTTCTCATCCCTTTCCCCTTGCCTTGCCAATTTTAAATGGAATGCTGAAATATTTCAAAAGCTCAATACAAATGTATTTATTTGGAGCAAAATTATATCTGATCAATATGCCTTCAAAGCTACGATTTTTCCACCACAGATACAACAGACCTCAGCCTGACATAACAGACTGTATTCATTTTTTTAGTTTTTAGAGCATTTAAGAAAAAAAAAGTGGAAAAAGGCTAGCAGACAGAACTATGGAACTTATGCCTTCGAAGCTACAATTTTTCAAACACAGATACACCAGGCCTCAGCCTGACATAACTGACTGTATAATTTTTTTTGGGGGGTGGATCATTTTTTAAATTTAAAAAAAAAAAGACTGGAACAATGCTAGCAGACAGAACTGTGAAACTTATGCCTGCGAAGCTATGATTTTTCCACCACAGATACACAAGGCCTCAGCCTGACATAACAGACTGTCTAATTTTTTTCTGTTGTATGTGAAATTTGGCAAAAAATTAAAAATGAGTACAGCATGTGACGGGGTGTATGGCAGAGCAAGAAGGGACAACGGGCCGAGGGATGATTCAACAGATTTATTATCAAGAACGCTGGAACAACACATGCAGGTAGATCTACAGAGTCCACAATTAGTCCAACGGAACAGATTCAGGGGCACCTCCCGATAATCCTTGTGCCAGCTAACAAAGCAATAGTCCACACGAGTCCAAGGGATCCCAAAACAATCCCACGAACGACGAGATATGTCCTCAGCTCAAGTCTCGCCCCGTTCGCTTCCGCAGTCACAGATGGACATGGGGTCTTGCCTCAGCTAAGAATCCCCACTCCTTCTCCTTTAAGGATCAACTCACATCTGATCTCAAAATAAGAATGGATTGTCTGAGCTCCTGGGATCCGCCCATAAAGGGGGTAGGGGTCACACCTTCTATTCAATGGTTGGGTCCACCAGAAGATTCTAGACTGGTGGGCTCCAAGTAGTCTATGTAGTATGTACATTTGACTAGCCACCTGCTGTGAGGAAGAATGGCTATTCCTCCACTAGTGATGTTGACAAAGCTTAATTACATTATAGCTTAGGGCTGCAAGTATTGGGGGAAGGAGACATATTGTTACAGGTGAACTCCCAGCACAAGAAAATACATAAATTACAGCTAATAGAAACCAGAGAACAGATACATACATCAAATGGCATATTATTCAAATACAGGATATGGCAAAAGTACATATCATGACAATCCCTTCCCCTCCCAATTTGTGTACGTACTAGGGACCTCTACAGGTCGCTGGTTAAGTACACACAGGCAGAGCGTAACTTACATGTGGCTTCATGCAGCCACGAATTGGCATCGTAGCTCTCCCACATCATTGCCCAGGAGAACATCTGCAGGCAGACCATCCATCACCCCAACCACACATCGCCTGACCCCAAAACCAAAGTTCAGATCCACAGTGGCTGTGGGAATAGCCCTCCATTGTCCACCAGCCAGTTCAATGACAATCCCAGGTCCTCGATGGATTGCCTCGGGCCGAACCACTCGGGGATCAGCCAGTGTGAGGAAAGCCCCTGAGTCACAAAATCCAATAAGTCTCTGTCCATCCAGCCCGACCTCCTGCAAGTGCTTACCTCGATGAGCAGAAGTCGTCATAGCTGCGGGTCGCACACCATAAACTCCTAGTGGTGCAACATGGGTGGGTGAGGCACTAGGCCAGTCCTCACATAGTGGTGACACATTGTCTTCCATGGCACTTGGCTGTACATAATTAATAATACGACTGGGTACAGGATCAATCCTCATTTGAACAGCTGGGCAGGAGGCTTTCAGATGCCCCGGCTGCCCACATCGATAGCATCTGTGCTGGGTCTCACTCCATCCAAGGCGTCCTCTTGGGCGAGGGGTAAGGGAACCTGGAGGCCGGCCCCCACCTGAAGGTGCTGTAAGGTTTTGAGGACGACTCCTCCATGGGCTGGCTGGGCATGAGGCTTGCAGATGCCCCGGATGCCCACAACCATAACACCTGCGCTCTGCCACTTCCTCTCCTCGTCGTATTCCAGAAAACGCATTAGAAGCAACTGGAGGCACATTTACACGGGTATCAGCATGAGGTGGTGGCTTAGAGGAACGGGGAACAATAGGGACAGAAGAACAGGGGGCCACCGGTGTTGTGGAGCTGGTAGGCCTCTCTCCATCCTCCAACAGAACCCTCCACTGAGGCTTGATGGTGAGAGCCTCATCCGCTAGAGCTGCAGCTTCCTCCACAGTGGCTGGTCTCCTCTCACGCACCCATTCCCGGATCTCAGCCGGGCACTTGAAGTAAAACTGCTCTTTTAGGATAACCTGGAGGAAGGTCTCCCAGGTTAAGGCCTCCTCTGCCTCCAGCCAGCGATGACATATTTGTTTGAGTCTGTGGGCATACATCTTGAAAGACACTTCCTCATCACAGGCTAAAGTACGGAACTGAGTCCTGTAAGTGTCTGGGGTAATAGCATAATGTTCTAGAATAGTCCGTTTAATCTCCGCATACTCACAGTTCCCCTGAGGGTCCATAGCTCTATAGGCTGTGGCAGCTCCACTCTCTAAGAGCCCCACCAGATGTCGGACTCGGTCCCTTTCCGGGACTTCCATTAATCGACACTGATGCTCAAAGTCCTGGAAGAAGCCCTCAATGTCGCCTGCAGCCTCATTAAAGGGCTTGAAGTCTTTGCGGGACACTCTGGGGAGTTCCCTCATGGTAGGTGCTGGAGTTAGAGTCTGTCTGGAGCTTCTAGCTGCTTCCAAAGCGATCTGCCTCTCCAGCAATGCCACCTCCTGAGCTCTGTGATTGGCTTCCCTCTCCCTCTCCTCGGCTCTGTGAATGGCCTCCCTCTCCTCGGCTCTGTGAATGGCCTCCCTCTCCTGAGCTCTGTGAATGGCCTCCCTCTTATCGTCTATGGTGGCCTCTTCTCCCAGCAATGCCAACTCCTCCTCGTACCAGACAACCCACTGACTTTTTTGGGTATTTACCTCCAGCTGCAGTCTTTCCTCCATTTGCTGTGAGGATCCTTCCTCAGCGTCATCTTGCAGGCGAACTCCTTCCAAAGCCTCAATAAGCTGCTCATTGGAGAGTCCCTTAAAACGGACTCCTACTTCACGGGCCTTTGATTGTAGGCTCCCCAAAGTCCAGTTCTTGTACTCTGCGGTGTTGGTTCCCCATGTTGGGCCATTGTCCTCCATTCCTTCTGCTCTGATCCCTCTGCTGCCAACCAGTTTGTGACGGGGTGTACGGCAGAGCAAGAAGGGACAACGGGTCGAGGGATGATTCAACAGATTTATTATCAAGAACGCTGGAACAACACGTGCAGGTAGATCTACAGAGTCCACAATTAGTCCAACGGAACAGATTCGGGGGCACCTCCCGATAATCCTTGTGCCAGCTAACAAAGCAATAGTCCACACGAGTCCAAGGGATCCCAAAACAATCCCACGAATGACGAGATATGTCCTCAGCTCAAGTCTCGCCCCGTTCGCTTCCGCAGTCACAGATGGACATGGGGTCTTGCCTCAGCTAAGAATCCCCACTCCTTCTCCTTCAAGGATCAACTCACATCTGATCTCAAAATAAGAATGGATTGTCTGAGCTCCTGGGATCCGCCCATGAAGGGGGGTAGGGGTCACACCTTCTATTCAATGGTTGGGTCCACCAGAAGATTCTAGACTGGTGGGCTCCAAGTAGTCTATGTAGTATGTACATTTGACTAGCCACCTGCTGTGAGGAAGAATGGCTATTCCTCCACTAGTGATGTTGACAAAGCTTAATTACATTATAGCTTAGGGCTGCAAGTATTGGGGGAAGGAGACATATTGTTACAGGTGAACTCCCAGCACAAGAAAATACATAAATTACAGCTAATAGAAACCAGAGAACAGTTACATACATCAAATGGCATATTATTCAAATACAGGACAGGGCAAAAGTACATATCATGACACAGCAATGCTAGCAGACAGAACTATGAAACTTATGCCTGCAAAGCTACAATTTTTTAAACACAGATACACAAGGCCGCAGCCACAGATAACAGACTCATTTTTTTTCCCCTTGTATGTAAAATTTGGCAAAAAATTCAAAATGAGTACAACAACGCTAGCAGATAGAACTATGAAACTTATGCCTGCGAAGCTATGAATATTCCACCCCAGATACACAAGGCCTCAGCCGAAAATAATAGACTGTATACATTTTTTTTTTTGGGGGGGGGGTTGGTGAATTAAAAAAAAAAAAAAAGATTGTAACAAGGCTAACAGACAGTACTATGCAACTTATGCCTGCGTAGCTGTGATTTTTCCACCAAGAGATACACAAGGCCACAGCCTGACATAACAGGCTGTATACATATTTTGGGGATGTTTGGAGTATTAAAAAAAAAGAGAATGGAACAAGGCAAGCAAACAGAACTATGGAACTTATGCATGCAAAGCTACGATTTTTCAAACACAGATACACCAGGCCACAGCCTGACATAACAGACTGTATAAAATATATTTTTTGGGGGGGTGAATTTTTGAAAAAAAAAAAAAGAACAAGGCTAGCATATAAACCAATGACACGTATGTCTGCGAAACCACGATTTTTCCACCACCGATACAGCAGCCGTCAGCCTCAAATAACAGACTGTCGCCTTGATTTTTCTGAGCACAAATAAATTGTGTCAACAAGTTGACTATGACACACAAAAAATGATTTTTTGGCCCACTCACATCTGGTGTCTGGGACAAAAAAAAGGTAGATATGCACGTTCTTAGATTTCAATAACCTGGCTGTAGTAGGCAGCGTGAACAAGCAAATAAATGTTAAAATAAGGGGGCTATGGATTGCTTTAGACTAAAAGGAGCAGGTATAAGGTGAAGAAAAAAAAGCCACAGAAAACTGCAGCTAGATATATATTAAATAAGCAGCAGCAGCAAACAGTAATGGAGCTTTTGGAGGTATGCAGTAAGAGCTATGTGCCTACATACAGTGCCTGCAGGCCTTGCACTGATGTGGATATGCACACATAGACTCCCCTGCCTACCTAGTGCAGCAATCTCGGGCCCCCCGAAT
Source organism: Ranitomeya imitator (assembly GCF_032444005.1). Taxonomy (NCBI): domain Eukaryota; kingdom Metazoa; phylum Chordata; class Amphibia; order Anura; family Dendrobatidae; genus Ranitomeya; species Ranitomeya imitator. The sequence goes on along the minus strand of NC_091282.1, from coordinate 571,554,259 downwards.
TTGCCCTAAAAAGAACTTCTGGTTTCTCAGGAGTTGTGGACTGAACAGTTGCAGATGTACACTATTAACAGGACAATTCTGACCCAATCTCAGCAGCAGCTCTCACTACACTCGCTAAGTCCGGAGCAGAATGCGGCGAGCAGGGCGGCGCCAGGTCTCTTATAGACCTGATGACGCTGTGCGGCCAGCCAATCACTGTAATATCACAACAAAGATGGCTGCGGCATTACAGTGCATGGCTGACAATCCCTGCATGCTGACTGGCACTCTAAGGAGTGCCAGAATTGCAGGGCGGAGACTCGAGCCCCCTGCTGAATAATCCCGTAAATACTCAGTGCTCGCCAAGTACACCAAGCATAGTGATACTCGGGCGAGTAACGAGTAGAAGCAAGCACGTTTGTTCATCACTAGTGTTGAGCGATACCTTCCGATATTCGGAAATATCGGTATCGGATTGGATCGGCCGATATCGAAAAAATATCGGATATCGCCGATACGATACCCGATACCAATGCAAGTCAATGGGACAAAAATATCGGAATTAAAATAAACCCTTTCTTTCCTTGTAGGTTAATTCAACATGAAGGAAAACTACTAAGAATAATGTAGGATGTATTGGGGAGGTGGAGGAGACATTAAAGGAATAGAGATATCGCCCAATCAAATGGAATAGCAGGAATTAATATATTTTTTAAGACGTTCGGAGTTACCAAGATATTGACTGTTACAATTTTTTATATTTTGTCAGATATTTATGTTTCACTACTTCCATGCTCTTCACCTTCTTTTTTACTTCTCCCACACTTTCTTCTTCATCATCCTCAGCAGCAGCATCATTTTCATCAACTTCTTCTTCACCTTATTCATCTTCTTCACCTTCTACCTATTATTCTTTTTTTTTAATTCTTCATATTCTTCTTATTCAACTATTATTCTTCTTCATATTCTACTTCTTCATCTTCTTCATATTCTTCTTCTTCATCATATTCTTATTTGTGACAAGTATTCCTGTAGCTGTTATCTATAAAAGTTTGAAGATTAGACCTTCCGTTCTGCCTGTCACAAAAGATTTACAACAGCATTTGTCCGTGTTCAGTTTGGCCTGCAGCAGCAGGTTTTTTCCAGGGGCACCACGAGGAGGAACGGACTCACTCCCAAACACTGCTTAGTCTTCTTCTGCTTATAATTTAGATAATATATTTTGCTCTGATTTTTAGGCTTATGCTTAATGTTGTTCTGCTTTTTGTTCTGCAGCTTCTTGTTCTTTTGCATCTTGGTCTTCAGGGTCGTCATCTTTAGGGTCTTGAACTTGGAAATGTAGCAAAAGGTACAATAAGTATGAGTAACTGCCGAGAATCAGCTGATGGTACTGGAACCCGGATGGCTACCCGGAGGTAGAAGAGCCAATGGAACTACCGAGGACCAGCTGACGGTACTGGAACCCGGTTACTAAGCAGGAGGTACCCGTGCCACAAAGCACTACCAAGGACCACCTGACACTGGTGGAACTCGGATACCCAGAAGGAGGCACCTAAGCCAAAGGCTTTGCCTGGAACTAGCTGATGGTACTGGAACCAGGGAGACCTAGTCAAGATTGTCTTCCCAAGAACCAGCTAACGGTGCTGGAACTCAGATAGGCAACAGAAGGTTCACAGGAAAAGAAAAAATAGCTAGGCCGCGAGCCAGCCGTAGTTACCGAAAACCCACAGTCCTACAGGGGGAGCTTATCATATTGGCACTACTGAACCAGCCTTGATTGCCACTTTCTGCAGCCCACATAGGAAGCACCTAAACTGCAGGCACCATAGAGTCGGCTAACCCAACCGCAACACGACAGGACAACGTTTTGGAGTCTAAGTGACCTTGACACTCCCCGGAAACAGCTGGCGTGCTGGAACCAGGCTGGGCAGGAGGGTGTACCTGTGCCAAAGACACTGCCGAGAACGAGCTGACGGTATTGGAACTCAGATGGGTGCTCGAAGGTACAAGAGCCAATTGGAACTACCGAGGACCAGCTGACATTACTGGAACCCGGTTACTAAGCAGGAGGTTCCCGTGGCAGAAAGCACTACCAAGGATAACCAGACGTTGGTGGAACTCGTATACCCAGAAGTACGCACCTAAGCCAAAGGCTCTGCCTGGAACCTGCTGACGGTACTGGAACCAGGGGCACCTAGTCAAGATTGTCTTCAAAAGAACCAGCTAACGGTGCTGGAACTCAGGCAGCAGAAGGTCCACAGGAAAAGAAAAAATAGCTAGGCCGCGAGCCGGCCGTAGTTAATGAAAACCCACAGTCCTACAGGGGGAGCTTGTCCTATTGGCACTACTTAACCAGCCTTGATTGACATTTCCTGCAGGCTACATAGGAAGCACCTAAACTGCAGGCACCATAGAGTCAGCTAACACGACCTCAACACGACAGGACAATGCATTGGAGGCAAAATTACCTTCACACTACCCGGAAACAGCTGGCATGCTGGAACCAGGCTGGGCAGGAGGGAGCACCCGTGCCAAAGACACTTCTGTTATGATAAGGTAATTCAGTACCACAATGGACATAGAAGTCAGAGCACATACAGTGACCTGACAATAACCCAAAAACATAGAACGAGCTCTGAGACGTGGGAACTCTGCTGACCGCAATCCCTAATCCTCTCCAACCCCATTAGAGGCAGCCGTGGATTGCGCCTAACGCTCCCTATGCAACTCGGCACAGCCTGAGAAACTAGCTAGCCTGAAGATAGAAAATAAGCCTACCTTGCCTCAGAGAAATACCCCAAAGGAAAAGGCAGCCCCCACATATAATGACTGTGAGTTAAGATGAAAAGACAAACGTAGAGATGAAATAGATTTAGCAAAGTGAGGCCCGACTTTCTGAACAGAGCGAGGATAGGAAAGGTAACTTTGCGGTCAACACAAAACCCTACAAACAACCACACAAAGGGGGCAAAAAGACCCTCCGTACCGAACTAACGGCACGGAGGTACACCCTCTGCGTCCCAGAGCTTCCAGCAAGCAAGAAAAAACAAATAGCAAGCTGGACAGAAAAAAAAACAGCAATCAAAAAGCAAAAGCGGAACTTAGCTATGCAGAGCAGCAGGCCACAGGAATGATCCAGGAGGAAACAGGTCCAATACTAGAACATTGACTGGAGGCCAGGATCAAAGCACTAGGTGGAGTTAAATAGAGCAGCACCTAATGACTTCACCACATCACCTGAGGAAGGAAACTCAGAAGCCGCAGTACCACTTTCCTCCACCAACGGAAGCTCACAGAGAGAATCAGCCGAAGTACCACTTGTGACCACAGGAGGGAGCTCTGCCACAGAATTCACAACAGTACCCCCCCCTTGAGGAGGGGTCACCGAACCCTCACCAGAGCCCCCAGGACGACCAGGATGAGCCATATGAAAGGCACGAACAAGATCGGGAGCATGGACATCAGAGGCAAAGACCCAGGAATTATCTTCCTGAGCATAACCCTTCCACTTAACCAGATACTGGAGTTTCCGTCTTGAAACACGAGAATCCAAAATCTTCTCCACAATATACTCCAACTCCCCCTCCACCAAAACCGGGGCAGGAGGATCAACAGATGGAACCATAGGTGCCACGTATCTCCGCAACAATGACCTATGGAATACGTTATGTATGGAAAAAGAATCTGGAAGGGTCAGATGAAAAGACACAGGATTAAGAACCTCAGAAATCCTATACGGACCAATGAAACGAGGTTTAAACTTAGGAGAGGAAACCTTCATAGGAATATGACGAGAAGATAACCAAACCAAATCCCCAACACGAAGTCGGGGACCCACACAGCATCTGCGATTAGCGAAACGTTGAGCCTTCTCCTGGGACAAGGTCAAATTGTCCACTACATGAGTCCAAATCTGCTGCAACCTGTCCACCACAGTATCCACACCAGGACAGTCCGAAGACTCAACCTGCCCTGAAGAGAAACGAGGATGGAACCCAGAGTTGCAGAAAAACGGCGAAACCAAGGTAGCCGAGCTGGCCCGATTATTAAGGGCGAACTCAGCCAAAGGCAAAAAGGACACCCAGTCATCCTGATCAGCAGAAACAAAGCATCTCAGATATGTTTCCAAGGTCTGATTGGTTCGTTCGGTCTGGCCATTAGTCTGAGGATGGAAAGCCGAGGAAAAAGACAAGTCAATGACCATCCTACCACAAAAGGCTCGCCAAAACCTCGAAACAAACTGGGAACCTCTGTCAGAAACGATATTTTCTGGAATGCCATGTAAATGAACCACATGCTGGAAGAACAATGGCACCAAATCAGAGGAGGAAGGTAATTTAGACAAGGGTACCAAATGGACCATCTTAGAGAAGCGATCACAGACCACCCAAATGACTGACATCTTTTGAGAGACGGGAAGATCTGAAATAAAATCCATAGAGATATGTGTCCAAGGCCTCTTCGGGACCGGCAAGGGCAAAAGCAACCCACTGGCACGAGAACAGCAGGGCTTAGCCCGAGCACAAATCCCACAGGACTGCACAAAAGTACGCACATCCCGCGACAGAGATGGCCACCAAAAGGATCTAGCCACTAACTCTCTGGTACCAAAGATTCCAGGATGACCAGCCAACACCGAACAATGAACCTCAGAGATAACTTTATTCGTCCACCTATCAGGGACAAACAGTTTCTCCGCTGGGCAACGATCAGGTTTATTAGCCTGAAATTTTTGCAGCACCCGCCGCAAATCAGGGGAGATGGCAGACACAATTACTCCCTCTTTGAGGATACCCGCCGGCTCAGATAAACCCGGAGAGTCGGGCACAAAACTCCTAGACAGAGCATCCGCCTTCACATTTTTAGAGCCCTGAAGGTACGAAATCACAAAGTCAAAACGGGCAAAAAACAGCGACCAACGAGCCTGTCTAGGATTCAACCGCTTGGCAGACTCGAGATAAGTCAAGTTCTTATGATCAGTCAAGACCACCACACGATGCTTAGCTCCTTCAAGCCAATGACGCCACTCCTCGAATGCCCACTTCATGGCCAGCAACTCTCGATTACCCACATCATAATTTCGCTCAGCAGGCAAAAACTTCCTGGAAAAGAAGGCGCATGGTTTCATCACCGAGCAATCAGAACTTCTCTGCGACAAAACAGCCCCTGCTCCAATCTCAGAAGCATCAACCTCGACCTGGAACGGAAGCGAAACATCTGGTTGACACAACACAGGTGCAGAAGAAAAACGACGCTTCAACTCTTGAAAAGCTTCCACAGCAGCAGAAGACCAATTGACCACATCAGCACCCTTCTTGGTTAAATCGGTCAATGGTTTAGCAATACTAGAAAAATTGCAGATGAAGCGACGATAAAAATTAGCAAAGCCCAGAAACTTTTGCAGACTTTTCAGAGATGTCGGCTGAGTCCAATCATGGATGGCTTGGACTTTAACAGGGTCCATCTCGATAGTAGAAGGGGAAAACATGAACCCCAAAAATGAAACCTTCTGAACACCAAAGAGACACTTTGATCCCTTCACAAACAAAGAATTAGCACGCAGGACCTGGAACACCGTTCTGACCTGCTTCACATGAGACTCCCAATCATCCGAAAAGATCAAAATGTCATCCAAGTACACAATCAGGAATTTATCCAGGTAATCTCGGAAGATGTCATGCATAAAGGACTGAAACACTGATGGAGCATTGGCAAGTCCGAATGGCATTACTAGATACTCAAAATGGCCCTCGGGCGTATTAAATGCAGTTTTCCATTCATCGCCTCGCTTAATACGCACAAGATTATACGCACCACGAAGATCTATCTTGGTGAACCAACTAGCCCCCTTAATCCGAGCAAACAAATCAGATAACAACGGCAAGGGGTACTTAAATTTAACCGGGATCTTATTTAGAAGGCGGTAATCTATACAAGGTCTCAGCGAACCATCCTTCTTGGCTACAAAAAAGAACCCTGCTCCTAATGGCGACGATGACGGGCGAATATGCCCCCTCTCCAAGGACTCCTTCACATAACTCCGCATAGCGGCGTGCTCAGGCACAGATAAATTAAACAGTCGACCTTTTGGGAATTTACTACCAGGAATCAAATCGATAGCACAATCACAATCCCTATGCGGAGGTAGGGTATCGGACTTGAGCTCATCAAATACATCCTGGTAATCAGACAAGAACTCTGGAACCTCAGAAGGGGTGGATGACGAAATAGACAGAAATGGGACATCACCATGTACCCCCTGACAACCCCAGCTGGACACAGACATGGATTTCCAATCTAATACTGGATTATGGACTTGTAGCCATGGCAACCCCAACACGACCACATCATGCAGATTATGCAACACCAGAAAGCGAATAACCTCCTGATGTGCAGGAGCCATGCACATGGTCAGCTGGGTCCAGTACTGAGGCTTATTCTTGGCCAAAGGCGTAGCATCAATTCCTCTCAATGGAATAGGACACTGCAAGGGCTCCAAGAAAAACCCACAACGCCTAGCATACTCCAAGTCCATCAAATTCAGGGCAGCGCCTGAATCCACAAATGCCATGACAGAATACGATGACAAGGAGCAGATCAAGGTAACGGACAGAAGAAATTTTGACTGTACCGTACCAATGGTGGCAGATCTAGCGAACCGCTTAGTGCGCTTAAGACAATCAGAGATAGCATGAGTGGAATCACCACAGTAGAAACACAGCCCACTCAGACGTCTGTGTTCTTGCCGTTCAACTCTGGTCAAAGTCCTATCGCACTGCATAGGCTCAGGTTTAAGCTCAGGTAATACCGCCAAATGGTGCACAGATTTACGCTCACGCAAGCGTCGACCGATCTGAATGGCCAAAGACATAGACTCATTCAGACCAGCAGGCATAGGAAATCCCACCATGACATCCTTAAGGGCTTCAGAGAGACCTTTTCTGAAAATAGCTGCGAGCGCACCTTCATTCCATTGAGTGAGTACGGACCACTTTCTAAATTTCTGACAATATACCTCTATCTCATCCTGACCCTGACACAGAGCCAGCAAATTTTTCTCTGCCTGATCCACTGAATTAGGCTCATCGTACAGCAATCCGAGCGCCAGGAAAAACGCATCAACATTACTCAATGCAGGATCTCCTGGCGCAAGGGAAAATGCCCAGTCTTGAGGGTCGCCACGCAAAAAAGAAATAATAATTCTCACTTGTTGAACTGGGCCACCAGAGGAGCGAGGTTTCAAGACCAGAAACAGTTTGCAATTATTTTTGAAATTCACAAACTTGGCTCTATCACCATAAAACAAATCAGGAATAGGAATTCTTGGTTCTATCATAGGCTTCTGAACCACCAAATCTTGAATCTTTTGTACATTTATAACGAGATTATCCATTGAAGAGCACAGACCCTGAATGTCCATGTCCACACCTGTGTCCTGAACCACCCAAATGTCTAGGGGAAAAAAAGGCAAAACACAGTGCAGAGAAAAAAAAATGGTCTCAGAACTTCTTTTTTCCCTCTATTGAGAATCATTAGTACTTTTGGCCTCCAGTACTGTCATGATCTGGTAATTCAGTACCACAATGGACATAGGAGTCAGAGCACATACAGTGACCTGACAATAACCCAAAAACATAGAACAAGCTCTGAGACGTGGAAACTCTGCTGACCGCAATCCCTAATCCTCTCCAACACAACTAGAGGCAGCCGTGGATTGCGCCTAACGCTCCCTATGCAACTCGGCACAGCCTGAGAAACTAGCTAGCCTGAAGATAGAAAATAAGCCTACATTGCCTCAGAGAAATACCCCAAAGGAAAAGGCAGCCCCCACATATAATGACTGTGAGTTAAGATGAAAAGACAAACGTAGAGATGAAATAGATTTAGTAAAGTGAGGCCCGACTTTCTGAACAGAGCGAGGATAGGAAAGGTAACTTTGCGGTCAACACAAAACCCTACAAAAACCACGCAAAGGGGGCAAAAAGACCCTCCGTACCGAACTAACGGCACGGAGGTACACCCTCTGCGTCCCAGAGCTTCCAGCAAGCACGAGAAAACAAATAAGCAAGCTGGACAGAAAAAAACAGCAAACAAAAAGCAAAAGCGGAACTTAGCTATGCAGAGCAGCAGGCCACAGGAATGATCCAGGAGGAAACAGGTCCAATACTAGAACATTGACTGGAGGCCAGGATCAAAGCACTAGGTGGAGTTAAATAGAGCAGCACCTAATGACTTCACCACATCACCTGAGGAAGGAAACTCAGAAGCCGCAGTACCACTTTCCTCCACCAACGGAAGCTCACAGAGAGAATCAGCCGAAGTACCACTTGTGACCACAGGAGGGAGCTCTGCCACAGAATTCACAACAGGCTTGGACCTTAACAGGGTCCATCTCGATAGTAGAAGGGGAAAAGATGAACCCCAAAAATGAAACCTTCTGAACACCAAAGAGACACTTTGATCCCTTCACAAACAAAGAATTAGCACGCAGGACCTGAAACACCGTTCTGACCTGCTTCACATGAGACTCCCAATCATCCGAGAAGATCAAAATGTCATCCAAGTACACAATCAGGAATTTATCCAGGTACTCTCGGAAGATGTCATGCATAAAGGACTGAAACACTGATGGAGCATTGGCAAGTCCGAATGGCATTACTAGATACTCAAAATGGCCCTCGGGCGTATTAAATGCAGTTTTCCATTCATCGCCTCGCTTAATACGCACAAGTTTATACGCACCACGAAGATCTATCTTGGTGAACCAACTAGCCCCCTTAATCCGAGCAAACAAATCAGATAACAACGGCAAGGGGTACTGAAATTTAACCGTGATCTTATTTAGAAGGCGGTAATCTATACAAGGTCTCAGCGAACCATCCTTCTTGGCCACAAAAAAGAACCCTGCTCCTAATGGCGACGATGACGGGCGAATATGCCCCTTCTCCAAGGACTCCTTCACATAACTCCGCATAGCGGCGTGCTCAGGCACAGATAAATTAAACAGTCGACCTTTTGGGAATTTACTACCAGGAATCAAATCGATAGCACAATCACAATCCCTATGCGGAGGTAGGGTATCGGACTTGAGCTCATCAAATACATCCCGGTAATCAGACAAGAACTCTGGAACCTCAGAAGGGGTGGATGACGAAATAGACAGAAATGGGACATCACCATGTACCCCCTGACAACCCCAGCTGGACACAGACATGGATTTCCAATCTAATACTGGATTATGGACTTGTAGCCATGGCAACCACAACACGACCACATCATGCAGATTATGCAACACCAGAAAGCGAATAACCTCCTGATGTGCAGGAGCCATGCACATGGTCAGCTGGGTCCAGTACTGAGGCTTATTCTTGGCCAAAGGCGTAGCATCAATTCCTCTCAATGGAATAGGACACTGCAAGGGCTCCAAGAAAAACCCACAACGCCTAGCATACTCCAAGTCCATCAAATTCAGGGCAGCGCCTGAATCCACAAATGCCATGACAGAATAAGATGACAAAGAGCAGATCAAGGTAACGGACAAAAGAAATTTTGACTGTACCGTAGCAATGGTGGCAGACCTAGCGAACCGCTTAGTGCGTTTAGGACAATCAGAGATAGCATGAGTGGAATCACCACAGTAGAAACACAGCCCATTCAGACGTCTGTGTTCTTGCCGTTCAACTCTGGTCAAAGTCCTATCGCACTGCGTAGGCTCAGGTTTATGCTCAGATAATACCGCCAAATGGTGCACAGATTTACGCTCACGCAAGCGTCGACCGATCTGAATGGCCAAAGACATAGACTCATTCAGACCAGCAGGCATAGGAAATCCCACCATGATATCCTTAAGGGCTTCAGAGAGACCCTTTCTGAAAATAGCTGCGAGCGCACCTTCATTCCATTGAGTGAGTACGGACCACTTTCTAAATTTCTGACAATATACCTCTATCTCATCCTGACCCTGACACAGAGCCAGCAAATTTTTCTCTGCCTGATCCACTGAATTAGGTTCATCGTACAGCAATCCGAGCGCCAGGAAAAACGCATCGATATTACTTAATGCAGGATCTCCTGACGCAAGAGAAAATGCCCAGTCCTGAGGGTCGCCACGTAAAAAAGAAATAATGATCCTAACTTGTTGAACTGGGTCACCAGAGGAGCGAGGTTTCAAAGCCAGAAATAGTTTACAATTATTTTTGAAACTCAGAAATTTAGTTCTATCTCCAAAAAACAAATCAGGAATAGGAATTCTTGGTTCTAACATAGAATTCTGAACCACAAAGTCTTGAATATTTTGTACTCTTGCAGTGAGCTGATCCACACATGAAGACAGACCTTTAATGTCCATCGCTACACCTGTGTCCTGAACCACCCAAATGTCTAGGGGAAAAAAAAGGCAAAACACAGTGCAGAGAAAAAAAAATGGTCTCAGAACTTCTTTTTTCCCTCTATTGAGAATCATTAGTACTTTTGGCCTCCAGTACTATTGTGATAAGGTAATTCAGTACCACAATGGACATAGAAGTCAGAGCACATACAGTGACCTGACAATAACCCAAAAACATAGAACGAGCTCTGAGACGTGGGAACTCTGCTGACCGCAATCCCTAATCCTCTCCAACCACACTAGAGGCAGCCGTGGATTGCGCCTAACGCGCTCCCTATGCAAATCGGCACAGCCTGAGAAACTAGCTAGCCTGAAGATAGAAAATAAGCCTACCTTGCCTCAGAGAAATACCCCAAAGGAAAAGGCAGCCCCCACATATAATGACTGTTAGTTAAGATGAAAAGACAAACGTAGAGATGAAATAGATTTAGCAAAGTGAGGCCCGACTTTCTGAACAGAGCGAGGATAGGAAGGGTAACTTTGTGGTCAACACAAAACCCTACAAAAACCACGCAAAGGGGGCAAAAAGACCCTCCGTACCGAACTAACGGCACGGAGGTACACCCTCTGCGTACCAGAGCTTCCAGCAAGCAAGAAAAAACAAATAGCAAGCTGGACAGAAAAAAAAACAGCAATCAAAATAGCAAAAGCGGAACTTAGCTATGCAGAGCAGCAGGCCACAGGAACGATCCAGGAGGAAACAGGTCCAATACTAGAACATTGACTGGAGGCCAGGATCAGAGTACTAGGTGGAGTTAAATAGAGCAGCACCTAACGACATCACCACATCACCTGAGGAAGGAAACTCAGAAGCCGCAGTACCACTCTCCTCCAGCAACGGAAGCTCACAGAGAGAATCAGCCGAAGTACCACTTGTGACCACAGGAGGGAGCTCTGCCACAGAATTCACAACACACTTCTGAGCAGCAACTAGCGGTGTTGGAGCCCAGGGATTGCATGACAGAGTGTAGGCTGAGGCCTAATTGGAGCAAGTTGAAAGGGAACCTTTTACCCCCCTAGGCGTTAGCAACTGAAAGAGCCACCTTGTGCATCACTAACGCTGCACAAGGAAAAGGTGGCTCTTTTAATTATGCTCCTTGCACACGCTGAACTAAGCACTTATAAAATGTATCCCCTGATACCGTGAAACCATCCCGGGGGTGGGACTTTCCTTCGTAATGAGACGCAGCACAGCCGGCATTCATACCCCTTTGGCGACGGGCGCCGCCTCCCCGGCATTGTTTGAATCTGTCACGGAGCCCACGCTGTTATGTTAAACCTTGGCCATGCACAGTTAGCGCTGCCCGTCTTCTGACATAATTTGGTGACGGGCTGACTAAGCCTGTGCGACCGCGCTGCCAGAGATCCAGCCCCGCAGTGTCTTCTGATTTAGTCTCACTGTGGGGCTGGGATTCATGGGCATGCGCAGTGCATATCTTCGCCTCACTCATCTCCTTCCGCCTTCTTCAGACTGTGCGGCGTCAGCTGATCCTTAATCACATGCCACGGCCGTGACTCCGCACAGTCTGAGGAAGGCGGAAGGAGATGAGTAAGAGGCGAAGATATGCACTGCGCATTCCCATGAATCAAAGCCCCGCAGTGTGAATAAATCAGAAGACACAGCGGGGCGAGATCTCGGGCTGCGCGGCCGCATAGGCACATTCAGCCTGACATCAAATGATGTCAGAAGACGGGCAGCGCTAACTGCACATGCCCAAGGTTTAACATAACAGCGCAGGCTCCGGGACAGATTCAAACAACGCTGAGGATGAATGCCGGCTGTGCTGCGCCTCATTACGAATGAAAGTCCCACCTCTGGGATGGTTTCATGGTATCAGGAGGCAAATATTTTATAAGTGTTAAGTTCAGGGTCTGCAAGGAGCATAACTAAAATATCCACCTTGTCCAAATGCAGCATTAGTGCTGCACAAGGTGACTCTTTCAGTTACAAAAGCCTGGGGGGGACAGGTTCCCTTTACTTGCTGTAGTAGTGTCAGTATGGAGAGAGCAGGCGAAATTGCCGGATACACAGCTGGGGATCAGCTGAAGTTACTGAACCTCGATAACACGCAAGCAAGTGTTGACTGTGCATACAGCACTTTCGTGCAGCAACTGGCGGTGTTGGAGCCCAGGGTCAATGCTAAAAGCATAGTGTAGGCCGAGGCCTAATTGGAGAAAGTTTAATATCCATTATAGAAATCCTATATAGAAAAGAAATACCAAATAATATTGAAAATATATCCAATTACGTAAATACTACACAATAAGCATATACCCCAAAGAAAATATTTACTGACAACCAATCATGAAATTTAATCAAATTATTTTATTTTTAAAAAGACATAACACAACAAATAACACTTTTTTTTATTAAAAAATCAATATATATACAGTACAGACCAAAAGTTTGGACACACCTTCTCATGTAAAGATTTTTCTGTATTTTCACGACTATGAAAATTGTACATTCACACAGAAGGCATCAAAACAATGAATTAACACATGTGGAATTATATACTTAACAAAAAAGTGTGAAACAACTGAAAATATGTCTTATATTCTAGGTTCTTCAAAGTAGCCACCTTTTGCTTTGATGACTGCTTTGCACACTCTTGGCATTCTCTTGATGAGCTGAGAATGGTCACTGGGAATGGTTTTCACTTCACAGGTGTGCCCTGTCAGGTTTAATAAGTGGCATTTCTTGCCTTACAAATGGGGTTGGGACCATTAGTTGTGTTGAGCAGAAGTCCGGTGGATACACAGCTGATAGTCCTACTGAATAGACTGTTAGAATTTGTATTATGGCAAGAAAAAAGCAGCTAAGTAAAGGAAAATGAGTGGCTATCATTACTTTAAGAAATGAAGGTCAGTCAGTCCAAAAAATTGGGAAAACTTTGAAAGTGTCCCCAAGTGCAGTTGCAAAAACCATCAAGCGCTAGAAAGAAACTGGCTCACATGAGGTCCGCCCCAGGAAAGGAAGACCAAGAGTCACCTCTGCTTCTGAGGATAAGTTTATCCGAGTCACCAGCCTCAGAAATCGCAGGTTAACAGCAGCTCAGATTAGAGACCAGGTCAATGCCACACAGAGTTCTAGCAGCAGACACATCTCTACAACAACTGTTAAAAGGAGACTGTGCAGCAGGCCTTCATGGTAAAATAGCTGCTAGGAAACCACAGCTAAGGACAGACAACAAGCAGAAGAGACTTGTTTGGGCTAAAGAACACAAGGAATGGACATTTGACCAGTGGAAATTTGTGCTTTCGTCTGATGAGTCCAAATTTGAGATCTTTGGTTCCAACCACCGTGTCTTTGTGTGACGCAGAGAAGGTGAACGGATGGACTCTACATGCCTGGTTCCCACCGTGAAGCATGGAGGAGGAGATGTGATGGTGTGGGGGTGCTTTGCTGGTGACACTGTTGGGGATAAATTGAAGGCATACTGAACCAGCTTGGCTACCACAGCATCTTGCAGCAGCATGCTATTCCATCCAGTTTGCGTTTAGTTGGACCATCATTTATTTTTCAACAGGACAATGACCCCAAACATACCTCCTGGCTGTGTAAGGGCTATTTGACCAAGATGGAGAGTGATGGGGTGCTACGCCAGATGACCTGGCATCCACAGTCACCAGACCTGAACCCAATCGAGATGGTTTGGGGTGAGCTGGACCGCAGAATGAAGGCAAAAGGCCAACAAGTGCTAAGCATCTCTGGGAACTCCTTCAAGATTGTTGGAAGACCATTCCCGGTGACTACCTCTTGAAGCTCATCAAGAGAATGCCAAGAGTGTGCAAAGCAGTCATCAAAGCAAAAGGTGGCTACTTTGAAGAACCTAGAATTTAAGACATAATTTCAGCTGTTTCACACTTTTTTGTTAAGTATATAATTCCACATGTGTTAATTCATAGTTTTGATGCCTTCAGTGTGAATGTACAATTTTCATTGTCATGAATATACAGAAAAACCTTTAAATGAGAAGGTGTGTCCAAACCTTTGGTCTGTACTGTATATACAGTGGGGCAAAAAAGTATTTAGTCAGTCATCAATAGTGCAAGTTCCACCACTTAAAAAGATGAGAGGCGTCTGTAATTTACATCATAGGTAGACCTCAACTATGGGAGACAAACTGAGAAAAAAAAATCCAGAAAATCACATTGTCTGTTTTTTTTAACATTTTATTTGCATATTATGGTGGAAAATAAGTATTTGGTCAGAAACAAACAATCAAGATTTCTGGCTCTCACAGACCTGTAACTTCTTCTTTAAGAGTCTCCTCTTTCCTCTACTCATTACCTGTAGTAATGGCACCTGTTTAAACTTGTTATCAGAATAAAAAGACACCTGTGCACACCCTCAAACAGTCTGACTCCAAACTCCACTATGGTGAAGACCAAAGAGCTGTCAAAGGACACCAGAAACAAAATTGTAGCCCTGCACCAGGCTGGGAAGACTGAATCTGCAATAGCCAACCAGCTTGGAGTGAAGAAATCAACAGTGGGAGCATCAATTAGAAAATGGAAGACATACAAGACCACTGATAATCTCCCTCGATCTGGGGCTCCACGCAAAATCCCACCCCGTGGGGTCAGAATGATCACAAGAACGGTGAGCAAAAATCCCAGAACCACGCGGGGGGACCTAGTGAATGAACTGCAGAGAGCTGGGACCAATGTAACAAGGCCTACCATAAGTAACACACTACGCCACCATGGACTCAGATCCTGCAGTGCCAGACGTGTCCCACTGCTTAAGCCAGTACATGTCCGGGCCCGTCTGAAGTTTGCTAGAGAGCATTTGGATGATCCAGAGGAGTTTTGGGAGAATGTCCTATGGTCTGATGAAACCAAACTGGAACTGTTTGGTAGAAACACAACTTGTCGTGTTTGGAGGAAAAAGAATACTGAGTTGCATCCATCAAACACCATACCTACTGTAAAGCATGGTGGTGGAAACATCATGCTTTGGGGCTGTTTCTCTGCAAAGGGGCCAGGACGACTGATCCGGGTACATGAAATAATGAATGGGGCCATGTATCGTGAGATTTTGAGTGCAAACCTCCTTCCATCAGCAAGGGCATTGAAGATGAAACGTGGCTGGGTCTTTCAACATGACAATGATCCAAAGCACACCGCCAGGGCAACGAAGGAGTGGCTTTGTAAGAAGCATTTCAAGGTCCTGGAGTGGCTTAGCCAGTCTCCAGATCTCAACCCTATAGAAAACCTTTGAATGGAGTTGAAAGTCCGTGTTGCCAAGCAAAAAGCCAAAAACATCACTGCTCTAGAGGAGATCTGCATGGAGGAATGGGCCAACATACCAACAACAGTGTGTGGCAACCTTGTGAAGACTTACAGAAAACGTTTGACCTCTGTCATTGTCAACAAAGGATATATTACAAAGTATTGAGATGAAATTTTGTTTCTGACCAAATACTTATTTTCCACCATAATATGCAAATAAAATGTTAAAAAAAACAGACAATCTGATTTTCTGGGGGTTTTTTTCTCAGTTTGTCTCCCATAGTTGAGGTCTACCTATGATGTAAATTACAGATGCCTCTCATCTTTTTAAGTGGTGGAACTTGCACTATTGATGACTGACTAAATACTTTTTTGCCCCACTGTATATATATATAGTTATGGAAATAAAATTTGAATAAAAATATGTACAATTTTAACTAGTATGTGGGGGGGCTAGGGCACACCAGTGTTGTGAATTCTGTGGCTGAGTTCACTTCTGTGGTCACAAGTGGTATTGCAGTCTCTGGGCTTCCTCCCTCAGGTGTTTTGGTGAGCTCGTTGGCTGCCTTGCTATTTAGCTCCACCTGAGTCTGTCTTCCTTGCTCCTTGTCAATGTTCCAGTGTTGGATCTGAGCTACTGCATCTTTCCTTGGGCCTGCTGCTTTGCTAGATAAGTGCTTCTAGTTTGTTTTCTGTTTTTTCTGTCCAGCTTGCTATTAACTTTTGCTGGAAGCTCTGAGAAGCAAAGGGGTGCACCGCCGTGCTGTTAGTTCGGCACGGTGGGTCTTTTTGCCCCTTTGCGTGGTTTTCGTTTTAGGGTTTTTTGTAGACTGCATAGTTCTCTTTGCTATCCTCGCTCTGTCTAGAATATCGGGCCTCACTTTGCTGAATCTATTTCATTCCTACGTTTGTCTTTTCATATTGCTAACAGTCATTATATGTGGGGGGCTGCCTATTCCTTTGGGGTATTTCTCTGAGGTAAGTCAGGCTTGTATTTCTATCTTCAGGCTAGTCAGCTCCTCAGGCAGTGCCGAGTTGCATAGGTAGTGATAGGCGCAATCCACTGCTGCTTATAGTTGTGTGAGGATAGATCAGGTACTGCAGTCTACAGAGATTCCACGTCTCAGAGCTCGTCCTATTGTTTTTGGTTTTTGCCAGATCTCTGTATGTGCGCTGATTACTGCACACTGTGTTGCCTGATTGCCAGCCATAACAGTACAAGGAGCCATACCAATGATTCCCAATAGAGGGAAAAAAGAAATCCTGACATCATTTTTTTTTCTTAGCTCTGTCTTCAGTCTTTTTTTCCCCCTAGACATTAGAGTGCTTCAGGACACAGCTGTGGACATGGATATTCAGGCTCTGTGCTCCTCAATGGATAATCTCGTTGTAAATGTACAAAAGATTCAAGATACTATTGATCAGAAATCGATGCTAGAACCAAGAATTCCGATTCCTGATTTGTTTTTTGGTGACAGAACTAAGTTCCTGAGCTTCAGAAATAATTGTAAGCTATTTTTGGCCTTGAAACCTCATTCTTCTGGTAATCCTATTCAACAGGTTTTGATTATTATTTCTTTTTTGCGCGGCGACCCACAGGACTGGGCGTTTTCTCTTGCACCAGGAGATTCTGCATTGAGTAATGTTGATGCATTTTTCCAGGCGCTGGGATTGCTTTACGATGAGCCTAATTCAGTGGATCAGGCTGAGAAAAATCTGCTGGCTTTATGCCAGGGTCAGGATGATGTAGAAGTATATTGTCAGAAATTTAGGAAGTGGTCAGTACTCACTCTGTGGAATGAATCTGCACTAGCGGCTTTGTTCAGAAAGGGTCTCTCTGAAGCTCTTAAGGATGTAATCGTGGGATTTCCTATGCCTGCTGGTTTGAATGAGTCTATGTCCTTGGCCATTCAGATCGGTCGTCGCTTGCGCGAGCGTAAATCTGTGCACCATCTGGCGGTATTGTCTGAGAGTAAACCTGAGCCTATGCAGTGCGACAGGACTATGACTAAAGTAGAACGGCAAGAACACAGACGTCTGAACAGACTGTGTTTCTATTGTGGTGATTCTACTCATGCTATTTCTAATTGTCCTAAACGCACTAGGCGGTTCGATAGCTCTGCCGTTATTGGTATTGTACAGTCCAAATTCCTTTTGTCCATTACCTTAATGTGCTCTTTGTCATCGTATTCTGTCATGGCGTTTGTGGATTCAGGCGCTGCCCTGAATCTGATGGATTTGGATTATGCTAAACGTTGTGGATTTTTCTTGGAGCCTTTGCGGTGTCCTATTCCGTTGAGAGGAATTGATGCTACACCTTTGGCCAAGAATAAGCCTCAGTACTGGGCCCAGCTGACCATGTGCATGGCTCCTGCACATCAGGAAGTTATTCGCTTTCTGGTACTGCATAATTTGCATGATGTGGTCGTGTTGGGGTTGCCATGGCTACAAACCCATAATCCAGTATTGGATTGGAACTCTATGTCGGTAACCAGCTGGGGTTGTCAGGGAGTACATGGTGATGTTCCATTTTTGTCTATTTCGTCATCCATTCCTTCTGACATCCCAGAGTTCTTGTCGGACTTTCAGGATGTATTTGAAGAGTCCAAGTCTGATGCCCTACCTCCGCATAGGAATTGTGATTGTGCTATCGATTTGATTCCTGGTAGTAAATTCCCTAAGGGTCGTTTATTTAATTTGTCCGTACCTGAACACACCGCTATGCGCAGTTATGTGAAGGAGTCCCTGGAGAAGGGACATATTCGCCCATCGTCGTCACCATTGGGAGCAGGGTTCTTTTTTGTAGCCAAGAAGGATGGTTCGCTAAGACCGTGTATTGATTACCGCCTTCTTAATAAGATCACTGTTAAGTTTCAGTATCCCTTGCCATTGATTTCTGACTTCTTTGCTCGGATTAAGGGGGCTAGTTGGTTTACTAAGATTGATCTTCGTGGTGCGTATAATCTGGTGAGAATCAGGCAGGGAGATGAATGGAAAACGGCATTTAATACGCCCGAGGGTCATTTTGAGTATCTGGTGATGCCGTTCGGACTTGCCAATGCTCCATCTGTTTTTCAGTCTTTTATGCATGACATTTTCCGTGAGTATCTGGATAAATTCTTGATTGTTTACTTGGATGACATTTTGATCTTCTCAGATGATTGGGAGTCTCATGTGAAGCAAGTCAGAATGGTTTTCCAGGTACTGCGTGCTAATTCCTTGTTCGTGAAGGGATCAAAGTGTCTCTTCGGTGTGCAGAAAGTTTCATTTTTGGGGTTCATCTTTTCCCCTTCTACTATCGAGATGGATCCGGTTAAGGTTCAGGCCATCCAGGATTGGACTCAGCCGACATCTCTAAAAAGTCTGCAGAAATTCCTGGGCTTTGCTAATTTTTATCGTCGCTTCATCTGTAATTTTTCTAGCATTGCCAGACCATTGACCGATTTGACCAAGAAGGGTGCTGATTTGGTTAATTGGTCTTCTGCTGCCGTGGAAGCTTTTCAGGAGTTGAAGCGTCGTTTTTGCTGTGCCCCTGTGTTGTGTCAACCTGATGTTTCTCTTCCGTTCCAGGTCGAGGTTGATGCTTCTGAGATTGGTGCAGGGGCGGTTTTGTCACAGAGAGGTTCTGGTTGCTCAGTGTTCAAACCATGTGCTTTCTTTTCCAGGAAATTTTCTGCTGCTGAGCGTAATTATGATGTGGGCAACCGAGAGTTGCTGGCCATGAAGTGGGCATTCGAGGAGTGGCGTCATTGGCTTGAGGGTGCTAAGCATCGCGTGGTGGTTTTGACTGATCATAAGAACCTTACTTATCTTGAGTCTGCCAAGCGCTTGAATCCTAGACAGGCCCGTTGGTCGTTATTTTTTGCTCGTTTTGATTTTGTGATTTCATACCTTCCGGGCTCTAAAAATGTGAAGGCGGATGCTCTGTCTAGGAGTTTTGTGCCCGACTCTCCGGGGTTATCTGAGCCGGCGAGTATCCTCAAGGAAGGAGTCATTGTGTCTGCCATCTCCCCTGATTTGCGGAGAGTGTTGCAGAAATTTCAGGCTAATAAACCTGATCGTTGTCCGGCCGAGAAACTGTTCGTCCCTGATAGGTGGACTAGTAAAGTTATCTCTGAACTTCATTGTTCGGTGCTGGCCGGTCATCCAGGAATCTTTGGTACCAGGGAGTTGGTTGCTAGATCCTTCTGGTGGCCGTCTCTGTCACGGGATGTGCGTGCTTTTGTGCAGTCCTGTGGAATTTGTGCTAGGGCTAAGCCCTGCTGTTCACGTGCCAGTGGGTTGCTTTTGCCCTTGCCGGTCCCGAAGAGGCCTTGGACACATATTTCGATGGATTTCATTTCTGACCTTCCCGTTTCTCAAAAAATGTCGGTCATTTGGGTGGTCTGTGATCGCTTTTCTAAAATGGTCCATCTGGTGCCCTTGGTTAAATTGCCTTCCTCCTCTGATTTGGTGCCTTTGTTCTTCCAGCATGTGGTTCGTTTACATGGCATTCCTGAGAATATTGTTTCTGACAGAGGTTCCCAGTTTGTCTCGAGGTTCTGGCGAGCCTTTTGTGGTAGGATGGGCATTGACCTATCTTTCTCCTCGGCCTTCCATCCTCAGACTAATGGCCAGACCGAACGAACCAATCAGACCTTGGAAACATATCTGAGATGTTTTGTTTCCGCTGACCAGGATGATTGGGTGTCATTTTTGCCGTTGGCTGAGTTCGCCCTTAATAATCGGGCCAGCTCGGCTACCTTGGTCTCTCCATTTTTCTGCAATTCTGGGTTCCATCCTCGTTTCTCTTCAGGACAGGTTGAGTCTTCGGACTGTCCTGGTGTGGATTCTGTGGTGGACAGGTTGCAGCAGATCTGGACTCAGGTAGTGGACAATTTGACCTTGTCCCAGGAGAAGGCTCAGCTTTTCGCTAATCGCAGACGCCGTGTGGGACCCCGACTTCGTGTTGGGGATCTGGTTTGGTTATCTTCTCGTCATATTCCTATGAAGGTTTCCTCTCCTAAATTTAAACCTCGTTTTATTGGTCCGTATAGGATTTCTGAGATTCTCAATCCGGTGTCTTTTCGTCTGACCCTCCCAGACTCCTTTTCCATACATAATGTATTCCATAGGTCGTTGTTGAGGAGATACGTGGCACCTATGGTTCCATCTGTGGAGCCTCCTGCCCCTGTTTTGGTGGAGGGGGAATTGGAGTATATTGTGGAGAAGATTTTGGATTATCATGTCTCTAGACGGAAACTCCAGTATCTGGTCAAATGGAAGGGTTATGCTCAGGAAGATAATTCCTGGGTTTTTGCCTCTGATGTCCATGCCCCAGATCTTGTTCGTGCCTTTCATGTGGCTCATCCTGGTCGGCCTGGGGGTTCTGGTGAGGGTTCGGTGACCCCTCCTCAAGGGGGGGGTACTGTTGTGAATTCTGTGGCTGAGTTCACTTCTGTGGTCACAAGTGGTATTGCAGACTCTGGGCTTCCTCCCTCAGGTGTTTTGGTGAGCTCGTTGGCTGCCTTGCTATTTAGCTCCACCTGAGTCTGTCTTCCTTGCTCCTTGTCAATGTTCCAGTGTTGGATCTGAGCTACTGCATCTTTCCTTGGGCCTGCTGCTTTGCTAGATAAGTGCTTCTAGTTTGTTTTCTGTTTTTTCTGTCCAGCTTGCTATTAACTTTTGCTGGAAGCTCTGAGAAGCAAAGGGGTGCACCGCCGTGCTGTTAGTTCGGCACGGTGGGTCTTTTTGCCCCTTTGCGTGGTTTTCGTTTTAGGGTTTTTTGTAGACTGCATAGTTCTCTTTGCTATCCTCGCTCTGTCTAGAATATCGGGCCTCACTTTGCTGAATCTATTTCATTCCTACGTTTGTCTTTTCATCTTGCTAACAGTCATTATATGTGGGGGGCTGCCTATTCCTTTGGGGTATTTCTCTGAGGTAAGTCAGGCTTGTATTTCTATCTTCAGGCTAGTCAGCTCCTCAGGCAGTGCCGAGTTGCATAGGTAGTGATAGGCGCAATCCACTGCTGCTTATAGTTGTGTGAGGATAGATCAGGTACTGCAGTCTACAGAGATTCCACGTCTCAGAGCTCGTCCTATTGTTTTTGGTTTTTGCCAGATCTCTGTATGTGCGCTGATTACTGCACGCTGTGTTGCCTGATTGCCAGCCATAACACACCAGGACTGATTGATAGCAAACAAATAATATATTATATCAAATAAATACAAATGTATTCTAAAAAAGACATATATATCAATACACAATCATTACACGGCTGACAAAGAAATATTTTATATATATTCACAATGAAACACAATAAAAGATATGTAAATAATATTAAATAAATAATATTTCATGTGATAAATAAAAAAATATATATACATAAATATACCTGATTTAATAAATAATAATGTAATCTAATATATAAAGCTGAATGTGTGTATGTGTGTATGTATGTCCAGGATTGGCATCTGCACAGTCGCAGCTACAGCCACAAAATTTTGCACAGTCATACGTCTGGACCCCGAGAGCATCATAGGCTATATTGTGAGGTGAAATTTTAACCCCGCGCGTTCCAATTCACCAAACAATTTTGCCCCTATCTACGTAATGGGGAAAAAAGTGAAAGGAAAAGTGTTGGAGGTGTTGAAGCTACAGCCACAAAATTTTGCACAGTCACACGTCTGGATCCCGAGAGCGTCATAGGCTATGTTGTGAGGCAAAATTTTAACCCCACGCGTTCCTATTCACCAAACAATTTTGCCCCTATCTACATAATGGGGAAAAAAGTGAAAGGAAAAGTGTTGGAGGCGTCGAAGCTACAGCCACAAAATTTTGCACAGTCACACGTCTGGACCCCGAGAGCATCATAGGCTATGTTGTGAGGCGAAATTTTAACCCCGCGCGTTCCAATTCACCAAACAATTTTGCCCCTATCTACATAATGGGGAAAAAAGTGAAAGGAAAAGTGTTGGAGGCGTCGAAACTACAGCCACCAAATCTTGCACAGTCACACGTCTGGACCCTGAGAGCGTCATAGGCTATGTTGTGAGGCGAAATTTTAACCCCGCGCGTTCCAATTCACCAAACAATTTTGCCCCTATCTACATAATGGGAAAAAATGAAAGGAAAAGTGTAGGAGACAAATTGACAGCTGCCAGATGTGAACAAGGGGGACGTAAAGAGTGAGAGCGATGGCGCCAAAGAGTATATACCGTACAGTTGCTAAGGTGGGGCCCCGACATGGGATACTCACCACACACGGGGATATGAACACACACACAAAATGCGCCACACACTACCACGTGCTTGAACACATATCACCCTAAGCACACATTTCACCACACATATGCCAACATCGCCACATAAAAGTCGAAACACAAAAGTCGCCGCTCAAAACTCGCCACGCGCAGAACTCGCCACATGCAAAAACTAGGCTCTTGCAAAACTCGCCACAAGTGCAAAACTCACCTCATGGAAAACTTGCCACACGCAAAACTTGCACACGCGGAAAAATTGCCACATGCACAAAAGTTGCAACACATGCAAAATTTGCCTCACACAAAACTCGGCACGCGCAAAACTCGCCATGCGCAAAACTTGCTGCACACAAGTTGCTACACTAACCTGTCACATGCAACTCGACACACAAAAAGTTGCTACACTCATGTTGCCACACAAAACTCATCTCACAAAAGTCGCTACATGCATGTCGCCACACGCAACTCAACACACACAACTTGACAAACGAAACTCGCCCTAAAACACACACAAGTCTGGTCTTATCCTTCAAAAATAAAAATCTGATTAATAAGCAGACAAACTACAACAAATGTACCATATAGGAAATACGGCAGCTGTCAGTCACATGACCTGTCTATTATGTGTATGTGTGAGCTAATATATACTGCCAGGGGGAGGGCTTCCTGTTGGCTGGGGATTTATCAGGCTGCCAATTTAGCTTACAAATACTGAGGTAAAAATACTGAGCAAATAATGTGTGAACAAGGTCTAATACAGGAGGAGATGACACACAGGTATATACTATATACAGGGGAGATGACACACAGATATATACTATATACAGGAGAGATGACACACAGGTATATACTATATAGAGGAGATGACATACAGGTACATATATATACAGGAGGAGATGACATACAGGTATATACTATATACAGGAGGAGATGACACACAGGTATATACTATATACAGGAGCAGATGACCTACAGGTATATACTATATACAGGAGGAGATGACATACAGGTATATGCTATATATAGAAGATGACATGCAGGCATATACTATATACAGGAGGAGATGACACACAGATATATACTATATACAGGGGAGATGACACACAGGTATATACTATATACAGGAGGAGATGACATACAGGTATATACTATATACTAGATTGTGGCCCGATTCTAACGCATCGGGTATTCTAGAATATGCATGTCCCCGTAGTATATGGACAATGATGATTCCAGAATTCGCGGCAGACTGTGCCTGTCGCTGATTGGTCTAGGCAACCTTTATGACATCATCGTCGCCATGGCAACCATTATGACATCTACGTCGATATTGTGCCCGTCGCTGAATCAGAGACGCGGGATTTCTACATCCTTTATGACATCATCATCGCTGTGCCCGTTGCTGATTGGTCGAGGCCTGGCGGCCTCGACCAATCAGAGACGCGGGATTTCTACGTCGATGCTGTGCCGGTCTCTGATTGGTCGAGGCCTGGCGGCCTCGACCAATCAGAGACGCGGGATTTCCAGGACAGACAGACAGACAGACAGACAGATGGAAAAACCCTTAGACAATTATATATATAGATAGAAAGAGATGACATTCAGGTATATACTATATATAGGGGAGATGACACACAGCAGGTATATAATATATACAGGGGAGATGACATACAGGTATATACTATATGCAGGAGATGACATACAGATGTATACTATATATAAGGGAGATGACAAACATGTATATACTGAGGTGATGAGGTGAAAATGAGAGGTGTGAGGTGAAAATGAAAAGGTGTGAGTGCAAAATGAGATGAGTGAGGAAAAATAGTGGAGTGATCAGAAAATGACAGATGTGAGGTTGAAATGACAAGTGTTAGGGGGGAATGAGAGGAGTGAGGGAGAAAATGAGAGATGTGAGGGAGAAAATGAGAGATGTGAGGGGGAAAATGAAAGATGTGATTGGGAAAATGAGAGGCGTGATGGGAAAATAAGAGAAGTGAGGTGCTATAACCAACCACAGATATTTACTATGCCCAGGCAACACCGGGCTCTTCAGCTAGTCTAATATATAAAGCTGAATGTGTGTGTGTATGTGTGTGTGTGTGTGTGTGTGTGTATGTGTGTATGTCCGGGATTGGCATCTGCACCGTCGCAGCTACAGCCACAAAATTTTGCACAGTCACACGTCTGGACCCCGAGAGCGTCATAGCCTATGTTGTGAGGCAAAATTTTAACCCCGCGTATTCCAATGCACCAAAATTTTTTTGCCCCTATCTACATAATGGGGAAAAAAGTGAAAGGAAAAGTGTTGGAGGCGTCGCAGCTACAGCCACAACATTTTGCACAGTCACACGTCTGGACCCTGAGAGCATCATAGGCTATGTTGTGAGGTGAAATTTTAACTCCGCGCTTTCCAATTCACCAAACTATTTTTCCCCTATCTACATAATGGGGAAAAGTGAAAGGAAAAGTGTTGGAGGCAAATTGACAGCTGCCAGATGTGAACAAGGGGGACTTACAGAATGAGAGCGATGGCGCAAAAGAGTATATACCGTACAGTTGCTAAGGTGGGGCCCCGACATGAGATACTCACCACACATGGGGATATGAACACACACACAAAATGCGCCACACACTACCACGTGCTTGAACACATATACCACCCTCAGCACACATTTCATCACACATACACCAACCTCGCCACATAAAAGTCGAAACACAAAAGTCGCCGCTAGGGTTGAGCGAAACGGGTCGAACATTTTCAAAAGTCGCCGACTTTTGGCTAAGTCGGGGTTTCATGAAACCCGATCCGACCCCTGTGCGGGGTCGGCCATGCGGTACGCGACTTTCGCGCCAAAGTCGCGTTTCAATGACGCGAAAAGCGCCATTTCTCAGCCAATGAAGGTAAACGCAGAGTGTGGGCAGCGTGATGACATAGGTCCTGGTCCCCACCATCTTAGAGAAGGGCATTGCAGTGATTGGCTTGCTGTCTGCAAGGGGCTATAAAGAGGCGTTCCCGCCGACCGCCATCTTACTGCTGCTGATCTGAGCTTAGGGAGAGGTTGCTGCCGCTTTGTCAGAAGCAGGGATAGCGTTAGGCAGGGTCCATTAACCACAAAACCGCTTGTGCTGCAGCGATTTGCACTGTCCAACACCACCCTCGGTGTGCAGGGACAGTGGAAGTTTTTTTTTTTTTTTTTTTTCCCCTCAGCGCTGTAGCTCATTGGGCTGCCCTAGAAGGCTCCCTGATAGCTGCATTGCTGTGTGTACGCCGCTGTGCAAACCAACTGCTTTTTTCAAAGCACAAATCCTCTTGTTCCTTCCTTTCTGCACAGCTATCTTTTTTGTTTGTCCACACTTTTTATTTCATTTGTGCATCAGTCCACTCCTTATTGCTGCCTGCCATACCTGGCTGAGATTACTGCAGGCAGGGAGATAGTAATTGTAGGACATTCCCTGTTTTTTTTTTTTTGGTGGGAGATTAAGATTGGCAATTTGGCATTTCTGCTAGAGTGCCATCCCTGTGTGTGCCATCTCTCTCACATAGTGGGCCATAGAAAGCCTTTTCATTTTTCTGTATTTTTTTTTGTGGGGTGTATAAATTCTCCCTGATAAAAATACAGTGGGAGATTAATATTGGCCTTTGGGCTTGTGTGCCAGTCCTGAGTGTGCCATCTCTCTCACAAATAGTGGGCCATAGAAAGCCTATTTTATTTTTTTGGGGGTTTTATAAATTCTCCCTGAAAAAAAGGGAGATTAATATTGGCCTCTGGGCTTGTGTGCCAGTCCTGAGCGTGCCATCTGTGCCAGCCCTGAGCGTGCCATCTCTCTCACAAATAGTGGGCCATAGAAAGCCTATTTATTTTTTTTTTTGGTTTTATAAATTCTCCCTGAAAAAAAGGGAGATTAATATTGGCCTCTGGGCTTGTGTGCCAGTCCTGAGCGTGCCATCTGTGCCAGCCCTGAGCGTGCCATCTCTCTCACAAATAGTGGGCCATAGAAAGCCTATTTAATTTTTTTTTTTGTTTTATAAATTTTCCCTGAAAAAAGGGAGATTAATATTGGCCTCTGGGCTTGTGTGCCAGTTGTGAGCGTGCCATCTGTGCCAGTCCTGAGCGTGCCATCTCTCTCACAAATAGTGGGCCATAGAAAGCCTATTTAAATTTTTTTTTGGTTTTATAAATTCTCCCAGAAAAAAAGGGAGATTAATATTGGCCTCTGGGCTTCTGTGCCAGTCCTGAGCGTGCCATCTGTGCCAGTCCTGAGCGTCCCATCTCTCTCACAAATAGTGGGCCATAGAAAGCCTATTTTATTTTTTTTGGGGGTTTTATAATTTCTCCCTGAAAAAAAGGGAGATTAATATTGGCCTCTGGGCTTGTGTGCCAGTCCTGAGCGTGCCATCTGTGCCAGCCCTGAGCGTGCCATCTCTCTCACAAATAGTGGGCCATAGAAAGCCTATTTATTTTTTTTTTTTGTTTTATAAATTTTCCCTGAAAAAAGGGAGATTAATATTGGCCTCTGGGCTTGTGTGCCAGTTGTGAGCGTGCCATCTGTGCCAGTCCTGAGCGTGCCATCTCTCTCACAAATAGTGGGCCATAGAAAGCCTATTTAAATATTTTTTTGGTTTTATAAATTCTCCCAGAAAAAAAGGGAGATTAATATTGGCCTCTGGGCTTCTGTGCCAGTCCTGAGCGTGCCATCTGTGCCAGTCCTGAGCGTCCCATCTCTCTCACAAATAGTGGGCCATAGAAAGCCTATTTTATTTTTTTTTTGGGTTTTAGAAATTCTCCCTGGAAAAAAAAAGGGAGATTAATATTGCCCTTTGGGCTTGTGTGCCAGTACTAAGCGTTCCATCTCTCTCTCTCTCTCTCTCAGTCAGTGGGCCATAGAACGCCTATTTTTGGTTTTATTTGTTTTATAAATTCTCCCTGAAAAAATCATTTTATTTTATTTGGTTTCTAAATTCTTCCTGATAAAATCTTTTTTTTTTTATTATTTTTTTTTCTAAAGTCTCCCTGAAAAAAAAAAAAAAAAACAGTGGGAGATTAATATTGGCCTTTCTGCTTGTGTGCCAGTCTTGACTCCTGGGTGTGCCATCTCTCTCTCTCTCTCTCTCTCTCTCTCTCTCCAATTGTGGTCCATAGAAAGCCTATATTTTTTTTCCTTGATTTGGGTTCTAAAATCTACCAGAGAAAATAACTACATCAATCATTGGTAGAAAAATATTGGCCTCTGGGTTTGTGTGCCACTCCTGACTCCTGTGTGCGTCATCTCTCAGTCAGTGGGCCATAGAACGCCTATTTTTGTTTTTATTTGTTTTATAAATTCTCCCTGAAAAAATCATTTTATTTTATTTGGTTTCTAAATTCTTCCTGATAAAATCATATTTTTTTTATTATTTTTTTTTCTAAAGTCTCCCTGAAAAAAAAAAAAAAAAACAGTGGGAGATTAATATTGGCCTTTCTGCTTGTGTGCCAGTCTTGACTCCTGGGTGCGTCATCTCTCAGTCAGTGGGCCATAGAACGCCTATTTTTGGTTTTATTTGTTTTCTAAATTCTCCCTGAAAAAATCATTTTATTTTATTTGGTTTCTAAATTCTTCCTGATAAAATCACATTTTTTTATTATTTTTTTTTCTAAAGTCTCCCTGAAAAAAAAAAAAAAAAACAGTGGGAGATTAATATTGGCCTTTCTGCTTGTGTGCCAGTCTTGACTCCTGGGTGCGTCATCTCTCAGTCAGTGGGCCATAGAACGCCTATTTTTGGTTTTATTTGTTTTATAAATTCTCCCTGAAAAAATCATTTTATTTTATTTGGTTTCTAAATTCTTCCTGATAAAATCATATTTTTTTTATTATTTTTTTTTCTAAAGTCTCCCTGAAAAAAAAAAAAAAAAAACAACCAAAAAAAACAGTGGGAGATTAATATTGGCCTTTCTGCTTGTGTGCCAGTCTTGACTCCTGGGTGTGCCATCTCTCTCTCTCTCTCTCTCTCTCTCTCCAATTGTGGTCCATAGAAAGCCTATATTTTTTTTCCTTGATTTGGGTTCTAAAATCTACCAGAGAAAATAACTACATCAATCATTGGTAGAAAAATATTGGCCTCTGGGTTTGTGTGCCACTCCTGACTCCTGTGTGCGTCATCTCTCAGTCAGTGGGCCATAGAACGCCTATTTTTGTTTTTATTTGTTTTATAAATTCTCCCTGAAAAAATCATTTTATTTTATTTGGTTTCTAAATTCTTCCTGATAAAATCATATTTTTTTTATTATTTTTTTTTCTAAAGTCTCCCTGAAAAAAAAAAAAAAAAAAAAAAAAAAAAAAAAACAGTGGGAGATTAATATTGGCCTTTCTGCTTGTGTGCCAGTCTTGACTCCTGGGTGTGCCATCTCTCTCTCTCTCTCTCTCTCTCTCTCTCTCCAATTGTGGTCCATAGAAAGCCTACATTTTTTTTCCTTGATTTGGGTTCCAAAATCTACCAGAGAAAATAACTCCATCAATCATTGGTAGAAAAATATTGGCCTCTGGGCTTGTGTGCCACTCCTGATTCCTGTGTGCGTCATCTCTCACTCAGTGGCCCATAGAAAGCATATAGTTTGTTACATTTGTTTTCTAAATTCTCCCTGCAAAAATCTTTTTTTTTTTTTTGGGGGGGTTTCTAAAGTGTTCCTGAAAAAAATAAAAATAAAAAAAAAATAATAGTGTGACATTAATATTAACATTTGTGCTTCAGTGACAGTCCTGCGTGTGGGGCATCTCTCTAATTTGCAGCCACCAAAAAAAGAGTGTGTAACATTGGGCCTGATTTTCGCTGTGGTCTCACCAACCTGTAAAGGGGTAGCCAAATCATACTGAAGTTATAGCTCACCGTGTAAGTTGTGTGACTGCAACAAATAACGTTAGTTTGGTTACGTTTTTAAAACAATGAGGAAGTCTAGTGGAAGAGGTCGTGGCCGGGGGCGTTCATTGTCAGCTGGTAATGAGGGTAGTGGTAGTGGTGGAGCATCAGGTGGTCGTGGGGGAAAAAATATTGCACCTAAGTCTGGAGCTGTGGAGCCAGGTTCGTCGTCCGGCTACACAAGGCCTCGAACGCTCCCTTTTCTGGGATTAGGAAAACCGCTTTTAAAGCCGGAGCAGCAAGAGCAAGTTTTGGCTTATCTTGCTGACTCAGCCTCTAGCTCTTTTGCCTCATCTCGTGAAACTGGTAAAAGTAAAAGCAGCGCGTCGTTAGTGGATGTTCACGGTCAGGGACAAGTCACTTCCTTGTCCTCTTCAGCAAAAACAACAACAGAGAAGAATGCAGCAGGCGACACAACGGGTTACTCCATGGAGCTCTTTACACATACCGTCCCTGGCTTAGAAAGTGAAGCAGTTAACAGTCCATGCCCATTACAAATTGAATCTGACATGGAGTGCACTGACGCACAGCCACAGCCAGACTACTATGCTGGTCCTTTGACTCAGACCACAACATTGCCCTCGCAGGGTGCTGATCAAGAATCAGACCCTGATGAGACTATGTTGCCCCATCACGAACGCTATACCACCGAACGACACGGTGACACAGACGAAGTTGCGCAGGAGGTACAAGAAGAGTTATTAGATGACCCAGTTCTTGACCCCGATTGGCAGCCATTGGGGGAACAGGGTGCAGGCGGCAGCAGTTCTGAAGCAGAGGAGGAGGAGGGGCCGCAGCAGGCATCAACATCGCCACAGGTTCCATCTGCCGGGCCCGTATCTTGCCCAAAACGCGTGGCAAAGCCAAAACCTGGTGGAGGACAGCGTGGCCATCCGGTTAAAGCTCAGTCTGCAATGCCTGAAAAGGTATCCGATGCTAGAAAGAGTGCAGTCTGGCATTTTTTTAAACAACATCCAATTGATCAGCGAAAAAGTCATCTGTCAAAAATGTTCTACTTCCTTAAGCAGAGGTCAGAATCTGAAAAGTCTCAATACTAGTTGCATGCATAGACATTTAACCACCATGCATTTGAAAGCTTGGACTAACTACCAAACGTCCCTTAAGGTTGTTGCACCTTCGGCCAATGAAGCTAGTCATCAACGCAACATCCCTTCCGGCAGTGTAGGACCACCATTTAGCGCACCACCTGCTGTATCTGTGCAGGTATCTTTGCCAGGCCAAAGCAGTCAGGGTCAGGGAATCACCAGTTTCGTAGTAGGAAACACTGCATCTAGGGCACCGGCGGCAACAATACCATCTCCCACCGTCTCTCAGTCTGCCATGTCCACCGGCACCCCCGCTAGTTCCACGATCTCCAGCTCTCCAGTCCAGCTCACCCTACATGAGACTATGGTTAGAAAAAGGAAATACTTAGCCTCGCATCCGCGTACACAGGGTTTGAACGCCCACATAGCTAGACTAATCTCGTTAGAGATGATGCCCTACCGGTTAGTTGAAAGCGAAGCTTTCAAAGACCTGATGGACTACGCTGTACCACGCTACGAGCTACCCAGTCGACACTTTTTTTCCAGAAAAGCCATCCCAGCCCTCCACCAGCATGTTAAAGAGCGCATCGTCCATGCACTCAGGCAATCTGTGAGCACAAAGGTGCACCTGACAACAGATGCATGGACCAGTAGGCATGGCCAGGGACGTTACGTGTCCATCACGGCACACTGGGTAAATGTGGTGGATTCAGGGTCCACAGGGGACAGCAAGTTTGGGACAGTTCTGCCTAGCCCACGGTCTAGTAAACAGTTGTCTGTAGCCGTTCGCCCCCCTCCTCCTCCTCCTCCTCCTCCTCGTCCTCCTGCAGAAGCAAGAGCTCGTCCACAGACCGCAGTCGCACAAACACTCCATCCGCACCTGCCACTGTTGCACACCAGGTCTCCCATTATGGGGCAGCTACTGGCATACGTCAGCAGGCTGTATTGGCTATGAAGTGTTTGGGCGACAATAGACACACCGCGGAAGTTCTGTCCGAGTTCTTGCAGCAAGAAACGCAGTCCTGGCTGGGCACTGTAGATCTTGAGGCAGGCAAGGTAGTGAGTGATAACGGAAGGAATTTCATGGCTGCCATCTCCCTTTCCCAACTGAAACACATTCCTTGCCTGGCTCACACCTTAAACCTGGTGGTGCAGTGCTTCCTGAAAAGTTATCCGGGGTTATCCGACCTGCTCCTCAAAGTGCGTGGACTTTGCGCACATATCCGCCGTTCGCCTGTACACTCCAGCCGTATGCAGACCTATCAGCGTTCTTTGAACCTTCCCCAGCATCGCCTAATCATAGACGTTGCAACAAGGTGGAACTCAACACTGCACATGCTTCAGAGACTGTGCGAACAGAGGCGGGCTGTTATGTTTTTGTGGGAGGATACACATACACGGGCAGGCAGTAGGATGGCAGACATGGAGTTGTCAGGTGTGCAGTGGTCGAAGATTCAAGACATGTGTCAAGTCCTTCAGTGTTTTGAGGAATGCACACGGCTGGTTAGTGCAGACAACGCCATAATAAGCATGAGCATCCCCCTAATGCGTCTGCTGATGCAAAGTTTGACGCACATAAAGGATCAGGCGTCTGCACCAGAGGAAGAGGAAAGCCTTGATGACAGTCAGCGATTGTCTGGTCAGGGCAGTGTACATGACGAGGTACCGGGCGAAGAGGAGGTGGAGGATGAGGAGGATGATGGGGATGAGTATATTTTTAATGAGGAAGCTTTCCCGGGGGCACGGGAAATTGGTGGCGTGGCAAGGCCGGGTTCTGGTTTTTTGAGGGACACAAGTGACGTAGATTTGCCTGCAACTGCCCCTCAACCAAGCACAACCGCAGATTTGACAACGGGAACTTTGGCCCACATGGCGGATTATGCCTTGCGTATCCTCAAAAGGGACACACGCATTACAAAAATGATGAACGATGACGATTACTGGTTGGCCTGCCTCCTTGATCCTCGCTATAAAGGCAAATTGCAAAATATTATGCCACATGAGAACTTGGAACTAATATTAGCAACAAAACAATCAACTCTTGTTGACCGTTTGCTTCTGGCATTCCCTGCACACAGCGCCCGTGATCGTTCTCACACGAGCTCCAGGGGCCAGCAGACCAGAGGTGTTAGAAGGGCAGAAATCAGAAGTGGCGTTGGCCAGAGGGGTTTTCTGACCAGGTTGTGGAGTGATTTTTCTATGACCGCAGACAGGACAGGTACTGCAGCATCAATTCAAAGTGACAGGAGACAACATTTGTCCAGTATGGTTACAAACTATTTTTCATCCCTTATCGACGTTCTCCCTCAACCGTCATTCCCATTTGATTACTGGGCATCCAAATTAGACACCTGGCCAGAATTGGCAGAATATGCATTGCAGGAGCTTGCTTGCCCGGCAGCTAGTGTCCTATCAGAAAGAGTATTCAGTGCTGCAGGTTCAATACTAACAGAAAAAAGGACTCGTCTGGCTACCCAAAATGTAGATGATCTAACCTTCATTAAAATGAACCACAACTGGATTTCAAAATCTTTTGCCCCACCCTGCCCGGCTGACACCTAGCTTTCCTATGAAAAGGTCTTGCCTGTGGACTATTCTGAATGACTTTTCCAATCTCGTAATTTTCTTCACCTGATTGTCCAGCATACGACATGTTTCCACCTCACGAAATGGCCAAACTCCCCACACGGGGCCGTGCTATCGCCACTTTGCGCTTGGACCCTTGAGAGTGCTGTTTGTCTGAAGAGGTGGGTGTGGCCGCTTTTGGTCGACGGCACTGCCACTGGGTCCCTCATAGTACAATAAAGTGTCTCTGGCGGTGGTGGTGCGCACCCAACGTCAGACACACCGTTGTAATATGAGGGGCCCTGTGCCTGTAACGCCGGCCACAAGACAGTTCCCCCCCCCAGCTCAAACAGTGCTCTACCACTAGCAAAATTATCTCTCACAGCTTCACCAATGTGTAGTCTAGGCGCTGACATCCTTCAATGCCTGGCACTGACAATACCATTGTTTTGACATTTTTGTTATGTTAGGCCTTCGAAGCCTGTCTGCGGTCCCTTCTTTCTACAACTACTACACTGACCAGGCCACTGCTGGCCGTGTTACCCTGGAACCAATTTAAAAGTGCCTACAGTCAGCCCAATTTTGTTATGTTAGGCCTTCGAAGACTGTCTGCCGTCACTCCTTCCACTAGACTTCCACTGACCATACACTGCTGCCCATGTACCCCTGGAACCAATTTAAAGTGCCTACAGCCAGCCCAATTTTGTTATGTTAGGCCTTCGAAGCCTGTCTGCGGTCACTCCTTCCACTAGACTTCCACTGACCAGACCACTGCTGCCCGTGTACCCCTGGAACCAATTTAAAAGTGCCTACAGCCAGCCCAAGTTTGTTATGTTAGGCCTTGGAAGCCTGTCTGCGGTCACTCCTTCCACTAGACTTCCACTGACCAGACCACTGCTGCCCGTGTACCCCTGGAACCAATTTAAAAGTGCCTACAGCCAGCCCAAGTTTGTTATGTTAGGCCTTGGAAGCCTGTCTGCGGTCACTCCTTCCACTAGACTTCCACTGACCAGACCACTGCTGCCCGTGTACCCCTGGAACCAATTTAAAAGTGCCTACAGCCAGCCCAAGTTTGTTATGTTAGGCCTTCGAAGCCTGTCTGCGGTCCATTCTTTCAACTACTACTACACTGACCAGGTCACTGCTGCCCGTGTACCCCTGGAACCAATTTAAAAGTGCCTACAGCCAGCCCAAGTTTGTTATGTTAGGCCTTGGAAGCCTGTCTGCGGTCACTCCTTCCACTAGACTTCCACTGACCAGACCACTGCTGCCCGTGTACCCCTGGAACCAATTTAAAAGTGCCTACAGCCAGCCCAAGTTTGTTATGTTAGGCCTTGGAAGCCTGTCTGCGGTCACTCCTTCCACTAGGCCTCCACTGACCACACCACTGCTGTCCGTGTACCCCTGGAACCAATTTAAAATTGCCTACAGCCATGTGTTATTATTTTAGGCCTTCGATGCCTGTCTGCGGTCACTCCTTCCACTAGGCCTCCACTGACCACACCACTGCTGTCCGTGTACCCCTGGAACCAATTTAAAATTGCCTACAGCCAGCCCAATTTTTTTATTTTAGGCCTTCGATGCCTGTCTGCGGTCCATTCTTTCAACTACTACTACACTGACCAGGTCACTGCTGCCCGTGTACCCCTGGAACCAATTTAAAATTGCCTACAGCCATGTGTTATTATTTTAGGCCTTCGATGCCTGTCTGCGGTCACTCCTTCCACTAGGCCTCCACTGACCACACCACTGCTGCCCGTGTACCCCTGGAACCAATTTAAAATTGCCTACAGCCAGCCCAATTTTTTTATTTTAGGCCTTCGATGCCTGTCTGCGGTCCATTCTTTCAACTACTACTACACTGACCAGGTCACTGCTGCCCGTGTACCCCTGGAACCAATTTAAAATTGCCTACAGCCAGCCCAATTTTTTTATTTTAGGCCTTCGATGCCTGTCTGCGGTCCATTCTTTCAACTACTACTACACTGACCAGGTCACTGCTGCCCGTCTACCCCTGGAACCAATTTAAAATTGCCTACAGCCATGTGTTATTATTTTAGGCCTTCGATGCCTGTCTGCGGTCACTCCTTCCACTAGGCCTCCACTGACCACACCACTGCTGTCCGTGTACCCCTGGAACCAATTTAAAATTGCCTACAGCCATGTGTTATTATTTTAGGCCTTCGATGCCTGTCTGCGGTCACTCCTTCCACTAGGCCTCCACTGACCACACCACTGCTGTCCGTGTACCCCTGGAACCAATTTAAAATTGCCTACAGCCAGCCCAATTTTTTTATTTTAGGCCTTCGATGCCTGTCTGCGGTCCATTCTTTCAACTACTACTACACTGACCAGGTCACTGCTGCCCGTGTACCCCTGGAACCAATTTAAAATTGCCTACAGCCATGTGTTATTATTTTAGGCCTTCGATGCCTGTCTGCGGTCACTCCTTCCACTAGGCCTCCACTGACCACACCACTGCTGCCCGTGTACCCCTGGAACCAATTTAAAATTGCCTACAGCCAGCCCAATTTTTTTATTTTAGGCCTTCGATGCCTGTCTGCGGTCCATTCTTTCAACTACTACTACACTGACCAGGTCACTGCTGCCCGTGTACCCCTGGAACCAATTTAAAATTGCCTACAGCCAGCCCAATTTTTTTATTTTAGGCCTTCGATGCCTGTCTGCGGTCCATTCTTTCAACTACTACTACACTGACCAGGTCACTGCTGCCCGTGTACCCCTGGAACCAATTTAAAATTGCCTACAGCCAGCCCAATTTTTTTATTTTAGGCCTTCGATGCCTGTCTGCGGTCCATTCTTTCAACTACTACTACACTGACCAGGTCACTGCTGCCCGTGTACCCCTGGAACCAATTTAAAATTGCCTACAGCCAGCCCAATTTTTTTATTTTAGGCCTTCGATGCCTGTCTGCGGTCCATTCTTTCAACTACTACTACACTGACCAGGTCACTGCTGCCCGTGTACCCCTGGAACCAATTTAAAATTGCCTACAGCCATGTGTTATTATTTTAGGCCTTCGATGCCTGTCTGCGGTCACTCCTTCCACTAGGCCTCCACTGACCACACCACTGCTGTCCGTGTACCCCTGGAACCAATTTAAAATTGCCTACAGCCATGTGTTTTTATTTTAGGCCTTCGATGCCTGTCTGCGGTCCATTCTTTCAACTACTACTACACTGACCAGGGCACTGCTGGCCGTGTACCCCTGGAACCAACATCAGAAAATATAAAAATAAGTATTTTGCTTATAAAAAAGAAAATACTGGTGAGATATCAAATGCAGACATTTTAACATTAAAAACAAACACACAACTAAAATCTGGTACAGTACTAAAAATGGCCACCAGCTACAATTACTTTCTCCTGCAAGTAGTTAACTGAAAGTTTTTTTAAATTGAAAACACACATATGGCATCCACCGAGTGTTGTCCTGTCGCGTCTTCTTTATATTATTGCCGAGAAGATGCAAAATAATGAAAATAATAAAATCATTAATTACCAAAATAATAGAGAAAGTCAACACCACATTGCAAATAAACATTCATTCCAAATAAAGAAGCAGGGCGCGTCCGAGGGTGAGTATATACCTAATAAGAATCTAATCACCCTCGGACGCGCAATGCTTATTTCCAACAGCCTTCCTTCCTAAGAATCATCCCTTCCGTGGTGTAGAGAGACGTTGTGTTACACTCCAAGGTGTTCCCCAGGTTGCCTTTCCTGAGCTTCGATCTTCCGGCTCTCGTTTAGTAGTTGTCGGAAACTACGCTGCATTAGGCCTACAAATTGGGTATGGGGTGTAGAGAGAGGGTGTGTTACACTCCAAGGTGTTCCCCAGGTTGCCTTTCCTGAGCTTCGATCTTCATGCTCTCGTTTAGTAGTTGTCGGAAACTACGCTGCATTAGGCCTACAAATTGGGTATGGGGTGTAGAGAGAGGGTTTGTTACACTCCAAGGTGTTCCCCAGGTTGCCTTTCCTGAGCTTCGATCTTCCGGCTCTCGTTTAGTAGTTGTTGGAAACTACGCTGCATTAGGCCTTCAAATTGGGTATGGGGTGTAGCGAGAGGGTGTGTTACACTCCAAGGTGTTCCCCAGGTTGCCTTTCCTGAGCTTCGATCTTCATGCTCTCGTTTAGTAGTTGTCGGAAACTACGCTGCATTAGGCCTACAAATTGGGTATGGGGTGTAGAGAGAGGGTTTGTTACACTCCAAGGTGTTCCCCAGGTTGCCTTTCCTGAGCTTCGATCTTCCGGCTCTCGTTTAGTAGTTCTTGGAAACTACACTGCATTAGACCTTCAAATTGGGTATGGGGTGTAGAGAGAGGGTGTGTTACACTCTAAGGTGTTCCCCAGGTTTCCTTGCCATTGCTTCGGTCTTCCGACTCTCGTTTAGTAGTTGTAGAAAAGTACACTGCATTAGGCCATACAAAATGGGTATGGGGTGGAGAGAGATGGTGTGTTACACTCCAAGGTGTTCCCCAGGTTGCCTTTCCTGAGCTTCTATCTTCAGGCTCTCATTAAATTGTGGTTAAATGGAACAACTGCATTTGGCGTACTAGTTGGTTTGGGGCCTACTATCGGTGTCTGCCACTCCTTGCTGTTCTCCTCCACTGAACAAAGCTGTGCCGCCTGTTTACTACGGTTGCCAATTTTGAACTGCATTTCGACTACTTACTGATTTGGCCCTACTCTCTGTGTCAGCCTCTCATTCCAGTTGTCCTCCACTGCAATGCCCCCTGGTTATTCCTGTGTTACCAATTTTGAACTGCATTTAGCCCACTTTCTTCTTTGGGCCTATATCTGTGTTTCCACTTCATCGTGCCCATTGCCCAGCCAGTGATAGATGAGTCTGCTGGTACATTGACCCATAACGCAACATTCCCCGTGCACGCTACACAACAACATTGTGACCCTGCTGAAAGTCAGGTTGCTCTTCCCGCATACCATACCACCTTACACGGGGACAAAGAGGAAGGTGCAGATGAAAGTGCAGGTTCCTTCATCAGGTGGGGGGAGGAATACTAGTTGGCGACGTCACTGGCACAGGGCCTCTCATAGTACGCAAAAGTGTTGCTGCCGGTGGGAGGCGCCCCCGCCGTGCAAACACACCGCTGTACTTTGAGGGGCCCTGTGCCAGTGCCAATGCCAACGAGTGGGCCCCCCCTGCTTGCTCAGGTTCACAGCACTTGCAAAGTTGAAATACTTACCTCTCCCTGCTCCACTGCCGTGACGTGGTCCAGATTTCCTGGGCCCACTAATTACTTGAACCAGCCCTACCCCCCACAACTTTAGCCAAATGACCCCCAATTTCAAATGCCTTCTAATTATTATAAGGTAAATTACGCTTGACAAGCTTCATTAAGAAGAATGGATGGTTTTGACATTAAAATGGGCACTCTAGGTGTTTTCCTGGCCCCCACTCACTGCCGACTATGCTGCCCCATTGACTTGCATTGGGTTTCGTGTTTCGGTCGATCCCGACTTTACGTCATAATCGGCCGATTTCACTCGACCCGACTTTGGACATAGTCGGGTTTCGCAAAACCCGGCTCGACTCTAAAAAGGTCAAGGTCGCTCAACTCTAGTCGCCGCTCAAAACTCGCCACGCGCAAAACTCGCCACATCCAAAAACTAGGCTCACGCAAAACTCGCCACAAGTGCAAAACTCACCTCATGGAAAACTCGCCACACGCAAAACTTGCACACGCGGAAAAATTGCCACATGTACAAAATTTGCAACACATGCAAAAGTTGCCTCACACAAAACTTGCACATACTTAAAAGGCACCACACATAAAACTCGCCATGCACAAAACTTGCTGCACACAACTTGCTGCACACAACTTGCTACACTAACCTGTCACATGCAACTCGACACACAAAAAGTTGCTACAGGCATGTTGCCACACAAAACTCAACACACACAACTTGACAAACGAAACTCGCCCTAAAACACACACAAGTCTGGTATTATCCTTCAAAAATAAAAATCTGATTAATAAGCAGACAAACTACAAGAGCAACAAATGTACCATATAGGAAATATGGCAGCTGTCAGTCACATATCCTGTCTATTATGTGTATGTGTGAGCTAATATATACTGCCAGGGAGAGGGCTTCCTGTTGGCTGGGGATTTATCAGGCTGCCAATTTATCTTACAAATACTGAGGTAAAAATACTGAGCAAAAAACGTGTGAACGAGGTCTAATACAGGAGATCACACAGGTATATACTATATACAGGGGAGATGACACACAGATATATACAGGAGAGATGACACACAGGTATATGCTATATAGAGGAGGAGATGACATACAGGTACATACTATATACAGGAGGAGATGACATACAGGTATATACTATATATACAGGAGGAGATTACCTACAGGTATATACTATATACAGGAGGAGATGACATACAGGTATATGCTATATATAGAAGATGACATACAGGTATATACTATATACAGGAGGAGATGGCACACAGATATATACTATATACAGAGGAGATGACACACAGGTATATACTATATACAGGAGGAGATGACATACAGGTATATACTATATATAGAAGGAGATGACATACAGGTATATACTATATATAGGAGGAGATGACATACAGGTATATACTATATATAGGAGGAGATGACATACAGGTATATACTACATACAGGGGAGATGGCACAGCAGGTATATACTATATACAGGGGAGATGACATACAGGTATATACTATATACAGGAGATGACATACAGGTGTATACTATATATAAGGGAGATGACAAACATGTATATACTGAGGTGAAAATGAGAGGTGTGAGGTGAAAATGAAAAGGTGTGAGTGCAAAATGAGAGGAGTGAGGGAAAATAGTGGAGTGATCGGAAAATGACAGATGTGAGGTCGAAATGACAAGTGTTAGGGGGGAATGAGAGGAGTGAGGGAGAAAATGAGAGGTGTGAGGGAGAAAATGAGAGATGTGAGGGGGAAAATTAAAGATGTGATTGGGAAAATGAGAGGCGTGATGGGAAAATAAGAGAAGTGAGGCAACGCCGGGCTCTTCAGCTAGTCACAATATAAAAATGAAATCCGATAATAATTTTTCACGTTTCCATATGTGATCATATCTATGAATGATATATAATTGGTGACATGATGTGAATAAAATAATATAGATAAAAAATATATATATAATAACAAATGAATATAAAGGATAAAAATAAAAAAAATATATATATAATATATAATAACTGTGTAAACTAGTGTTGAAAATTAATTCAAAACTAAAGTGTGAAGGGGTACTAGAACCACCATGGATGTAAAAAGTGTAATCAATATAATATGTGCCAATGATTTAACCCCTTAGCGACCGCCAATACGCCTTTTAACGGCGGCCGCTAAGGGTACTTAAACCACAGCGCCGTTAAAAAGTGAATAGCGCCCCCCCAGAGTCGGATTTTCTCCGGGGTCTCGGCTGCTGGGGGTAGCTGAGACCACAGAGAACATGATTCGGGGGGTTTTTAACCGGCCCCGCATTTGTGATCGCCGGTAATTAACCGTTTACAGGCAATCGCAAAAAAACCAAAATGCGATCTCTTTTTAATTTCTCTGTCCTCCGATGTGATCGCACATCAGAGGACAGAGAAAAGGGGTCCCAGGTAGCCCCCGATACTCACCTATCTCCCCCGGTACTCCTCGTGGCTCCCGGTCGGCGCCGCCATCTTCAAAATGGCGGGCGCATGCGCAGTTCGCCCGCTGGCCGGCACCGGGAGAATCTTTGGGGTCTCGGCTGCCGGGGGTAGCCGAGACCCCAAAGAACATGATCGGGGTCGGTTTTACCGACCCCTGATTTGCGATCGCCGGTAATTAACTGTATACCGGCGACCGCCAAAAAAAAAAAAATCAAAGTGTAATTCTCTGTCCTCTGATGTGATCGCACATCAGAGGACAGAGAAATAGGGGGATTCGGGGACCCTATCATACTCACCGGTGTCCCTGGATCCTCCTGCTGCTCCTCCTGGCTGCCGGGGAAAAGAAAATGGCGGGCGCATGTGCAGTGCGCCCGCCATCTATCGCCATCTGCCGGCCGACAGGAGAAGAGCAGTTGGGGCTAAATTTAGGGTTAGGGCTAGGGTTAGGGCTAGGGTTAGGGTTAGGGCTAGGGTTAGGGTTAGGGTTAGGGCTAGGGCTAGGGTTAGGGCTAGAGTTAGGGCTAGGGTTAGGGTTAGGGTTAGGGCTAGGGTTAGGGCTAGGGTTAGGGCTAAGGTTAGGGTTAGGGCTAGAGTTAGGGTTAGGGCTAGGGTTAGGGCTAGGGTTAGGGTTGGGGCTACATTTAGGGTTAGGGTTGGGGCTAAATTCAGGGTTAGGGTTCTTTCACTCTTTCGTCGGTACGGGGCCGTCGCAATGCGTCGGCCTGACATACCAATGCATGTTGTGAAAATTGTGCACAACGTGGGCAGCAGATGTAGTTTTTCAACGCATCTGCTGCCCAATCTATGTCCTGGGGAGGAGGGGGTGGAGTTATGGCCACGCATGCGCGGTCAGAAATGGCGGATGCAACGTACAAAAAAACGTTACATTGAATGTTTTTTGTGCCGAAGGTCTGCCAAAACACAACTGATCCAGTGCACGACGGACGCGACATGTGGCCATCCGTCACGATCTGTTGGCAATAAAAGTCTATGGGCAAAAAAACGCATCCTGCGGGCACATTTGGAGGATCCATTTTTTTG
The DNA here is from genome assembly GCF_032444005.1 of Ranitomeya imitator. Taxonomy (NCBI): domain Eukaryota; kingdom Metazoa; phylum Chordata; class Amphibia; order Anura; family Dendrobatidae; genus Ranitomeya; species Ranitomeya imitator. The sequence goes on along the minus strand of NC_091282.1, from coordinate 571,512,160 downwards.
TCCAAAACGACGGATTGTGACGGATGCCAAACGACGCAAGTGTGAAAGTAGCCTTAGGGTTAGGGTTGGGGCTAAAGTTAGGGCGAGGGTTGGGGCTAAAGTTAGGGTTAGAGTTGGGGTTAGGGTTTGTGTTGTGAATTCTGCTCTTGGGCTCCCTCCGGTGGTTGTAAGTGGCACTTTTGTGGGTTCTGCTCTTGGGCTCCCTCTTGTGGTTTCTAGTGGTATGGCTGCTCCTTGGAGTTAGCTGTCATCAGCTGCCTCCACTTATCGTCTCTTCTGCTCGGCTATTTAGGCCTGGCTCTTTCTTCAGCCAGTGCCACTTGTAAATGGTTCCTGGTTGGATTCACATCTCTTTGCAGTTCCCTGTTATCCTGACCAGTTCAGCAAAGCTAAGTTTTTGCTTGCTCTTTTCTGTCCATAGATTGTGGACTTATCCATTCTGTGCTTTCTATGTTAGTCCAGCTTATCAGTGTGAATTAATTCTGTCTTGCTGGAAGCTCTGGGAGGCAGATTTGCCATCCACACCTTTAGTCAGGTGTGGAGTTTTTTTTGTAAACTCTGCGTGGATTTTTGTAGTGTTTTATACTGACCGCACAGTATTCCATCCTGTCCTATCTATTAAGCTAGACTGGCCTCCTGTGCTCATCCTGGTTTCATTCTGTGTATGTCTTTTCCCTCTCCACTCACAGTCATTATTTGTGGGTGGCTAATCTATCCTTTGGGGATTTTCTCTGAGGCAAGATAGCTTTCCTGCTTCTTTCTTTAGGGGTAGTTAGCTCTTAGGCTGTGACGAGATGCCTAGGGAGAGTTAGGAGCATTCCACGGCTACTTCTAGTGTTGTGTTGAACTTAGGGACTGCGGTCAGTACAGATACCACTTCCTTCAGAGCTCTTTCCATGTTGCTCCTAGACCACCGTATCATAACAGTACAAGTGGCCAAAAATGAATTAAATGCATCTCAAAAGAAGGAAAAGAAAGTTCTGAACCATTTTTTTTCTGTGCTCTGGTTTGTCTTTTTTTTCCTCTTGATATCTGGGTGGTTCAGGATATATGCTTGGGCATGGATGTTCAGGGTTTGTTTTCTCGTGTGGATCAACTTGCTGCAAGAGTACAGAGTATCCAGGACTATGTTGTCCAGACTCCGGCTTTAGAGCCTAGAATTCCTACTCCTGATTTGTTTTTTGGGGACAGATCCAAGTTTTTGAACTTTAAAAATAACTGCAAATAGTTTTTTGCTTTGAAACCCCGTTCTTCTGGTGATCCCATTCAGCAAGTAAAAATCATCATATCCTTGCTGCGTGGTGACCCTCAAGACTGGGCTTTTTCTCTTGAAACAGGGGATCCGGCATTATTGAATGTAGATGCATTTTTTCAAGCGCCCGGATTATTGTATGACGAACCTAATTCTGTGGATCATGCAGAAAAAACCCTGTTGGCCTTGTGTCAAGGTCAGGAAGCGGCAGAGTTATACTGCCAGAAATTTAGAAAATGGTCTGTGCTCATTAAATGGAATGAAGAGGCTCTGGCTGCTATTTTCAGAAAAGGTCTTTCTGAAACCCTTAAAGATGTTATGGTGGGCTTTCCTACGCCTGCCGGTTTGAGCGAATCTATGTCTCTAGCCATTCAAATTGATCGGCGTCTGCGCGAGCGCAAAGCTGTGCACCATATGGCAGTATCCTCTGAGCAGAGTCCTGAACCTATGCAATGTGATAGGATTTTGACTAGAATAGAACAGCAGGAATTCAGACGTCAGAATAGGCTGTGTTTTTACTGTGGTGATTCGGCTAATGTTATCTCTGATTGCCCTAAGCGTACTAAGAGAGTCGCTAGGTCTGTTACCATTAGTACTATACAGCCTAAATTTCTCTTATCTGTGACCCTGATTTGCTCATTGTCGTCCTTTTCTGTCATGGCATTTGTGGATTCAGGCGCTGCCCTGAACTTAATGGACTAAGAATACGCCAGGCGCTGTGGTTTTTCCTTGCAGCCTTTGCAGAGCCCTATTCCTTTGAGGGGCATTGATGCTACACCCTTGGCCAAGGATAAACCTCAGTACTGGACACAGATGACTATGTACATGGCTCCTGCACATCAGGAAGATTGCCGTTTTCTGGTGTTGCATAACCTGCATGATGTTGTTGTACTGGGATTTCCATGGTTACAGGAACATAATCCGGTGCTGGATTGGAAAACTATGTCGGTGACTAGTTGGGGTTGTCGAGGAGTACATAGTGACGTTCCTTTGATGTCAATTTCCTCTTCCCCCTCTTCTGAGGTCCCTGAGTTTTTGTCGGATTTCCAGGATGTATTTGATGAGCCCAAGTCCAGTTCCCTTCCTCCGCACAGGGACTGTGATTGTGCTATTAACTTGATTCCTGGTTGCAAATTCCCTAAGGGCCGACTTTTCAATCTGTCTGTGCCAGAGCATGCCGCCATGCGGAGTTATGTTAAGGAGTCTTTGGAGAAGGGGCATATTCGGCCCTCTTCGTCACCATTGGGAGCGGGTTTCTTTTTTGTTGCTAAGAAGGATGGCTCCTTGAAACCCTGTATTGATGATCGTCTTCTTAATAAGATCACGGTCAAATTCCAATACCCCTTGCCTTTGCTTACTGATTTGTTTGCTCAGATTAAGGGGCCTAGTTGGTTTACTAAGATTGACCTCCGAGGGGCATATAATCTTGTTCGTATTAAACAGGGTGAAGAGTGGAAAACTGCATTTAATACACCCGAGGGCCATTTTGAATACCTTGTGATGCCATTTGGGCTCTCTAATGCTCCATCTGTGTTCCAGTCTTTCATGCATGACATTTTCCGCAATTATCTTGATAAATTTATGGTCGTATATTTGGATGATATTTTGATTTTTTCCGATGATTGGGAGTCTCATGTGAAGCAGGTCAGGATGGTGTTCCAGATCCGTCGTGATAATGCTTTATTTGTGAAGGGGTCTAAGTGCCTATTCGGAGTTCAGAAGGTCTCTTTTTTGGGTTTTATTTTTTCTCCCTCGTCTATAGAAATGGATCCTGTTAAGGTCCAAGCTATTCATGACTGGATCCAACCCACATCTGTGAAGGGTCTTCAAAAATTTTTGGGCTTTGCTAATTTCTATCGCCGCTTCATTGCCAACTTTTCCAGTGTGGTTAAGCCCCTTACTGATTTGACGAAGAAAGGCGCTGATGTGACGAATTGGTCCTCTGAGGCTGTTGAGGCCTTTCAGGAGCTTAAACGCCGATTTACTTCTGCCCCTGTGTTGCGTCAGCCAGATGTTTCTCTTCCTTTTCAGGTTGAGGTCAACGCTTCTGAGATTGGGGCAGGGGCTGTTTTGTCTCAGAGGGAGTCTGATGGCTCTTTGATGAAACCGTGTGCTTTTTTTTCCAGAAAGTTTTCGCCTGCGGAACGCAATTATGATGTCGGCAATCGGGAGTTGTTGGCTATGAAGTGGGCATTTGAGGAGTGGCGACATTGGCTTGAGGGAGCTAAACACCGTGTTGTGGTCCTGACCGATCATAAGAATCTGATTTACCTCGAGTCGGCCAAGCGGCTGAATCCTAGACAGGCTCGATGGTCCCTGTTTTTCTCCCGTTTTGATTTTGTGGTCTCGTATCTTCCGGGATCTAAGAATGTTAAGGCTGATGCCCTCTCTAGGAGTTTTTCGCCTGATTCTCCTGGAGTCCTTGAGCCGGTTGGCATTCTTAAGGAGGGGGTGATTCTTTCTGCTATCTCCCCTGATTTGCGGCGGGTGCTTCAGGAATTTCAGGCTGATAGGCCTGACCGCTGTCCAGTGGGGAAGCTGTTTGTTCCTGATAGATGGACAAGTAAGGTAATTTCTGAGGTTCATTGTTCAGTGTTGGCTGGTCATCCTGGGATTTTTGGTACCAGAGATTTGGTTGCTAGGTCCTTTTGGTGGCCTTCCTTGTCGCACGATGTGCGTGCTTTTGTGCAGTCCTGTGGGACTTGCGCCCGGGCCAAGCCTTACTGTTCCCGCGCTAGTGGGTTGCTTTTGCCTTTGCCGGTCCCTGAGAGGCCCTGGACGCATATTTCCATGGATTTTATTTCGGATCTTCCTGTTTCCCAGAAGATGTCTGTTATCTGGGTTGTTTTTGACCGGTTCTCTAAAATGGTCCATCTGGTACCTTTGCCTAAGTTGCCTTCCTCCTCAGATCTGGTTCCATTATTTTTTCAGCATGTGGTTCGTTTGCATGGCATTCCGGAGAATATTGTGTCCGACAGAGGTTCTCAGTTTGTCTCTAGATTTTGGCGGGCCTTTTGTGCTAGGATGGGCATTGATTTGTCTTTTTCTTCGGCGTTTCATCCTCAGACTAATGGCCAAACTGAGCGAACTAATCAGACCTTGGAGACCTATTTGAGATGCTTTGTGTCTGCTGATCAGGATGATTGGGTGTCTTTCTTGCCGTTGGCTGAGTTTGCCCTTAATAATCGGGCTAGTTTGGCTACTTTGGTTTCACCTTTCTTTTGTAATTTTGGTTTTCATCCTCGTTTTCCTTCTGGGCAGGTTGAGCCTTTTGATTGTCCTGGTGTTGATTCTGTGGTGGACAGGCTGCAGCAGATTTGGACTCATGTGGTGGACAATTTGACGTTGTCTCAGGAAAGGGCTCAACGTTTTGCTAACCGCCGTCGGTGTGTTGGTCCCCGGCTTCGTGTGGGGGATTTGGTTTGGTTGTCTTCTCGTCATGTTCCTATGAAGGTTTCTTCTCCTAAGTTTAAGCCTCGGTTTATTGGTCCTTATAAAATTTCTGAAATTATTAATCCGGTGTCTTTTCGTTTGGCTCTTCCAGCCTCTTTTGCCATTCATAATGTTTTCCATAGATCTTTGTTGCGGAGACATGTGGTGCCCGTTGTTCCCTCGGTTGACCCTCCTACCCCGGTGTTGGTTGAGGGAGAGTTGGAATATGAGGTTGAGAAGATTTTGGATTCTCGTTTTTTGAGGCGGAGGCTTCAGTATCTTGTCAAGTGGAAGGGTTATGGCCAGGAGGATAATTCTTGGGTTGTTGCCTCCGATGTCCATGCCACCGATTTGGTTCGTGCTTTTCACTTGGCTCGTCCTGATCGGCCTGGGGGCTCTGGTGAGGGTTCGGTGACCCCTCCTCAAGGGGGGGTACTGTTGTGAATTCCGCTCTTGGGCTCCCTCCGTTGGTTGTAAGTGGCACTTTTGTGAGTTCTCCTCTTGGGCTTCCTCTTGTGGTTTCTAGTGGTATGGCTGCTCCTTGGAGTTAGCTGTCATCAGCTGCCTCCACTTATCGTCTCTTCTGCTCGGCTATTTAGGCCTGGCTATTTAGGCCTGGCTCTTTCTTCAGCCAGTGCCACTTGTAAATATTTCCTGGTTGGATTCACATCTCTTTGGAGTTCCCTGTTATCCTGACCAGTTCAGCAAAGCTAAGTTTTTGCTTGCTCTTTTCTGTCCATAGATTGTGGACTTATTCATTCTGTGCTTTCTATGTTAGTCCAGCTTATCAGTGTGAATTAATTTTGTCTTGCTGGAAGCTCTGGGAGGCAGATTTGCCCTCCACACGTTTATTCAGGTGTGGAGATTTTTTGTAAACTCTGCGTGGATTTTTGTAGTGTTTTATCTATTTAGCTAGACTGGCCTCCTGTGCTCATCCTGGTTTCATTCTGTGTATGTCTTTTCCCTCTCCACTCACAGTCATTATTTGTGGGGGGCTAATCTATCCTTTGGGGATTTTCTCTGAGGCAAGATAGCTTTCCTGCTTCTTTCTTTAGGGGTAGTTAGCTCTTAGGCTGTGACGAGATGCCTAGGGAGAGTAAGGAGCATTCCACGGCTACTTCTAGTGTTGTGTTGAGCTTAGGGACTGCGGTCAGTACAGTTACCACTTCCTTCAGAGCTCTTTCCATTTTGCTCCTAGACCACCGTATCATAACAGGTTTGGATTAGAGTTGGTATTAGGGTTAGGGTTGGCATTAGGGTTACGCTTGGGATTAGGGTTAGGTTTGGGATTAGGGTTAAGGTTAGGGTTGTGATTAGGGGTGTATTGGGATTAGGGTTAGGTTTGAGGTTAGGGTTGAGATTAGGATTAGGGGTGTGTTGGATTTAGGGTTTTGATTAGGGTTATGGTTAGGGTTGACATTAGGGTTGTTTTGGGGTAAGGGTTGTGATTATGGTTAGGGTTAGTGATTAGGATTATGGATCGGGTTGGGATTAGGGTTAGAGGTGTTTTGGGGTTAGGGTTGGAGCTAGAATTGGGGGGTTTCCACTGTTTAGTTACATCAGGGGGTCTCCAAACACGACAGCCAATTTTGCGCTCAAAAAGTCAAATGGTGCTCCCTCCCTTCTGAGCTCTGCCGTGCGCCCAAACAGTGGGTTACCCCCACATATGGGGCATCAGCATACTCGGGATAAATTGGACAACAACTTTTGGGGTCCAATTTCTCCTGGTTACCCTTGTGAAAATAAAAACTTGGGGGCTGCAAAATCTTTTTTGTGGAAAAAAAAATATTTTTTTATTTTCACGACTCTGCATTCTAAACTTCTGTGAAGCACTTGGGCATTCAAAGTTCTCACCACACATCTAGATAAGTTCCTTGGGGGGTCTAGTTTCCAAAATGGGGTGACTTGTGGGGGGTTAATACTGTTTAGGTACATCATGGGCTCTGCAATCGCAACATAACGCCCACAGACCATTCTATCAAAGTCTGCATTCCAAACAGTGCTCCTTCCCTTCCGAGCTCTGCCGTGCGCCCAAACAGTGGTTTACCCCCACATATGGCACATCAGTGTACTCGGGATACATTGGACAACAGCTATTGTGGTCCAATTTCTCCTGTTACCCTTGTGAAAATAAAAACTTGGGGGATACAATATCTTTTTTGTGGAAAAAATATTTTTTTTTATTTTCACGACTCTGCATTCTAAACTTCTGTGAAGCACTTGGGCATTCAAAGTTCTCACCACACATCTAGATAAGTTCCATGGAGAGTCTAGATTCCAAAATGGGGTCACTTGTGGGGGGTTTCCACTGTTTAGGCACATCAGGGGCTCTCCAAACGCGACATGGCATCCAATCTCAACTCCAGACAATTCTACATTGAAAAAGTAAAACGGCACTCCTTCTCTTCCAAGCTCTGCGGTGCACCCAAACAGTGGTTTACCCCCACATATTGGGTATTGACGTACTCACGAGAAATTGCACTACAACTTTTGTGGTCTAATTTTTCCTGTTACCCTTGTGAAAATAAAAATTTGGGGGCAAAAAGATCATTTTTGTAGAAAAAATGCAATTTTTTTATTTTCACGGCTCAATGTTATAAACTTCTGTGAAGCACATGGGGGTTTAAAGTGCTCACCACACATCTAGATAAGTTCCTTAAGGGGTCTAGTTTCCAAAATGGTGTCACTTGTGGGGAGTTTCCACTGTTTAGGCACATCAGGGGCTCTCCAAACGCGACATGGCATCCAATCTCAATTCCTGCCAATTCTACATTGAAAAAGTAAAACGGCGCTCCTTCACTTCCAAGCTCTGCGGTGCGCCCAAACAGTGGTTTACCCTCACATATGGGGTATCGACGTATTCAGGAGAAATCGCACAACAACTTTTGTGGTCTAATTTCTCCTGTTACCCTTGTGAAAATAAGAATTTGTGGGCAAAAAGATCATTTTTGTGTAAACAAATGCGATTTTTTATTTTCACGGCTCTACGTTATAAACTTCTGTGAAGCTCTTGGGGGTTCAAAGTGCTAACCACACATCTAGATAAGTTCCTTAAGGGGTCTAGTTTACAAAATCGTGTCACTTGTGGGGGGTTTCCACTGTTTAGGCACATCAGGGGCTCTCTAAACGCGACATGGCATCCAATCTCAATTCCTGCCAATTCTGCATTGAAAAAGTCAAACGGCGCTCCTTCACTTCCAAGCTCTGCGGTGCGCCCAAACAGTGGTTTACCCCCACATATGGGGTATTGACATATTCAGGAGAAATTGTATAACAAAATTTATGGTTACATTTCTGTTTTTACACTTGTGAAAATAAAAAAAATGGTTCTGAATTAAAATGTTTGCAAAAAAAAAGTTAAATGTTCATTTTTTCCTTCCACATCGTTTCAGTTCCTGTGAAGCACGTAAAGGGTTAATAAACTTCTTGAATGTGGTTTTGAGAACCTTGAGGGGTGTAGTTTTTAGAATGGTGTCACACTTCGTTATTTTCTATCATATAGACCCCTCAAAATGACTTCAAATGTGATGTGGTCCCTAAAAAAAAAGGTGTTGTAAAAATGAGAAATTGCTGGTCAACTTTTAACCCTTAACTCCCTAACAAAAAAAAATTTTGTTTCCAAAATTGTGCTGATGTAAAGTAGGCATGTGAGAAAATTTATTTATTAACTATTTTTTGTGACATATCTCTCTGATTTAAGGGCATAAAAATACAAAGTTTGAAAATTGCAAAATTTTAAAAATTTTAGCCATATTTCCATTTTTTTCATAAATAATCACAAGTAATATCGAAGAAATGTTACCACTAACATGAAGTACAATATGTCACGAAAAAACAATCTCAGAATCAGCTGGATCCGTTGAAGCGTTCCAGAGTTATAACCTCATAAAGTGACAGTGGTCAGAATTGCAAAAATTGGCTCATTGGCTCAAAAATTGGTCATTAAGTACCAAATTGGCTCTGTCACTAAGGGGTTAAATATAATGTGTATACAAACAAAATTGATGTGAAGGTAATATGTGAAAAAGGTAATAATAAATAATTAATTATGAACCCAATTTGTGATTGATTATAAAAAATATGTTTTCAAATGATGGACTAAAGTGTCAATTTAATGTGCAACCTGTGCGATCATGTGACCGAAAAAATATAAAATAAATATGTAGATAAGGTGTGTGATTAAATAAAAATATAAAATATGTGACCATTTATATATCTTTAATTCATTGTATAGTATAAATATGACCCGATTTCATATAAATCCTCCAGATACTGAGGGCAGGTGTTTAAACTTGCTCCAATTAGGCCTCAGCCTACACTCTGCTTCTCCTTTATTCTCGCAACACGACAGGACAATGCATTGGAGGCAAAATTACCTTCACACTACCCAGAAACAGCTGGCATGCTGGAACCAGGCTGGGCAGGAGGGAGTACCCGTGCCAAAGACACTTCTGAGCAGCAACTAGCGGTGTTGGAGCCCAGGGATTGCATGATAAACAGAGTGTAGGCTGAGGCCTAATTGGAGCAAGTTGAAAGGGAACCTATAACCCCCCCAGGCGTTAGCAACTAAAAGAACCACCTTGTGCAGCACTAACGCTGCACAAGGTAAAGGTAGCTCTTTTAATTATGATCCTTGCACACGCTGAACTAAACACTGATAAAATGTGTCCCCTGATACCGTGAAACCGTCCAGGAGGTGGGACTTATCTTCGTAATGAGATGCAGCACAGCCGGCATTCATACCCGCAGGCTCCGGGACAGATTCAAACTATGCTGAGGAGGCAGCGCACGGCGCCAAGGGGGTATGAATGCCGGCTGTGCTGCGCCTCATTACGAAGGAAAGTCCCACCTCCGGGACGGTTTCACGGTATGAGGGGACACATATTTTATAAGTGTTAAGTTCAGTGTGTGCAAGGAGCATAACTAAAAGAGCCACCTGTTCCTTGTGCAGCATTAGTGCTGCACAAGGTGGCTCTTTTAGTTACAAATGCCTGGGGGGGACAGGTTCCCTTTCATTTCTGTAGTAGTGTGAGTGTGGAGGTAGCAGGAGCAATTGCCGGATACACAGAAGGGGATCAGCTGACGTTACTGAAACCCAATAACAGTGGGTCATGTGTTGACTGTGCAGAGGGCACTTCCGAGCAGCAACTGGTGATGTTGGAGCCCAGGGATTACAGTTCAGGTGGTAGAAACATGAACACAATAGGAGACCTGGATATACTGTTGTCAACCAATTATTTAATCTGGAAGAGGAGTGGCAAATTCCTGCGAGATCCAGGCATTGTTCATTTTCAGAAAAGTAAGCCGGTTAACCTTATCGGAGAATAGTCGCATGCGATGGTCTGTTAGTACACCACCTGCGGCACTAAAGACGCGTTCCGATAATACACTAGCAGCAGGGCAAGCCAGCACCTCCAATGCATGCTGGCTAAGCTCTGGCCATGTATCCAGCTTAGAGACCCAAAACTTGAAGGGGGAAGAGCCATCTGGGAGTACACTGAGTCTGTCACCGTCAAGACAAAAAAAGAGTCAAAACCGCACCCTTTTCTTTATAGATTGAAGGGCTCAACAGACACAGGGGCACACGTCCAAAACCAGGGAGCCCATCCCAGACAACGTACCAAAACCACAAAGGACAAAAAGACAGCGCCACAATGGATGGTGAAAAAATAAAAGCTTACATTTATTCTGCCTCCTGTAGCGACGTTTCGGTCAACAGACCTTTATCAAGCCCAGTATACAGATTTCTAACCACCATTATATACACATAACCCCTCCCACCAATTAACATAGCACCAATATGGTATCAATACAAAAGTGAAAAAAACATTATAACCTTAACACACATACAAAATTATTAAAAACAGTCCCATAGAGTCATTACCACAATGGCCCTTCATATAATAGGCAGTTAATAGCTCTGATCGCTCTTATGAGCAAATCACATCAGATTAGAGCTCCCATCCCTGGATTGTAAACAAAGAAATAGCACCAATCAGTACACAGCATTATAGTCCTCATGGCGATAACCACCTCCACAGGCACGCCCTTTTAGTTCCCAAGCCAATCACGGCAGCCGTTACACCTCAACATACAGCACACACCAGTGTGCATGTCCCCTCGCAGTGTCCAGACCGCATCCATCAAACTTTGTTAGGCAACATCTGTGCAGCTTTGAATCGTGAGTTCCACCATGTGCGTAGCTGAATCAGTCCTCTGGTGAGCGCACAGCTGGCCAAACTGCGCATGTCCAAGTTATCTCTGGCCTGCGATCCTCAGGTGAAAACATTGCGCATGTCATCCAAAGTCCTTCCCGGTCGGCGGTGTCTAAGTACCTAAAGACACTCATTGCGCATGTCCCAATCTGAAGACTCTGCACACATGTCCCGGAGTCACAATAGCATACTTAGTATATCACTTATTCCGGCAGTGTAGCTACTGAACCAAGAGTGTGCTCAGGGTACAAAAAATCCAAAATGTTATACAAATGAAAAAAACAACCTACATATCTACATACAGTTATAAAAGAACTAAGTGTAATTCATGTAATCAGTTTGTTCAACACAATAAATGCATGTACATGGAAAAAAACATGCAACATCAGACACAATCCATTGTCCTTTATTGCAATTAGTGCAGCCTGCTGCACATTTTTTCAAATTTATCCTATTAGTGGGTTTCCATCCGTATCCTGCTGGATTGTGGAAAAACACTATAAAGGATTAGATAGAGGAGCTTTTCTTTGCCTTGTAGCGCTGTTCACAGCTGTCTGCACTGTCTCTGTGTGAGTGCAGCTCACTCTGTAGTCTGTTCTGCGAAACAAACAAAAGTTTATAAAGTTCACCAAACACTCCACTTTACAGTTGTGTAGGCCACATTAGCTCATATTAAAGTGTAGTCCACACTTGATAAAATTAGTGTTTCTTATACTGTTAGCAGCTGTTCAGGAATAAGCACACTAAGCCATTAGTACTTTTCTGCCTATCTTTATCAGTCTAACAAGATGAAGAAGGCAGAGAGTAAGGCACGTGGTCATGGGCATGGAGCAGGGAGAGGATGTGGGGATTCTGTGCCTGCTGCGGGCACCGGTGACTCATCATCCCCCAGTTTTAGCAGGAAACAGACCTTCATGCGCAGCCATTGTCGGATGGATGGCAGCTAACACATTGACTTCAATTAGTGCCACATCCTCTCAGGCACAGAACACTGAAGAGCAACCATCTGTCTCTTCACCACCTGCCAAATTGCCCAGGCAGTTATAGAGCCCAGGACAAGAGCCATCTCTATTTCTGTTCTCTGAATCTCTTGGCTTGGAAAGAGGGGGCCAGCCAAGCAGCATTCTTGAATCAGAAGAAGAGGCAGTATGCAGTGATGCCCAACAGCTTTGTCTCTCTGAATCTGAAGAGGCAGGTGGGCCAGTGCCTCCGGTCAGCACACCACAGTACGCATCTGATGATGATACTCAGGTGCCACTTACTGGTGCGTACTGTGGTGCCGAGACTACCTAGGAGAAGCAGTTGGTGGAAGAGAGTAGCATAGATGATGAGGTCCTTGACCCATCATGGCGTGAGGTACAGGAAGGTGGTGGGAGCAGCTCTGAGGAAGAGATTTCCCGAATGGCCCAAAGAGGGAGAGGGAGGGGGAAGACTGCAGTGCCTATAGCCTCCACTTCGGCACCCATTAGGAGCATGCCTCTTCCAAAAGCCAAAGTGGGCGCTCCCAAGACTTGCAGCACCTGGGAGCCTTCTACAGACTGTGTGGCGTCAGCTGATCTCTTATCACATGCCACGACCGTGAAGCCGCACGATCAGCTGACGCCGCACAGTCTGAAGAAGGCGGAAGGAGATGAGTGAGAGGCGAAGATATGCACTGCGCATGCCCATGAATCCCAGCCCTGCAGTGGGACTAAATCAGAAGAAACTGCGAGGTGGGTTCTCAGCCAGCGTGGACGCACAGGCACAGTCAGCCTGACACCAAATGATGTTAGAAGACGGGCAGCGCTAACTGCGCATGGCCAAAGTTTAACATAACAGCGTGGGCTCCATGATAGATTCAAACTATGCTGAGGAGGCGGCATTCAGAAATGCCAGCTGCTCCCCTTGTTGTGAATTCTGTTGTCAAGCTCCCTCCTGTGGTCATGAATGGTACTTCGGCTGGTTCTGTCCATGGGCTTCCTCTGGTGGTTGTGAGTGGGGCTGCGGCTTCTGAGTTTCCTTCCACAGGTGACGAGGTTAATTCGTTAGCTGGCTGCTCTATTTAACTCCACTTAGATCATTGCTCCAGGCCACCTGTCAATGTTCCAGTATTGGTCTAGTTTGCTCCTGGATCGTTCTTGTGACCTGTCTTCCCAGCAGAAGCTAAGTTCCTGCTTGTTTTTCTCTTGTTTGCTATTTTTCTGTCCAGCTTGCTATTTTGATTTTTGTCTTGCTTGCTGGAAGCTCTGGGACGCAGAGGGAGCGCCTCTGCACCGTGAGTCGGTGCGGAGGGTCTTTTTGCGCCCTCTGCGTGGTCTTTTTGTAGTTTTTGTGCTGACCGCAAAGTTACCTTTCCTATCCTCTGTCTGTTCAGTAAGTCGGGCCTCTCTTTGCTTTATCTATTTCATCTCTGTGTTTGTAATTTTCATCTTAACTCACAGTCATTATATGTGGGGGGCTGCCTTTTCCTTTGGGGAATTTCTCTGAGGCAAGGTAGGCTTTATTTTTCTATCTTTAGGGCTAGCTAGTTTCTTAGGCTGTGACGAGTTGCATAGGGAGCGTTAGGAGCAATCCACGGCTATTTCTAGTGTGTGTGATAGGATTAGGGATTGCGGTCAGCAGAGTTCCCACGTCTCAGAGCTTGTCCTGTATTATTAGTAACTATCAGGTCATTCCGTGCGCTCTTAACCACCAGGTCCATTATTGTCCTAACCACCAGGTCATAACAGTACAGGTGGCCCAAAGTATTAATGCGAGAAACCAAAAAACACCAAGCGCACAACTAATAAATTGTATAAAATAGGTGTCAGCCGGGGTGCAAAAAGTGGCCAATATACAACCAGAAAAAAAGAGAAAAGGAGCCACTATATATATATGCACACCATGGACATATGAAACAACAATAACTCATATAAAGTAACAAGAATTTTATTGGCAAACCACACAAAGAAAATTTAAAACATAATTAAAAACAATGCATATAAACAACTTGGTCCCTCCGTTATTATAAACATATAGTGTTATAGTACACAATCATATGCCTGCAAAACAATGTAAAGGGAAAACCTATCCCCTGGCTCATGAGGTCAAAATGGGGACATACCCAAAACCTGGACACAAATACTGACTGCCCTGAGCCACCAAACTGATGGAAAAGTGCATGCAAAAGAGCGGAAAACAGTAGCTAACTGCACAATAACATAGTGACCTACAAGCGATCACTCATAACAGACGCATGGGGGAAAAACCCCAAACAAGAAATAGGCAGTAAGACAGTGCCCAGTACGATTAGCAGGTTAAATAACTCATAATAGAGCCAAGAGGTGCAGTATTACCCAGAGGAGTAACAGAGGACAAAATCCCCATGTGCAGGCACACCGGAACCAAGGCAACGCGATCCCACGCGTATCGCCCTCTGAATAGGGCTTCGTCAGGGGAAGATGTGGTGTGGATACCAAGTCCTGTTAATATAGCAACTAATGATACAGACCTGATGAAGATCAGGTGAGCAGGAGCATGGAGTGGACGGCAATAAGCTGTGTTCACCATTGCACATGCGGCATATAGAACAGACGTACCTCCCTGCAGAGCAGAGAGAGAGCCTGGCAATAACAGTGCGCAGGCGCAGTGTGGCAAGAGGCGCCAATGAGCATGGAGCGGGCAATAGTAAAATGCAGTACTTGTTGTGCCTGAGGACATAAAATCAAAGACAAATGACAAGCTACCGTCATTTGAAGGAGCACAGAAAGACTCAGGATGTGGGCAAGCTTGTGCAGCCTAATCAGGGGTGCATATACAAAATATAAACCCAAAGGGAGAAAAAAAAAAATAAAAAAATACACACATAGGGCAAAAGAAGTCAAATGACATGAAAAATGTCTAAATCATAAGGGCAAACCCCCCCACTGATGAAAATATATGGGGGAAAAGGCAAGATAGTGTGAATAGGAAACCGGGAAAAAGGGACAAATTGTCAATCCCTAACCCATGTATACACCAACACATAAAGCCAGATTTATCATTCATAAACATACAAGCCACATTCAGCCCCCGGGGGTACTAAACACATACAGCATGTATAATTCACATATACGCATCATAAAAAAATTTTTTTAATAGAGACCCAAATGCGTGCATATATCAAAATAATTTTATTAAACAGCACAACATCCGGAATATATAACAATCAGGTTTTACTTAATAAAATATTATATAATATATATTTGCACATGACCCGTAATACGGCCTATAAATATGCCTTTCCTTCTTTCTTTCCTCCTTTTTCCTCCTCCTTCTACTATTTCTTCTTTGCACATCCCCTTTTAGAACCTACAAGGTCAAACAGTAGTCAAATAGACGCCCAATGATGAAAACATTCCCAAAATGGGAAGAGATGAATCCCGTGTCCGAGTCCTGCCCCAAAGTAGCATTGTTGAAAGAAAAATATATTCCAAGAAACGTACAAGCAAAATGGTTTAGAGTAGGGTGCCCACTACACCAACTAACCATGATCATCAAGCAAGAGAGAAAAACCCCATGAGCCAGGTGTGGAGGCAGTAATGCGCGATATGCAAGAATAGAACAATACGACAGTAATCTGTCCGGTCAGGAGCACCTGAATAGCCACCACATATAAGAATAAAACAAATATACAGAATACACCATATACGGGCAGGGCCAGCACATCGGTATGTACAAACCACCATAATACCAAAGCCATACAGAGAATGAATACAAATCACGTATATTAATCGTCCAAGTGGTAATGGATATGAAGAGTGTAACCATGCACCCAGGTGTGCTGAAGAGTTGGTGGAAGGCAACGAATGCGTGATTTTCTTAAAAAGTTTTAATCCCAGATCAACATCGGCATATTCCTCCATAATAGATTCCAAGTAGATTCACCCAGGTAGGTCCTATATAACACCTAGAGAATGGGAAGAAGAGAGAACACAGGCAATTAGCCCAGAAAACCTGTAAACAACAACTCCTCATTGAGACCCGCTGGGGCCACCGACCCCAGATCAAAGATCCATCGGGCCTCGGATCTGAGGAGACGGGGCTTAATAGGACCACCCCTGTTGGAACAGTTGATCCTTTCCAGCCCCACCACTTGTGTATGGGACACACGACCTGAGTGATGGGCCAAAAACTGGGCCGCCACAGGAGTGAGGGTCCTGCCTTTGGCCAGATCAGCTGCGGCCAAGCTGATCGTGGAGAAGTGCTTCTGCACCCTGCGTCGCAACTCCTGCGAAGTCTGACCCACATATACCAGCCGGCAGGGGCAGACTAACGCATAAATAACACAGGTGGTCTTACAGTTTATGTAGGACCGTAATCTGTGCCGACTCCCATCCCGGGGGTTGGTAAAAAAATCCCTCGTCGCCCCTACATGGGCACAGACATTACAACTCCCACATGCAAAGGAGCCATTGAGCCTAATCCCCTGGTTTGTCCTGATGGACTGTCTCACGTAATGACTTCTGGTCAGGAGATCCCTAAAATTTGGGGCCCTTCTGGCAGTAAGCAAAGGACGCTCCCCCACTATTTTGGACGTGCTCAGGTCAGTAGTTAGAATCCCCCAGTGTCTCCGTAGAATGGCACCCAGACTATCCCAACTGTTATTAAAGGCCGTAATAAATCTGGGCTTGTTATCACATACCCTAGTCCTTGGTTCCAGAAGAGAGTCCTGCGTATGGGCACTGGCCCGCTGATATGCCCTGGAGATGCTTCCACGGGGATAATGCCGATTCTTGAAACGAGTCGTGAGCTCCCTTGCTTCCCTTTGGAAATCCGAGTCGTCCGTACAATTCCTTCTGACCCGCAGGAATTGGCCCGTTGGGACCCCCATCCTGGTGTGTACTGGGTGGAAGCTCCTATAATCAAGCAGGCTATTTGTAGCTGTAGGCTTCCGGAATAGTTTTGTAACAATTGATCCATTCTCCAGGATGACTTGCAGGTCCAAAAACGTCACTGTCGATGATGACATGGAGTGCGTAAGAAAGATGTTGTGGGTGTTGGTATTCAGGAAGTCAATAAATTGACAACACTCCTCCGTAGACCCTGTCCAAACGAAAAACAAGTCATCAATATATCGTGACCAGTGACACACATTACTCCTGAAGGCCAACGATGTAAAAACCTGCGTGGCCTCCCACCAACCTAAAAACAGGTTAGCCAGGGCCGGGGCACATCTCGCCCCCATGGCCACCCCGGATACCTGTAGATAGTAAACTCTATCAAATAGAATAAAGTTGTGCCTAAGGATGAAGTCCAAGAGGTCTACAACTAAGGAGTCATGCATTCTGTCTGAATGGCCCAATTGATCCAGAAAATATAAGACTGCCGTAATCCCATCTTCATGACTAATATTTGAGTAAAGTGACTCTACGTCACATGTCACTAGAAGGGCCCCTGAAGGCAGTGAGAGGCCCCGGCAGATCTTGATAAAGTGGGCTGAATCCTTGACAAATGAAGGCAAGGTTTTAACAAGGGGTTGTAGAAAAAAGTCCACATAGACACATGCCTTCTCGCAAAGGCTACCAATACTGGCCACAATGGGCCTACCTGGGGGCTTGAGGAGGCATTTATGCACTTTTGGTAACATGTAAAAAGTGGCCGTGACCGGGCACTCGACCCACAGAAACTTAAATTCATGATGGTCAATAATGCCCAGATCTCTAGCCTTCTCCAGGAGTTTTCTATATCTAACCGAAAATACCTGAGTGGGGTCAGAGGGCAACTTTTTGTAGAACCTGGTATCTTCCAATTGGCGTGATGCTTCTTCCACATAGAGGGCATGCGGCCATAAGACCACATTGCCCCCCTTATCCGCCTCCTTGATAAGAAACGTCTTGTTTTGACGCAACCCAGAAAGGGCCCGTTTCTCCTCTTTACTAAGATTATTGGGGACCAAGGCTCGTGATGATAAGGTCATGATATCCTTTTTAACAAGCTCAAAGAACACCCGGACGGCTGGTACCAAGGAAAATGGAGGTGTCACACTGGACCGATTCCTGTGAGGGAAGCGGTTCCTACCTGTGTCGGGTTCATTCTCCTGGAGGAGCTGGATTAAATCTTGCAGTGTCTGTTGATCAGTTTGGTCAGAATTTCCCAATAGATGAGGCCGATTATGTAGTACCCGGAGAACAAGATTTCTACAAAACAGGTATAAATCTTTAATTAAAGTGAACTTATCGGCCGTCTGAGCAGGAGAAAAAGTAAGACCCCTCTGTAAAACAGAGAGCTCAGTCGCCGAAAGCTCAGAGTCAGTGAGATTAATAACCTGCAGAGTGTTACCTGATGCCATGATTCCTCCAGAGGCTGTTTCCGAAGCTGTAAGTGCTAATATTTGCGGTGATTCCTGTAGTGTTTCTGCGCCGGCGGCCGACGCCCTCCGAACCTGGTGGTCCTCATAGATACCAGAGCGGCGCCTGCGCCCCCTTCGGGTATGGCGTCTGGCTCGCTCTCTGCTGAAGATAAAAAATCACTTCCAGAGGTATAGCCCATGCCCCTGGGGGTCTCTTGTGTCATGTTCCTCATTTTTTGAACAGGCGGGACCTGCCTCTGGTTACCTTGATGCTTCCATTTTAAGGCCCTAGAGGACTCAAAATCAGTTCTATCTCTAAGAAATTTAGACTTTTTCTTATTCATGATATCCCGATCATATTTATCCAAATTCTCCTTCAGTCTAATTTTAAAGGGTTGCACTTCCTTGATCTCATCAAATTTTGATAGTTTAGTATCCAAATCCCTGATATTAGCCCTTGTAACGGCCAACAATTCCCTATCATGCTCCAACAGCATGTTGATAATAATGTTGGAGCATTTCAGCAGCCCTTGTTCCCAGGTGGTCCGAAAGGTTGAGGAGGGCTCCCATGCAGGATAGATGGAAACCCTTAGACCCCGGGGTACAATATTAGCTTTGACATATTCCTCTAGGCTACGGATATTCCACCATAGCCTTATACCAGTCCTGTGGGCTGTTGTTAACTCTGTAGAGAGTCTTAAAAAGTCCGAGTCTGTGGTAATGTCCTCCTTAGTGGAGAAGATATTGGCAGATAGGGCCTGCCAAGCCGCCTCACGGGCCTCCCAATCCATGTTCCGTGCAAAAACACTCCTTAATCAATACACTGAAAAGAGAAAAATAAGGGGACAAAGAACAAAAAAAAAATTAAAAAAAAATAAAAATAAATAAATAAATTAAAAAAAAAAAAAAAAAAAAAAAAAAATGAAAACATCAAGGACAGAGCCTTATAGGTATGGGCGCATAGCCCCACATGCCTGGAACACCTGCCCACAAATCTCTACCATCTGTAAGGGGATGAAACCTGTATCAAATAACTATACAGGGCCGATGTGAACTACAATATATAATAGTCACACCATATAATAAACCCACAATGAGGCGTGTGCTGCTCAGTAAGAAAACCTTATAATGAGATAAGGCAATGACCAGAGTGAGAAACCAAAAAACACCAAGCGCACAACTAATAAATTGTATAAAATAGGTGTCAGCCGGGGTGCAAAAAGTGGCCAATATACAACCAGAAAAAAAGAGAAAAGGAGCCACTATATATATATGCACACCACGGACATATGAAACAACAATAACTCATATAAAGTAACAAGAATTTTATTGGCAAACCACACAAAGAAAATTTAAAACATAATTAAAAACAATGCATATAAACAACTTGGTCCCTCCGTTATTATAAACATATAGTGTTATAGTACACAATCATATGCCTGCAAAACAATGTAAAGGGAAAACCTATCCCCTGGCTCATGAGGTCAAAATGGGGACATACCCAAAACCTGGACACAAATACTGACTGCCCTGAGCCACCAAACTGATGGAAAAGTGCATGCAAAAGAGCGGAAAACAGTAGCTAACTGCACAATAACATAGTGACCTACAAGCGATCACTCATAACAGACGCATGGGGGAAAAACCCCAAACAAGAAATAGGCAGTAAGACAGTGCCCAGTACGATTAGCGGGTTAAATAACTCATAATAGAGCCAAGAGGTGCAGTATTAAGAGGTGCTACTTTGGGGCAGGACTCGGACACGGGATTCATCTCTTCCCATTTTGGGAATGTTTTCATCATTGGGCGTCTATTTGACTACTGTTTGACCTTGTAGGTTCTAAAAGGGGATGTGCAAAGAAGAAATAGTAGAAGGAGGAGGAAAAAGGAGGAAAGAAAGAAGGGAAGGCATATTTATAGGCCGTATTACGGGTCATGTGCAAATATATATTATATAATATTTTATTAAGTAAAACCTGATTGTTATATATTCCGGATGTTGTGCTGTTTAATAAAATTATTTTGATATATGCACGCATTTGGGTCTCTATTAAAAAATTTTTTTATGATGCGTATATGTGAATTATACATGCTGTATGTGTTTAGTACTCCCGGGGGCTGAATGTGGCTTGTATGTTTATGAATGATAAATCTGGCTTTATGTGTTGGTGTATACATGGGTTAGGGATTGACAATTTGTCCCTTTTTCCCGGTTTCCTATTCACACTATCTTGCCTTTTCCCCCATATATTTTCATCAGTGGGGGGGTTTGCCCTTATGATTTAGACATTTTTCATGTCATTTGACTTCTTTTGCCCTATGTGTGTATTATTTTATTTTTTTTTTTATTTTTTTATTTTTTCTCCCTTTGGGTTTATATTTTGTATATGCACCCCTGATTAGGCTGCACAAGCTTGCCCACATCCTGAGTCTTTCTGTGCTCCTTCAAATGACGGTAGCTTGTCATTTGTCTTTGACTTTATGTCCTCAGGCACAACAAGTACTGCATTTTACTATTGCCCGCTCCATGCTCATTGGCGCCTCTTGCCACACTGCGCCTGCGCACTGTTATTGCCAGGCTCTCTCTCTGCTCTGCAGGGAGGTACGTCTGTTCTATATGCCGCATGTGCAATGGTGAACACAGCTTATTGCCGTCCACTCCATGCTCCTGCTCACCTGATCTTCATCAGGTCTGTATCATTAGTTGCTATATTAACAGGACTTGGTATCCACACCACATCTTCCCCTGACGAAGCCCTATTCAGAGGGCGATACGCGTGTGGTCGCGTTGCCTTGGTTCCGGTGTGCCTGCACATGGGGATTTTGTCCTCTGTTACTCCTCTGGGTAATACTGCACCTCTTGGCTCTATTATGAGTTATTTAACCTGCTAATCGTACTGGGCACTGTCTTACTGCCTATTTCTTGTTTGGGGTTTTTCCCCCATGCGTCTGTTATGAGTGATCGCTTGTAGGTCACTATGTTATTGTGCAGTTAGCTACTGTTTTCCGCTCTTTTGCATGCACTTTTCCATCAGTTTGGTGGCTCAGGGCAGTCAGTATTTGTGTCCAGGTTTTGGGTATGTCCCCATTTTGACCTCATGAGCCAGGGGATAGGTTTTCCCTTTACATTGTTTTGCAGGCATATGATTGTGTACTATAACACTATATGTTTATAATAACGGAGGGACCAAGTTGTTTATATGCATTGTTTTTAATTATGTTTTAAATTTTCTTTGTGTGGTTTGCCAATAAAATTCTTGTTACTTTATATGAGTTATTGTTGTTTCATATGTCCGTGGTGTGCATATATATATAGTGGCTCCTTTTCTCTTTTTTTCTGGTTGTATATTGGCCACTTTTTGCACCCCGGCTGACACCTATTTTATACAATTTATTAGTTGTGCGCTTGGTGTTTTTTGGTTTCTCACTCTGGTCATTGCCTTATCTCATTATAAGGTTTTCTTACTGAGCAGCACACGCCTCATTGTGGGTTTATTATATGGTGTGACTATTATATATTGTAGTTCACATCGGCCCTGTATAGTTATTTGATACAGGTTTCATCCCCTTACAGATGGTAGAGATTTGTGGGCAGGTGTTCCAGGCATGTGGGGCTATGCGCCCATACCTATAAGGCTCTGTCCTTGATGTTTTCATTTTTTTTTTTTTTTTTTTTTTATTTTTTAATTTATTTATTTATTTTTTTTTTTTTTTTTGTTCTTTGTCCCTTTTTTTTCTCTTTTCAGTGTATTGATTAAGGAGTGTTTTTGCACGGAACATGGATTGGGAGGCCCGTGAGGCGGCTTGGCAGGCCCTATCTGCCAGTATCTTCTCCACTAAGGAGGACATTACCACAGACTCGGACTTTTCAAGACTCTCTACAGAGTTAACAACAGCCCACAGGACTGGTATAAGGCTATGGTGGAATATCCGTAGCCTAGAGGAATATGTCAAAGCTAATATTGTACCCCGGGGTCTAAGGGTTTCCATCTATCCTGCATGGGAGCCCTCCTCAACCTTTCGGACCACCTGGGAACAAGGGCTGCTGAAATGCTCCAACATTATTATCAACATGCTGTTGGAGCATGATAGGGAATTGTTGGCCGTTACAAGGGCTAATATCAGGGATTTGGATACTAAACTATCAAAATTTGATGAGATCAAGGAAGTGCAACCCTTTAAAATTAGACTGAAGGAGAATTTGGATAAATATGATCGGGATATCATGAATAAGAAAAAGTCTAAATTTCTTAGAGATAGAACTGATTTTGAGTCCTCTAGGGCCTTAAAATGGAAGCATCAAGGTAACCAGAGGCAGGTCCCGCCTGTTCAAAAAATGAGGAACATGACACAAGAGACCCCCAGGGGCATGGGCTATACCTCTGGAAGTGATTTTTTATCTTCAGCAGAGAGCGAGCCAGACGCCGTACCCGAAGGGGGCGCAGGCGCCGCTCTGGTATCTATGAGGACCACCAGGTTCGGAGGGCGTCGGCCGCCGGCGCAGAAACACTACAGGAATCACCGCAAATATTAGCACTTACAGCTTCGGAAAAAGCCTCTGGAGGAATCATGGCATCAGGTAACACTCTGCAGGTTATTAATCTCACTGACTATGAGCTTTCGGCGACTGAGCTCTCTGTTTTACAGAGGGGTCTTACTTTTTCTCCTGCTCAGACGGCCGATAAGTTCACTTTAATTAAAGATTTATACCTGTTTTGTAGAAATCTTGTTCTCCGGGTACTACATAATCGGCCTCATCTATTGGGAAATTCTGACCAAACTGATCAACAGACACTGCAAGATTTAATCCAGCTCCTCCAGGAGAATGAACCCGACACAGGTAGGAACCGCTTCCCTCACAGGAATCGGTCCAGTGTGACACCTCCATTTTCCTTGGTACCAGCCGTCCGGGTGTTCTTTGAGCTTGTTAAAAAGGATATCATGACCTTATCATCACGAGCCTTGGTCCCCAATAATCTTAGTAAAGAGGAGAAACGGGCCCTTTCTGGGTTGCGTCAAAACAAGACGTTTCTTATCAAGGAGGCGGATAAGGGGGGCAATGTGGTCTTATGGCCGCATGCCCTCTATCTGGAAGAAGCATCACGCCAATTGGAAGATACCAGGTTCTACAAAAAGTTGCCCTCTGACCCCACTCAGGTATTTTCGGTTAGATATAGAAAACTCCTGGAGAAGGCTAGAGATCTGGGCATTATTGACCATCATGAATTTAAGTTTCTGTGGGTCGAGTGCCCGGTCACGGCCACTTTTTACATGTTACCAAAAGTGCATAAATGCCTCCTCAAGCCCCCAGGTAGGCCCATTGTGGCCAGTATTGGTAGCCTTTGCGAGAAGGCATGTGTCTATGTGGACTTTTTTCTACAACCCCTTGTTAAAACCTTGCCTTCATTTGTCAAGGATTCAGCCCACTTTATCAAGATCTGCCGGGGCCTCTCACTGCCTTCAGGGGCCCTTCTAGTGACATGTGACGTAGAGTCACTTTACTCAAATATTAGTCATGAAGATGGGATTACGGCAGTCTTATATTTTCTGGATCAATTGGGCCATTCAGACAGAATGCATGACTCCTTAGTTGTAGACCTCTTGGACTTCATCCTTAGGCACAACTTTATTCTATTTGATAGAGTTTACTATCTACAGGTATCCGGGGTGGCCATGGGGGCGAGATGTGCCCCGGCCCTGGCTAACCTGTTTTTAGGTTGGTGGGAGGCCACGCAGGTTTTTACATCGTTGGCCTTCAGGAGTAATGTGTGTCACTGGTCACGATATATTGATGACTTGTTTTTCGTTTGGACAGGGTCTACGAAGGAGTGTTGTCAATTTATTGACTTCCTGAATACCAACACCCACAACATCTTTCTTACGCACTCCATGTCATCATCGACAGTGACGTTTTTGGACCTGCAAGTCATCCTGGAGAATGGATCAATTGTTACAAAACTATTCCGGAAGCCTACAGCTACAAATAGCCTGCTTGATTATAGGAGCTTCCACCCAGTACACACCAGGATGGGGGTCCCAACGGGCCAATTCCTGCGGGTCAGAAGGAATTGTACGGACGACTCGGATTTCCAAAGGGAAGCAAGGGAGCTCACGACTCGTTTCAAGAATCGGCATTATCCCCGTGGAAGCATCTCCAGGGCATATCAGCGGGCCAGTGCCCATACGCAGGACTCTCTTCTGGAACCAAGGACTAGGGTATGTGATAACAAGCCCAGATTTATTACGGCCTTTAATAACAGTTGGGATAGTCTGGGTGCCATTCTACGGAGACACTGGGGGATTCTAACTACTGACCTGAGCACATCCAAAATAGTGGGGGAGCGTCCTTTGCTTACTGCCAGAAGGGCCCCAAATTTTAGGGATCTCCTGACCAGAAGTCATTACGTGAGACAGTCCATCAGGACAAACCAGGGGATTAGGCTCAATGGCTCCTTTGCATGTGGGAGTTGTAATGTCTGTGCCCATGTAGGGGCGACGAGGGATTTTTTTTACCAACCCCCGGGATGGGAGTCGGCACAGATTACGGTCCTACATAAACTGTAAGACCACCTGTGTTATTTATGCGTTAGTCTGCCCCTGCCGGCTGGTATATGTGGGTCAGACTTCGCAGGAGTTGCGACGCAGGGTGCAGAAGCACTTCTCCACGATCAGCTTGGCCGCAGCTGATCTGGCCAAAGGCAGGACCCTCACTCCTGTGGCGGCCCAGTTTTTGGCCCATCACTCAGGTCGTGTGTCCCATACACAAGTGGTGGGGCTGGAAAGGATCAACTGTTCCAACAGGGGTGGTCCTATTAAGCCCCGTCTCCTCAGATCCGAGGCCCGATGGATCTTTGATCTGGGGTCGGTGGCCCCAGCGGGTCTCAATGAGGAGTTGTTGTTTACAGGTTTTCTGGGCTAATTGCCTGTGTTCTCTCTTCTTCCCATTCTCTAGGTGTTATATAGGACCTACCTGGGTGAATCTACTTGGAATCTATTATGGAGGAATATGCCGATGTTGATCTGGGATTAAAACTTTTTAAGAAAATCACGCATTCGTTGCCTTCCACCAACTCTTCAGCACACCTGGGTGCATGGTTACACTCTTCATATCCATTACCACTTGGACGATGAATATACGTGATTTGTATTCATTCTCTGTATGGCTTTGGTATTATGGTGGTTTGTACATACCGATGTGCTGGCCCTGCCCGTATATGGTGTATTCTGTATATTTGTTTTATTCTTATATGTGGTGGCTATTCAGGTGCTCCTGACCGGACAGATTACTGTCGTATTGTTCTATTCTTGCATATCGCGCATTACTGCCTCCACACCTGGCTCATGGGGTTTTTCTCTCTTGCTTGATGATCATGGTTAGTTGGTGTAGTGGGCACCCTACTCTAAACCATTTTGCTTGTACGTTTCTTGGAATATATTTTTCTTTCAACAATGCTACTTTGGGGCAGGACTCGGACACGGGATTCATCTCTTCCCATTTTGGGAATGTTTTCATCATTGGGCGTCTATTTGACTACTGTTTGACCTTGTAGGTTCTAAAAGGGGATGTGCAAAGAAGAAATAGTAGAAGGAGGAGGAAAAAGGAGGAAAGAAAGAAGGAAAGGCATATTTATAGGCCGTATTACGGGTCATGTGCAAATATATATTATATAATATTTTATTAAGTAAAACCTGATTGTTATATATTCCGGATGTTGTGCTGTTTAATAAAATTATTTTGATATATGCACGCATTTGGGTCTCTATTAAAAAATTTTTTTATGATGCGTATATGTGAATTATACATGCTGTATGTGTTTAGTACCCCCGGGGGCTGAATGTGGCTTGTATGTTTATGAATGATAAATCTGGCTTTATGTGTTGGTGTATACATGGGTTAGGGATTGACAATTTGTCCCTTTTTCCCGGTTTCCTATTCACACTATCTTGCCTTTTCCCCCATATATTTTCATCAGTGGGGGGGTTTGCCCTTATGATTTAGACATTTTTCATGTCATTTGACTTCTTTTGCCCTATGTGTGTATTATTTTATTTTTTTTTTTATTTTTTTATTTTTTCTCCCTTTGGGTTTATATTTTGTATATGCACCCCTGATTAGGCTGCACAAGCTTGCCCACATCCTGAGTCTTTCTGTGCTCCTTCAAATGACGGTAGCTTGTCATTTGTCTTTGACTTTATGTCCTCAGGCACAACAAGTACTGCATTTTACTATTGCCCGCTCCATGCTCATTGGCGCCTCTTGCCACACTGCGCCTGCGCACTGTTATTGCCAGGCTCTCTCTCTGCTCTGCAGGGAGGTACGTCTGTTCTATATGCCGCATGTGCAATGGTGAACACAGCTTATTGCCGTCCACTCCATGCTCCTGCTCACCTGATCTTCATCAGGTCTGTATCATTAGTTGCTATATTAACAGGACTTGGTATCCACACCACATCTTCCCCTGACGAAGCCCTATTCAGAGGGCGATACGCGTGGGGTCGCGTTGCCTTGGTTCCGGTGTGCCTGCACATGGGGATTTTGTCCTCTGTTACTCCTCTGGGTAATACTGCACCTCTTGGCTCTATTATGAGTTATTTAACCCGCTAATCGTACTGGGCACTGTCTTACTGCCTATTTCTTGTTTGGGGTTTTTCCCCCATGCGTCTGTTATGAGTGATCGCTTGTAGGTCACTATGTTATTGTGCAGTTAGCTACTGTTTTCCGCTCTTTTGCATGCACTTTTCCATCAGTTTGGTGGCTCAGGGCAGTCAGTATTTGTGTCCAGGTTTTGGGTATGTCCCCATTTTGACCTCATGAGCCAGGGGATAGGTTTTCCCTTTACATTGTTTTGCAGGCATATGATTGTGTACTATAACACTATATGTTTATAATAACGGAGGGACCAAGTTGTTTATATGCATTGTTTTTAATTATGCTTTAAATTTTCTTTGTGTGGTTTGCCAATAAAATTCTTGTTACTTTATATGAGTTATTGTTGTTTCATATGTCCGTGGTGTGCATATATATATATAGTGGCTCCTTTTCTCTTTTTTTTCCCAAAGTATAAATGCATCTCAATAGAGGGATAAGAGAAGTTCTGAGACCATTTTTTTTTCTTTGCAGTATGTTTTGTCTCTCTTTTCCCCTTTACCTCTGGGTGGTTCAGGATACAGGTCGATATGGACATTCAAGGTCTGTCCTCTTGGATGGATAAACTCACTGCAAGGGTACAAAACATTCAGGATTTTGTGGTTCAGAATCCGATGTCAGAGCCTAGGATTCCAATTCCTGACTTTTTGGGGGGGATAGATCTACGTTTCTGAATTTCAAAAATAATTGTAAATTGTTTCTTGCTTTGAAACCTCGCTCCTCAGGTGACCCTGTTCAACAAGTGAAAATCATTATTTCTTTGTTACGTGGCGACCCTCAAGACTGGACATTTTCCCTTGCGCCAGGAGATCCGGCATTGCGTGATGTTGATGCGTTTTTTCTGGCGCTTGGATTGCTTTATGATTAACCAAATTCAGTGGATCAGGCAGAGAAAATCTTGCTAGCTCTGTGTCAGGGTCAGGATGAGGTAGAGATATATTGTCAGAAGTTTAGGAAGTGGTCTGTACTCACTCAGTGGAATGAATGTGCCCTGGCAGCAATTTTCAGAAAGGGTCTCTCTGAAGCCCTTAAGGATGTCATGGTGGGATTGTGACGCTGTAAGAATCTGGCTGCACTCGGATGTCACCCGAGTGCAGTCCTATTAGAGCATGTAGATTCAAACAGTGAAAAACGGAGAGTGGACCCACTGGACCGTGATGACGAACCCCTCTCGGACGAGCTGACCAGGTGGACCGCCCCCTATACAGGGAGAGTTAGGGGCAGGCCCGTGAGGGACTATCGCCACGGAAGCTGGAGGGTCGACTGAGATCAGATGGGAACACAGCAGGCACAAAGGGAAAGAGGGAACAGAAAGGAACTACTGAGACAAGGGAGAAGATGGGAACGCTACGGAGGCACGGAGGCTGGCAGGACAATATGGAGACACCGAGGCTGACGGGAGCAAGGAAAAGATATAGGAGCCGGGCAGGTACCGCAGAGGAAAAGGAACTGAAGGAACAAGGCAGGATCACAGGAAACAGGCAGGCACTGCAGAGGGTGGAGGAGACCCAAAGTCAGAGAGCTAGGAACGCACAGAGACCACAGGTGGCCAGAAGCACTTGAAAACACAAATGAACATCAGGCACAGAGAAGCAGCAGGAAGCAGTTTACATAACAACATGGGAGCTACTTCCGGGTTACAGTCCTCCAGGATGACGGAGAGGACAGGAAAGAGCGCCAACAGAGGAATCAGATGTGCGCACGCGCAGAGCTGAATGCGACGCGCGTGCGCACCCGGCGAGCTGCAGTGGGGAGAGGCGGCGGCAGCAGCGGCATGACAGTACCCCCATCTTTACGCCCCTCCTTTTTAAGACTAGAAAGAAACCGGGACAAAATACGAGGAGCCCGAATGTTCTCTCGAGGCTCCCAGGACCTCTCCTCAGGACCAAAACCCTTCCAGTCAACCAAAAACAAAGTTCTCCCTCTAAGTTTTTTTCATGGCTAAAATGTCCCTAACTTCAAAGACATCATCCTCGGAAACAGGCGAAGGAGAACAAAGGTTAGAAGAATGAAACTGATTAAAAACTACAGGTTTAAGGAGAGACACATGAAAAGAATTAGAAATGCGCAGAGAGGCAGGCAACTTAAGTTTGTAAGAAACGTCATTAATACGAGACAAAACTTCGAATGGACCGATATAGCAAGGACCCAGCTTATGTGAAGGGATTTTGAGACGGATAAATTTAGAAGAAACCCAAACCTTGTCCCCAGGATGGAATATAGGAGAATCAAGACGTCTTTTGTCCGCATGTCTCTTCATCCTAACTTGAACCAACTCAAGGGCGGACTTGGTCTCCTGCCAGACCCTGGAGAACTCTCTAGACAGAAGATCAGCCGCTGGTACAGTAGAGACAGGAGGAACCGGAAGAGGAAGACCAGGATGTTGACCGTAGACGATAAAAAATGGAGATTTGTTAGTGGCTTCGCTGGGATGGTTATTGTAAGAAAACTCAGCCCATGGCAGTAAGTCAGACCAATCATTCTGATGAGAATTGGAAAAATGACGGAGATAAGTTACCAAGGTCTGATTAGTACGTTCCACCTGGCCATTGGACTGTGGATGGTAGGCCGAAGAAAAATCAAGCGAAATGTTCATAGATTTGCAGAGGGATCTCCAGAAGCGGGCGGTGAATTGAACACCTCGGTCAGAAACAATATGTAAAGGAAGACCATGAAGACGAAAAATATGGTGAACAAAAATCTTTGCCAATTCGGGAGCAGAAGGTAAACCTGGGAGAGCGATGAAATGAGCCATCTTGGAGAAACGGTCCATGACCACGAAGATGACGGTGGAACCAGAAGAGTGAGGCAGATCAGTGATGAAATCCATAGATAAATGTTGCCACGGAGTGGAAGGTACTAGCAAAGGATGTAGAAGCCCAGAAGGTAGTTGCCTGGGAATCTTATTCTTGGCACAGGAAGGACAAGAGGCGACAAAACTTTGGACATCCTTAGACAACGTTGGCCACCAGTAAAAACGAGAGATCAAACAAAAGGTTTTTTTGAAACCAACATGTCCAGCAAGTTTGGAGGCGTGACCCCAAAGTAAGACACGTCTCCTGTTCCCTTCAGCGACAAAGGTCTTACCCGGAGGCAACGAAGTGAGAGAGACTGGAGCAACTGTGATGACTCTGGCAGGATCAACGATGTGTGCAGGCTCGTCCTCCAAATCCACCACCTGGAATGACCTAGACAGAGCGTCGGCTTTGGAGTTTTTATTTCCTGGCAAGAAACGAAGTTCGAAGTCAAACCTGGCGAAAAACAAGGCCCACCTGGCCTGCCGAGGATTAAGTCTTTGCGCAGAACGAATATACGCCAGATTCTTGTGATCGCTGTAGATTATAAAACGATGTAAAGCCCCTTCTAAGAGGTACCGCCACTCCTCTAATGCCAACTTGATTGCCAAAAGTTCTTTATCACCGATGGAATAATTTTTTTCTGAGGAGGAGAAGATCGTAGAGAAAAAACCACAGGGCACAAGATGACCAGAAGAGGATTTCTGCGAGAGCACAGCTCCAGCTCCAATTGCAGAAGCATCTACTTCAAGGATGAAGGGTTTATTGGCCACTGGACGATGAAGAATAGGAGCTGAGGCAAAGGCTTGCTTGATGGACCGGAAAGCCTCTTCGGCCTCGGACGACCACAGATGAGGATTGGCACCCTTCCGAATCATGGAGGAGATTGGAGCTGAAAGAGAGGAAAAGTGAGGTATAAACTGCCGATAGTAGTTAGCAAATCCAAGAAATCGCTGAATTGCTTTCACTCCAAGAGGACGCGGCCAGTTGAGCACGGCAGAAACTTTTCCCGGATCCATACACAAACAAGCGTCGGAAATGATGAAACCCAAGAAGGGTAGAGATGACTGTTCGAAGACACATTTTTCCAGTTTTGCGTACAGCCGATTCTCTCTCAAACACTGAAGTACTTGCCGTACATCTCTTCTGTGAGTAGACAGATCTGGAGTGAACACAAGGATATCGTCCAAGTACACCACAACACAGGTGTAAAGTAGATCCCGAAAAACATCATTTACGAACTCTTGGAAGACTGCGGGTGCATTGCATAAACCGAATGGCATAACCAAATATTCATAATGACCATCTCTGGTATTAAACGCAGTCTTCCACTCGTCACCAGAACGGATACGGATCAAATTATAAGCTCCTCTGAGATCCAATTTGGTAAAGATTCGTGCTCCACATAGACGATCAAAGAGTTCTGGTATGAGAGGAATTGGGTACTTGTTTTTGATCGTGATGGTGTTGAGACCCCGGTAGTCTATACATGGGCGAAGAGAACCGTCCTTCTTTTTAACGAAGAAGAACCCAGCTCCTGCAGGTGAGGAAGACTTTCGAATGAAGCCTCTGGCCAGATTCTCTTGAATATATTCGGACATGGCTTGAGTCTCGGTAGGAGACAATGGGTAAATACGACCCCTAGGTGGAGTAGAACCAGGAGCAAGGTCTATCGGGCAGTCATAAGAGCGGTGCGGCGGCAAAATCTCCGCTTCCTTCTTGTTAAAGACGTCCGAGAAAGCGCAATAGGCTGGAGGAATTCCCACAGATTCCAAAGCAGACCGAGAGGAGGACGCAGGCTTGACGGGAAGCAGGCACCTGTTCAGACAAGACTGTCCCCACCGTAGAACATCTCCAGTACGCCAGTCCAGCGTGGGTTCGTGATCTCTCAACCAAGGAAGACTCAAAAGGAAAGAATGAGACAAAGAAGGTAAAACATAAAAGGCCAGTCTCTCACGATGAAGAGCTCCAATCTGAAGTTCGACTTCCTCCGTAACCAAGTTGACGGTCTCCCGCAAAGGCTGACCATCGACGGAAGCTATTTGTCTAGGAGTCTTCAAGGGTCTAACAGGTATCTCAAGCCTGTTAACAACCTCGAGCTGAACAAAGTTCCCAGCCGCTCCTGAATCAACATAAGCCTCCAGAGAAAAGTGACGGGAACCTAAATGTAGAATAACAGACAAAACCAGAGGCGGAGAGGAATCATAACCACCTAGGAAGGCCTCTCTTACCTGTCCTAGGCGGATGCGTTTCCCGGCTTCTGAGGACAAGCGCGTAAGAGATGAGAGGCACTGCCGCAGTAAAAACAAAGACCTTGTGCGAGTCTCTCCTTGCGGCGTTGCTCAGAAGACTTAAGGCGATCGACCTGCATGGGTTCAGGAGAAGATGAAGAAGCCACCGGGGCTGCTTGAGAAAAAGAAGTCCCTCGAGCAACAGTGGTCTGGCGAAGAGGTCTCCTCTCTCTGGCAAGCTCACGAGTGCGCTCCTGAAAGCGCAGATCAATGCGTATGGCCAAGGAGATAAGATCATCCAAAAAGGTGGGAGTGTCCTGTCCCGCCAACTCATCCTTAATCCGTGAAGACAAACCACGCCAAAACGCTCCAACCAAAGCCTCATTATTCCACCCAAGGTCTGAGGACAGAGTCCGGAAACGGATGGCGTACTGGGCTACTGAGAGTACCCTGGTAAAGGTTAAAGAGGGACTCAGTGGTAGAGACCAGACGACCAGGTTCATCAAAAACCTTACGGAAGGTATCCAGGAACGGATTGAGTTGGGAGACCAAAGGATCATCACGCTCCCAGAGGGGATTAACCCACGCCAAAGCCTCACCCTCCAAATGGGATACTATAAAAGCAACCTTAGCTCGGTCGGTAGGATAAAGTAGCGGAGATAATTCAAAATGCAACTGGCATTGATTAAGAAAGCCGCGGCACGCTTTAGAATCCCCACCATACCGAGGAGGTCTAGCAAGTCGGGGCGAGGGTTGTGGCGCAGAGACAGGAGTGGAAACAGAGGCCACATTCTGGAGGGAGAGAAGCCGATCATTAATGGAGGCCATAAAATTCAAAATATGGGACCGAGTGTCCCGTCGTTGACCTAGCTCCTGCTGAAGGGCAACCAACTGAGCAGCAATACCAGGATCAGAAGGCTGTAAAGCCGCTAGGCGAGACTCCATATTCTTTAAAAATGACATGATCCTAGTCTGGTTTTCACGCAAAAAGAGTAACTCCTTTTGAGTGGCGGAGACTCCAGCGGGGTCCATGGCCTGATGTTACTGTGACGCTGTAAGAATCTGGCTGCACTCGGATGTCACCCGAGTGCAGTCCTATTAGAGTATGTAGATTCAAACAGTGAAAAACGGAGAGTGGACTCACTGGACCGTGATGACAAACCCCTCTCAGACGAGCTGACCAGGTGGACCGCCCCCTATACAGGGAGAGTTAGGGGCAGGCCCGTGAGGGACTATCGCCACGGAAGCTGGGAGGTCGACTGAGATCAGATGGGAACACAGCAGGCACAAAGGGAAAGAGGGAACAGAAAGGAACTACTGAGACAAGGGAGAAGATGGGAACGCTACGGAGGCACGGAGGCTGGCAGGACAATATGGAGACACCGAGGCTGACGGGAGCAAGGAAAAGATATAGGAGCCGGGCAGGTACCGCAGAGGAAAAGGAACTGAAGGAACAAGGCAGGAACACAGGAAACAGGCAAGCACTGCAGAGGGCGGAGGAGACCAAAAGTCAGAGAGCTAGGAACGCACAGAGACCACAGGTGGCCAGAAGCACTTGAAAACACAAATGAACATCAGGCACAGAGAAGCAGCAGGAAGCAGTTTACATAGCAGCATGGGAGCTACTTCCGGGTTACAGTCCTCCAGGATGACGGAGAGGACAGGAAAGAGCGCCAACAGAGGAATCAGATGTGCGCACGCGCAGAGCTGAATGCGACGCGCGCACCCGGCGAGCTGCAGTGGGGAGAGGTGGCGGCAGCAACGGCATGACAGGGATTTCCCATGGCTGCCTGTCTGAATGAGTCTATGTCTTTGGCCATTCAGATCGATCGACGCTTGCGTGAGCGTAAAGCTGTGCACCATTTGGCGGTATTATCTGAGCATAGACCTGAGCCTATGCAATGTGATAGGACTTTGACCAGAGCTGAACGGCAAGAACACAGACGTCGGAATGGGCTGTGTTTTTACTGCGGTGATTCCACTCATGCTATCTCCGATTGTCCTGAGCGCACTAAGCGTTTCGCTAGGTCTGCCACCATTGGTACGGTACAGTCGAAATTTCTTTTGTCCGTTACTCTGATTTGCTCTTTGTCATCCTATTCTGTTATGGCATTTGTGGATTCAGGCGCTGCCCTGAATTTGATGGACTTGGAGTTTGCTAGGCGCTGTGGTTTTTTCTTGGAGCCCTTGCGGTATCCTATTCCATTGAGAGGAATTGATGCTACGCCTTTGGCCAAGAATAAGCCTCAATACTGGACCCAATTGACCATGTGCATGGCTCCTGCACATCAGGATGATATTCGCTTTTTGGTGTTGCATAATCTGCATGATGTGGTCGTTTTGGGGTTGCCATGGCTACAGGTCCATAATCTAGTATTGGATTGGAAATCTATGTCTGTGTCCAGCTGGGGTTGTCAGGGGGTACATGGTGATGTTCCATTTTTGTCTATGTCGTCATCCACCCCTTCTGAAGTCCCGGAGTTTTTGTCGGATTACCGGGATGTATTTGATGAGCCCAAATCCAGTGCCCTACCTCCTCATAGGGATTGCGATTGTGCTATTAATTTGATTCCTGGTAGTAAGTTTCCTAAGGGCCGACTGTTCAATTTATCTGTGCCAGAACACGCCGCTATGCGGAGTTATATAAAGGAATCCTTGGAGAAGGGTCATATTCGCCCGTCGTCGTCACCATTGGGAGCAGGGTTCTTTTTTGTGGCCAAGAAGGATGGTTCTTTGAGACCTTGTATTGATTACCGCCTTCTTAATAAGATCACAGTCAAATTTCAGTACCCTTTGCCGCTGCTGTCTGATTTATTTGCTCGGATTAAGGGGGCTAGTTGGTTCACCAAGATAGATCTTCGTGGTGCGTATAATCTTGTGCGTATTAAACAGGGCGATGAATGGAAAACAGCATTCAATACGCCCGAGGGCCATTTTGAGTGCCTGGTTATGCCATTCGGGCTTTCCAGTGCTCCATCAGTATTTCAGTCCTTTATGCATGACATCTTCCGAGAGTACCTGGATAAATTCCTGATTGTATATTTGGATGATATTTTAGTCTTCTCGGATGATTGGGAGTCTCACGTGAAGCAGGTCAGAATGGTGTTCCAGGTCCTTCGTGCGAATTCTTTGTTTGTGAAGGGGTCAAAGTGTCTCTTTGGAGTTCAGAAGGTTTCATTTTTGGGTTTCATTTTTTCCCCTTCTACTATCGAGATGGACCCTGTTAAAGTCCAGGCCATTTATGATTGGACTCAGCCGACATCTGTGAAGAGTCTGCAAAAGTTCCTGGGCTTTGCTAATTTTTATCGTCGCTTCATCAGTAATTTTTCTAGTGTTGCTAAACCGTTGACTGATTTGACCAAGAAGGGTGCTGATGTGGTCAATTGGTCTTCTGCGGCTGTGGAAGCTTTTCAGGAGTTGAAGCGTCGTTTTTCTTCTGCCCCTGTGTTGTGCCAGCCAGATGTTTCGCTCCCGTTTCAGGTCGAGGTTGATGCTTCTGAGATTGGAGCAGGGGCTGTTTTGTCGCAAAGAAGTTCTGATGGCTCGGTGATGAAACCATGTGCCTTCTTTTCTAGAAAGTTTTCGCCTGCTGAGCACAATTATGATGTTGGCAATCGAGAGTTGTTGGCCATGAAGTGGGCATTCGAGGAGTGGCGTCATTGGCTTGAAGGAGCCAAGCATCGCGTGGTGGTCTTGACGGATCACAAGAATTTGACTTATCTCGAGTCTGCCAAACGGTTGAATCCTAGACAGGCTCGATGGTCGCTATTTTTCTCCCGTTTTGATTTTGTGGTTTCGTACCTTCCGGGCTCTAAGAATGTGAAGGCTGATGCCCTGTCAAGGAGTTTTGTGCCCGACTCTCCGGGTGTTCCTGAGCCGGCGGGTATTCTCAAAGAGGGGGTAATTTTGTCTGCCATCTCCCCTGATTTGCAGCGGGTGCTGCAAAAATTTCAGGCTGATAGACCTGACCGTTGCCCAGTGGAGAAACTGTTTGTCCCTGATAAATGGACTAGTAGAGTTATCTCTGAGGTTCATTGTTCGGTGTTGGCTGGTCATCCTGGAATCTTTGGTACCAGAGATTTGGTGGCTAGATCCTTTTGGTGGCCGTCTTTGTCACGGGATGTGCGTTCTTTTGTGCAGTCCTGTGGGACTTGTGCTCGGGCTAAGCCCTGCTGTTCTCATGCCAGTGGGTTGCTTTTGCCCTTGCCGGTCCCGAAGAGGCCCTGGACGCATATTTCTATGGATTTTATTTCGGATCTCCCTGTCTCTCAAAAGATGTCGGTCATTTGGGTGGTTTGTGATCGCTTCTCTAAGATGGTCCATTTGGTACCCTTGTCTAAATTGCCTTCCTCCTCTGATTTGGTGCCATTGTTTTTCCAGCATGTGGTTCGTTTACATGGCATTCCGGAGAACATCGTTTCGGACAGAGGTTCCCAGTTTGTTTCGAGGTTTTGGCGATCCTTTTGTGCTAGGATGGGCATTGATTTGTCTTTTTCCTCGGCTTTCCATCCTCAGACAAATGGCCAAACCGAACGAACTAATCAGACTTTGGAAACATATCTGAGATGCTTTGTTTCTGCTGATCAGGATGATTGGGTGTCCTTTTTGCCTTTGGCTGAGTTCGCCCTTAATAATCGGGCCAGCTCAGCTACTTTGGTTTTGCCGTTTTTCTGCAATTCTGGTTTCCATCCTCATTTCTCTTCAGGACAGGTTGAGTCTTCGGACTGTCCTGGTGTAGATACTGTGGTGGATAGGTTGCAGCAGATTTGGACTCATGTGGTGGACAATTTGACATTGTCCCAGGAGAAGGCTCAATGTTTCGCTAACCGCCGGCGCTGTGTGGGTCCCCGACTTCGTGTTGGGGATTTGGTTTGGTTGTCGTCTCGTTATGTTCCTATGAAGGTTTCCTCTCCTAAGTTTAAGCCTCGTTTCATTGGTCCGTATAAGATTTCTGAGGTTCTCAATCCTGTGTCATTTCGTTTGACCCTTCCAGCTTCTTTTGCCATCCATAATGTATTCCATAGGTCGTTGTTGCGGAGATACGTGGCGCCTGTGGTTCCATCTGTTGATCCTCCTGCCCCGGTGTTGGTTGAGGGGGAATTGGAGTATGTGGTGGAGAAGATTTTGGATTCTCGTATTTCGAGATGGAAACTCCAGTACCTGGTCAAGTGGAAGGGTTATGGTCAGGAAGATAATTCCTGGGTCTTTGCCTCTGATGTTCATGCTGCCGATCTGGTTCGTGCCTTTCATTTGGCTCGTCCTGGTCGGCTTGGGGGCTCTGGTGAGGGTTCGGTGACCCCTCCTCAAGGGGGGGGTACTGTTGTGAATTCTGTTGTCAAGCTCCCTCCTGTGGTCATGAATGGTACTTCGGCTGGTTCTGTCCATGGGCTTCCTCTGGTGGTTGTGAGTGGGGCTGCGGCTTCTGAGTTTCCTTCCACAGGTGGTGAGGTTAATTCATTAGCTGGCTGCTCTATTTAACTCCACTTAGATCATTGCTCCAGGCCACCTATCAATGTTCCAGTATTGGTCTAGTTCGCTCCTGGATCGTTCTTGTGACCTGTCTTCCCAGCAGAAGCTAAGTTCCTGCTTGTTTTTCTCTTGTTTGCTATTTTTCTGTCCAGCTTGCTATTTTGATTTTTGTCTTGCTTGCTGGAAGCTCTGGGACGCAGAGGGAGCGCCTCCGCACCGTGAGTCGGTGCGGAGGGTCTTTTTGCGCCCTCTGCGTGGTCTTTTTGTAGTTTTTGTGCTGACCGCAAAGTTACCTTTCCTATCCTCTGTCTGTTCAGTAAGTCGGGCCTCTCTTTGCTATATCTATTTCATCTCTGTGTTTGTAATTTTCATCTTAACTCACAGTCATTATATGTAGGGGGCTGCCTTTTCCTTTGGGGAATTTCTCTGAGGCAAGGTAGGCTTTATTTTTCTATCTTTAGGGCTAGCTAGTTTCTTAGGCTGTGACGAGTTGCATAGGGAGCGTTAGGAGCAATCCACGGCTATTTCTAGTGTGTGTGATAGGATTAGGGATTGCGGTCAGCAGAGTTCCCACGTCTCAGAGCATGTCCTGTATTATTAGTAATTATCAGGTCATTCCGTGCGCTCTTAACCACCAGGTCCATTATCGTCCTAACCACCAGGTCATAACATCCCCTGCTGTGTGTGCGGCAATAACTCAAGTCTGCTCCTCCTGCTGTCCCTGGGCTTCAACACCGTCAGTTGTTGCCCGGAAGTGCTGTCTGCACAGTCAACAGTCGCTTCTCTGTTATTGGGGTTCAGTAACGTCAGCTGGTCCCCTGCTGTGTGTGCGGCAATAACTAAAGTCTGCTCCTCCTGCTTTCCCTGGGCTTCAACACCGTCAGTTGTTGCCTGGAAGTGCTGTCTGCACAGTCAACAGTCGCTCCTCTGTTATTGGGGTTCAGTAACATCAGCTGTTCCCCTGCTGTGTGCGTGGCAATAACTAAAGTCTGCTCCTCCTGGATTCCCTGGGTTCCAATACTGCCAGTTGGTGCTCGGAAGTACTGGATGCACAAAGAAAAACACTCTCTCACGTGTCAGTGGGGTTCAGTAACACCAGCTGCTCCCCTGCTGTGTATCCGGCAATGTGTCCAGCGACTGCCACGCTGGCACAACAACAGACAATAACCTACCTCCACTGCAGGCCTCGACCTACACTCTGCTCCTCTGGATTCCCTGGGCTCCAATACCGCCAGTTGGTGCTCGGAAGTCCTGGCTGCACAGAGACAAACACTCGCTCATGTGTTAGTGGGGTTCAGTAACACCAGCTGCTCCCCTGCTGTGTGCGGCAATAACTCAAGTCTGCTCCTCCTGCTGTCCCTGGGCTCTAACACCGCCAGTTGGTGCTCGGAAGTGCTGGCTGCACAGAGAAGAAAACTCGCTCATGTGTCAGTGGGGTTCAGTAACACCAGCTGCTCCCCTGCTGTGTATCTGGCAATGTGTCCAGGGACCGCCACGCTGGCACAACAACAGACATTAACCTGCCTCCAGAGCAGGCCTCGGCCTACACTCTGTTTCTCCTGGATTCCCTGGGCTCCAATACACTCGCTCATGTGTTATTGGGGTTCAGTAACATCAGTTGATCCCCAGCTGTGTATCCGGCAATTTTGCCTGCTCCCTCCAGACTATATTAGTTCAGCGTGTGCAAGGAGCATAATTAAAAGAGCTACCTTTTCCTTGCGCATCATTAGTGCTGCACAAGGAGGCTCTTTCAGTTGCTAACGCCTGGGGGGGTTTAAAGGTTCCCTTTCAACTTGCTCCAATTAGGCCTCAGCCTACACTCTGTTTGTCATGTAATCCATGGGCTCCAACACCGCCAGTTGCTGCTCAGAAGTGTCTTTGGCATGTGTACTCCCTCCTGCCCAGCCTGGTTCCAGCAAGCCAGCTGTTTCCGGGTAGTGTGAAGGTCACTTTGCCTCCAATGCATTGTCCTGTCGTGTTGCTGTCGGGTTAGCCGACTCTATAGTGCCTGCAGTTTAGGTGCTTCCTATGTGGGCTGTGGGAAGTGGCAATCAAGGCTGGTTCAGTAGTGCCAAATAATAATAATAATCTTTATTTATATAGCGCCAACATATTCCGCAGCGCTTTACAGTTTAACAGTTTCAAACACAAAAGTCATAAGTAACAACGTTAACAATACAATAATTAAAGCAAAATAAGACGACCCTGCTCGTGAGAGCTTACAATCTACAATGAGGTGGGGAGATACAAAGTACAGGTGTGTATTTACAATGATGTATTTACAATCATGGTCCAGCCATCTTCAGGGGTTGGGGAATAGATGGGGATAGTGAATGGGCTACACACACACAAACATAACATAACTTTCATTAGTGAACGTGATAGGCCGCTCTGAACAAATGTGTTTTGAGCAAGCGCCTAAAACTATGCAAATTGTGGATGGTCCTAATATCTTGGGGTAGAGCATTCCAGAGGATTGGCGCAGCACGGGAGAAGTCTTGGAGTCGGGAGTGGGAGGTACGGATTAGTGCAGAGGTTAGCTGAAAGTCATTTGCAGAGCGCAGTAGGATAAGCTCCCCCTGTAGGACTGTGAGTTTTTGGTAAATGCGGCCGGCTCGCGGCCTAGCTATTTTTTCTTTTCCTGCGGACCTTCTGCTGCCTATCTGAGTTCCAGCTCCGTTAGCTGGTTCTTGGGAAGACAATCTTGACTAGGTCCCCCTGGTTCCAGCACCGTCAGCTGGTTCTGGGCAGAGCCTTTGGCTTAGGTGCCTCCTACTGGGTATCCGAGTTCCACCAATGTCAGGTGGTCCTTGATAGTGCTTTGTGGCACAGGTACCTCCTGCTTAGTAACCGGGTTCCAGTACCGTCAGCTGGTCCTCGGTCATGCCATTGGCTCTTCTACCTTCGGGTAGCCATCCAGGTTCCAGTACCGTCAGCTGGTTCTTGGCAGTGTCTTTTGCTCTTGTACCTTCTGCTCCCCATCCTGGTTCAGCACCGTCAGCTGGTTCTGGGCAGAGCCTTAGGCTTAGGTGCCTCCTTCTGGGTATCCGAGTTCCACCAACGTCAGGTGGTCCTTGGTAGTGCTTTGTGGCACGGGTACCTCCTGCTTAGTAACCAGGTTCCAGTACTGTCAGCTGGTCCTCAGTCGTGCCATTGGCTCTTGCACCTTGGGCAACGCATCGAGGTTCCAGTACCGTCAGCTGGTTCTCGGCAGTGTCTTTGGCACGGGTACTCTCTCCTGCCCAGCCTGTTTCCAGCACGCCAGCTGTTTCCGGGTAGTGTGAAGGTCACTTTGCCTCCAATGTGTTGTCCTACCGTGTTGCGGTCGGGTTAGTTGACTCCATGGTGCCTGCAGTTTAGGTGCTTCCTATGTAGGCTGTGGGAAGTGGCAATCAAGGCTGGTTCAGTACTGCCAATAGGACAAGCTCCCTCTGTAGGACTGTGGGTTTTCGGTAACTGCGGCCAGCTCGCGGCCTAGCTATTTTGTCTTTTCCTGTGGACCTTCTGCTGCCTATCTGAGTTCCAGCACCGTTAGCTGGTTCTTGGGAAGACAATCTTGACTAGGTCCCCCTGGTTCCAGCACCATCAGCTGGTTCCAGGCAGAGCCTTTTGCTTAGGTGCCTCCTTTTGGGTATCCGAGTTCCACCAACGTCAGGTGGTCCTCGGTAGTGCTTTGTGGCACGGGTACCTCCTGCTTAGTAACCGGGTTCCAGTACCATCAGCTGGTCCTCAGTCGTGCCATTGGCTCTTCTACCTTCGGGTAGCCGTCCGGGTTTCAGTACCATCAGCTGGTTCTCAGCAGTGTCTTTTGCTCTTGTACCTTCTGCTCCCCATCTTGGTTCCAGCACCATCAGCTGGTTCTGGGCAGACCCTTTGGCTTAGGTGCCTTCTTCTGGGTATCCGAGTTCCACCAACGTCAGGTGGTCCTTGGTAGTGCTTTGTGGCACGGGTACCTCCTGCTTAGTAACCGGGTTCCAGTACCGTCAGCTGGTCCTCGGTCGTTCCATTGGCTCTTCTACCTTCGGGTAGCCATCCGGGTTCCAGTACTGTCAGCTGGTTCTCGGCAGTTCCTCAGCCTTCTTGTACCTCCTGCTACAGTTTCAAGTTCAAGACCCTAAAGATGACGACCCTGAAGACCGAGAAGCAAAAGAACAAGAAGCAGAAGAACATTAAGCATAAGACTAAGAATCAGAGCAAAAGATATTATCTAAATTATAAGCAAAAGAAGACGAAGAAGTAGAATATGAAGAAGAATATGAGTTGAATAAGAAGAATATGAAGAATTTAAAAAAAAAGAATAATAGGAAGAAGGTGAAGAAGAAGATGAATAAGGTAAAGAAGAAATTGATGAGAAAGATGCTGCTGCTGAGAATTATGAAGAAGAATGTGTGGGAGAAGTAAAAAAAAAGGCGCAGAGCATGGAAGTAGTGAAACATAAATATTTGACAAAATATAAAAAATCTAAACATAGTCAATATCTTTGTAACTCCGAACGTCTTAAAAAAAATTAATTCCTGCTATTCCATTTGATTGGGCTAAACCTCTATGCCTTTAATGTCTCCTCCATCGGGTATCGGTATCGGCGATATCCAATATTTTTTCGATATCGGCCGATCCAATCTGATACCAATATTTCCGAATATTGGAATGTATCGCTCAACACTAATTAGATGTAATTCATATAATCAGTTTGTTCAACACAATAAATGCATGTACATGCAAAAAAACGAACATATGCAACATCAGACACAACTGGAACATAGCAGAATAAATACCTAAAGATCATTAGGCCAAAAAGGGTCTCAAAGAGACATAATCTGACCATATACTGTATATTCCAGTCTACCATACTAATATCTGCCCAGCCTCAATCTGCTTAGCATTTACAAACTGACAAGGGCATGAACATTCTACAAGTTAGATCTTCCCGTTGGGTCTGATGTAATCAACTCATAACCATAGAAGTCAATCAGTCACAAAGTAAGCATAATAACAGATTCATAGGTATATAGAAAAAACATCAACTCAGGGGTACTTCCCACCTAGATTACAGAGGGCAAAAAATTCCAGAGGGCAAAAAATTCTCATATGGGACAAGGTACAGTTAGGTCCATATATATTTGGACAGAGACAACATTTTTCTAATTTTGGTTAT
This sequence comes from Ranitomeya imitator, assembly GCF_032444005.1. Taxonomy (NCBI): domain Eukaryota; kingdom Metazoa; phylum Chordata; class Amphibia; order Anura; family Dendrobatidae; genus Ranitomeya; species Ranitomeya imitator. The sequence goes on along the minus strand of NC_091282.1, from coordinate 571,469,676 downwards.
AGACATTACCACAATGAATTTTAAGCAAAACAATTCAGATGCAGTTGAAGTTCAGACTTTCAGCTTTCATTTGATGGTATCCACATTAAAATTGGATGAAGCGTTTAGGAGTTTCAGCTCCTTAACATGTGCCACCCTGTTTTTAAAGGGGCCAAAAGTTATAAGACAGATTAAATAATTTTAAATAAAATGTTCATTTCTAGTACTTTGTAGAAAACCCTTTGTTTGCAATGACTGCCTGAAGTCTTGAACTCATGGACATCACCAGATGCTGCGTTTCCTCCTTTTTGAGGCTCTGCCAGGCCTTCACTGCAGTGGTTTTCAGTTGCTATTTGTTTGTGGGCCTTTCTGTCTGAAGTTTAGTCTTTAACAAGTGAAATGCATGCTCAATTGGGTTGAGATCAGGTGACTGACTTGGCCATTCAAGAATATTCCAATTCTTTGCTTTAATAAACTCCTGGGTTGCTTTGGCTTTATGTTTTGGGTCATTGTCTATCTGTAGTATGAAACGACGACCAATCAGTTTGGCTGCATTTGGCTGGATCTGAGCACACAGTATGGCTCTGAATACCTCAGAATTCATTCGGCTGCTTCTGTCCTGGGTCACATCATCAATAAACACTAGTGACCCAGTGCCACTGGCAGCCATGCATGCCCAAGCCATCACACTGCCTCCGCCATGTTTTACAGATGATGTGGTATGCTTTGGATCGTGAGCTGTACCACGCCTTCCCCATACTTTTCTCTTTCCATCATTCTGGTAGAGGTTGATCTTGGTTTCATCTGTCCAAAGAATGTTATTCCAGAACTGTGCTGGCTTATTTAGATGTTTTTTAGCAAAGTCCAGTCTAGCCTTTTTATTCTTGATGCTTTTGAGTGACTTGCACCGTGCAGTGAACCTTCTGTATTTACTTTCATGCAGTCTTCTCTTTATGGTAGATTTGGATATTGATATGCCTACCTTCTATAGAGTGTTGTTCACTTGGTTAGCTGTTGTGAAGGGGTTTCTCTTCACCATGGAGATTATTCTGCGATCATCCATCTCTGTTGTATTCCGTGCGCGCCCAGGTCTTTTTGCATTGATGAGTTCACCAGTGCTTTCTTTCTTTCTTTCTCAGGATGTACCAAACTGTAAATTTTGCTACTCCTAATATTGTAGCAATTTTTCGGATGGGTTTTTTTGTTTTCGCAGCTTAAAGATGGCTTGTTTCACCTGCATGGAGAGCTCCTTTGACCTCATGTTTACTTCACAGCAAAACCTTCCAAATGCAAGCACCACACCTCAAATCAACTTCAGGCCTTTTATCTGCTTAATTGAGAATGACATAACAAAGGGATCGCCCACACCTGTCCATGAAATAGCCTTGGAGTCAATTGTCCAATTTATTTTGGTCCCTTTAAAAACAGGGTGGCACATGTTAACGAGCTGAAACTCCTAAACCCTTAATCCAATTTTAATATGGATACCCTCAAATGAAAGCTGAAAGTCTGAACTTCAACTGCATCTGAATTGTTTTGTTTAAAATTCATTGTGGTAATGTCTATAACTAGTGTTGAGCGATACCTTCCGATATCGGAAAGTATCGGTATCGGTTTGGATCGGCCGATATTCAAAAAATATCGGATATCGCCGATACCGATACCCGATCCCAATGCAAGTCAATGGGACCAAAATATCGGAATTAAAATAAACCCTTTCTTTCCTTGTAGGTTCATTCTACATGAAGGAAAACAACTAAGAATAATGCCGGATGTATTTGGGGAGGTGGCGGAGACATTAAAGTCATAGAGGTTTATCCCAATCAAATAGAATAGCATGTTTTTTGTTTTTTTTTAAGACGTTCGGAGTGACAAAGATATTGACTATGTAAATTTTTTTTTTATTTTGTCAGATATTGATGTTTCACTATTCCACGCCCTTCCCCTTCTTTTTTTTCTTTTTTTTTTTCTTTTCCCACACTTTCATCTTCATCATCATCAGCATCTTTGACATCAACTTCTTCACCTTATTCATCTTCTTCTTCATCTTCTACCTATTTTTTTTTTTTTATTACATTCTTCATATTCATTTTATTCAACTATTATTATTCTTCTTATTCTACATATTCTTTTTATTCCACTGTTATTATTCTTCCTATTCTACTTCTTCATCATATTCTCATTTGTGACAGGCATTCCCGTAGTTGTTATCTATAAAAGTTTGAAGATTACACCTTCCGTTCTGCCAGTCACAAAAGTTACATTTGTCCGCGTTCAGTTTGGCCTGCAGCATCAGGCTTTATCCAGGGGCACCACGAGGAGGAACGGACTCACCCCCATACACTGCTTAGTCTTCTTCTGCATATAATTTAGATAATATCTTTTGCTCTGATATTAAGTCTTATGCTTAATGTTCTTCTGCTCTTTGTTCTGCAGCCTCTTGTTCTTCTGCTTCTCGGTCTTCCATGTTGTCGTCTCCAGGGTCGTCGTCTCCAGTGTCGTCATCTCCGCCGTCGTCGTCGTCGTCATCGGGGTGGTCTTCCGTGTCGTCGTCATCGTGGTGGTCTTCCGGGTCGTCGACGTTAGGGTCTTCAACTTGGAAATGTAGCAGAAGGTACAAGAAGGCTGAGAAAATGCCAAGAACCAGCTGATGGAACTGGAACTCGGATGGCTACCCGAAGGTTCAAGAGCCTATGGAACTACCGAGGACCAGCTGACGTTACTGGAACCCGGTTACTAAGCAGGAGGTACCCGTGCTAAAAAGCACTACCAAGGACCGCCTGACGTTGACGGAACTCGGATACCCAGAAGGAGGCACCTAAGCCAAAGGCTCTGCCCGGAACCAGCTGACGTTACTGGAACCAGGATGGGGAGCAGAAGGTACAAGAGCAAAAGACACTGCCGAGAACCAGCTGACGGTACTGGAACCCGGATGGGTAGCCGAAGGTCCAAGAGCCAATGGAACTACCGAGGACCAGCTGACGTTACTGGAACCCGGTTACTAAGCAGGAGGTACCCGTGCCTGAAAGCACTACCAAGGACCACCTGACGTTGGTGGAACTTGGATACCCAGAAGGAGGCACCTAAGCCAAAGGCTCTGCCCGGAACCAGCTGACGGTACTGGAACCAGGATGGGGAGCAGAAGGTACAAGAGCAAAAGACACTGCCGAGAACCAGCTGACGGTGCTGGAACCAGGTGGTGGACCCGAAGGCCCACAGGAGAGGAGAGAACAGCTAGGCCGCGAGGCAGCCGCAGTTACCGAACCCCAACAGTCCTACAGGGGGAGCTGGGCCTACTGGCACTACATAACCAGCCTTGACTACCAGTTCACGCAGCCCACATAGGAAGCTCCTAAACTGGAGGCACCCTGGAGTTGGCTAACTCGACCGCACCACGACGGGGCAAGCATAGGCGTCTCAGTGAAGTTGACACAACCCGGAAACAGCTGACGGTGCTGAAACCAGGCTTGGCACGAGGGAGTACCTGTGACAAGAACACTGCTGAGAACCAGCTGGCGGTGCTGGAACCCGGATGCGTTGCCCCAGTGTGCAAGAGCCAATGGCACGACCGAGGACCAGCTGACGGTGCTGGAACCCGGTTACTAAGCTGTAGGTGCCCGCGCTTAAAAGCACTACCAAGGACCGCCTGGCGTTGGCGGAACTCGGATACCCAGGAGGAGGCACCTAAGCCAAAGGCTCGGCCCGGAACCAGCTGACGGTGCTGGAACCAGGTGGTGGACCCCAAGGCCCACAGGAGAGGAGAGAACAGCTAGGCCGCGAGGCAGCCGCAGTTACCGAACCCCAACAGTCCTACAGGGGGAGCTGGGCCTACTGGCACTACAGAACCAGCCTTGACTACCAGTTCACGCAGCCCACATAGGAAGCTCCTAAACTGGAGGCACCCTGGAGTTGGCTAACCCGACCGCACCACGACGAGGCAAGCATAGGTGTCTCAGTGAGCTTGACACAACCCGGAAACAGCTGACGGTGCTGAAACCAGGCTTGGCACGAGGGAGTACCTGTGACAAAAACACTGCCGAGAACCAGCTGGCGGTGCTGGAACCCGGATGCGTTGCCCCAGTGTGCAAGAGCCAATGGCACGACCGAGGACCAGCTGACGGTGCTGGAACCCGGTTACTAAGCTGTAGGTGCCCGCGCTTAAAAGCACTACCAAGGACCGCCTGGCGTTGGCGGAACTCGGATACCCAGGAGGAGGCACCTAAGCCAAAGGCTCGGCCCAGAACCAGCTGACGGTGCTGGAACCAGGTGGTGGACCCCAAGGCCCACAGGAGAGGAGAGAACAGCTAGGCCGCGAGGCAGCCGCAGTTACCGAACCCCAACAGTCCTACAGGGGGAGCTGGGCCTACTGGCACTACAGAACCAGCCTTGACTACCAGTTCACGCAGCCCACATAGGAAGCTCCTAAACTGGAGGCACCCTGGAGTTGGCTAACCCGACCGCACCACGACGAGGCAAGCATAGGTGTCTCAGTGAGCTTGACACAACCCGGAAACAGCTGACGGTGCTGAAACCAGGCTTGGCACGAGGGAGTACCTGTGACAAAAACACTGCCGAGAACCAGCTGGCGGTGCTGGAACCCGGATGCGTTGCCCCAGTGTGCAAGAGCCAATGGCACGACCGAGGACCAGCTGACGGTGCTGGAACCCGGTTACTAAGCTGTAGGTGCCCGCGCTTAAAAGCACTACCAAGGACCGCCTGGCGTTGGCGGAACTCGGATACCCAGGAGGAGGCACCTAAGCCAAAGGCTCGGCCCGGAACCAGCTGACGGTGCTGGAACCAGGTGGTGGACCCGAAGGTCCACAGGAGAGGAGAGAACAGCTAGGCCGCGAGGCAGCCGCAGTTACCGAACCCCAACAGTCCTACAGGGGGAGCTGGGCCTACTGGCACTACAGAACCAGCCTTGACTACCAGTTCACGCAGCCCACATAGGAAGCTCCTAAACTGGAGGCACCCTGGAGTTGGCTAACCCGACCGCACCACGACGAGGCAAGCATAGGTGTCTCAGTGAGCTTGACACAACCCGGAAACAGCTGACGGTGCTGAAACCAGGCTTGGCACGAGGGAGTACCTGTGACAAAAACACTGCCGAGAACCAGCTGGCGGTGCTGGAACCCGGATGCGTTGCCCCAGTGTGCAAGAGCCAATGGCACGACCGAGGACCAGCTGACGGTGCTGGAACCCGGTTACTAAGCTGTAGGTGCCCGCGCTTAAAAGCACTACCAAGGACCGCCTGGCGTTGGCGGAACTCGGATACCCAGGAGGAGGCACCTAAGCCAAAGGCTCGGCCCGGAACCAGCTGACGGTGCTGGAACCAGGTGGTGGACCCCAAGGCCCACAGGAGAGGAGAGAACAGCTAGGCCGCGAGGCAGCCGCAGTTACCGAACCCCAACAGTCCTACAGGGGGAGCTGGGCCTACTGGCACTACAGAACCAGCCTTGACTACCAGTTCACGCAGCCCACATAGGAAGCTCCTAAACTGGAGGCACCCTGGAGTTGGCTAACCCGACCGCACCACGACGAGGCAAGCATAGGTGTCTCAGTGAGCTTGACACAACCCGGAAACAGCTGACGGTGCTGAAACCAGGCTTGGCACGAGGGAGTACCTGTGACAAAAACACTGCCGAGAACCAGCTGGCGGTGCTGGAACCCGGATGCGTTGCCCCAGTGTGCAAGAGCCAATGGCACGACCGAGGACCAGCTGACGGTGCTGGAACCCGGTTACTAAGCTGTAGGTGCCCGCGCTTAAAAGCACTACCAAGGACCGCCTGGCGTTGGCGGAACTCGGATACCCAGGAGGAGGCACCTAAGCCAAAGGCTCGGCCCGGAACCAGCTGACGGTGCTGGAACCAGGTGGTGGACCCCAAGGCCCACAGGAGAGGAGAGAACAGCTAGGCCGCGAGGCAGCCGCAGTTACCGAACCCCAACAGTCCTACAGGGGGAGCTGGGCCTACTGGCACTACAGAACCAGCCTTGACTACCAGTTCACGCAGCCCACATAGGAAGCTCCTAAACTGGAGGCACCCTGGAGTTGGCTAACCCGACCGCACCACGACGAGGCAAGCATAGGTGTCTCAGTGAGCTTGACACAACCCGGAAACAGCTGACGGTGCTGAAACCAGGCTTGGCACGAGGGAGTACCTGTGACAAAAACACTGCCGAGAACCAGCTGGCGGTGCTGGAACCCGGATGCGTTGCCCCAGTGTGCAAGAGCCAATGGCACGACCGAGGACCAGCTGACGGTGCTGGAACCCGGTTACTAAGCTGTAGGTGCCCGCGCTTAAAAGCACTACCAAGGACCGCCTGGCGTTGGCGGAACTCGGATACCCAGGAGGAGGCACCTAAGCCAAAGGCTCGGCCCGGAACCAGCTGACGGTGCTGGAACCAGGTGGTGGACCCCAAGGCCCACAGGAGAGGAGAGAACAGCTAGGCCGCGAGGCAGCCGCAGTTACCGAACCCCAACAGTCCTACAGGGGGAGCTGGGCCTACTGGCACTACAGAACCAGCCTTGACTACCAGTTCACGCAGCCCACATAGGAAGCTCCTAAACTGGAGGCACCCTGGAGTTGGCTAACCCGACCGCACCACGACGAGGCAAGCATAGGTGTCTCAGTGAGCTTGACACAACCCGGAAACAGCTGACGGTGCTGAAACCAGGCTTGGCACGAGGGAGTACCTGTGACAAAAACACTGCCGAGAACCAGCTGGCGGTGCTGGAACCCGGATGCGTTGCCCCAGTGTGCAAGAGCCAATGGCACGACCGAGGACCAGCTGACGGTGCTGGAACCCGGTTACTAAGCTGTAGGTGCCCGCGCTTAAAAGCACTACCAAGGACCGCCTGGCGTTGGCGGAACTCGGATACCCAGGAGGAGGCACCTAAGCCAAAGGCTCGGCCCGGAACCAGCTGACGGTGCTGGAACCAGGTGGTGGACCCCAAGGCCCACAGGAGAGGAGAGAACAGCTAGGCCGCGAGGCAGCCGCAGTTACCGAACCCCAACAGTCCTACAGGGGGAGCTGGGCCTACTGGCACTACAGAACCAGCCTTGACTACCAGTTCACGCAGCCCACATAGGAAGCTCCTAAACTGGAGGCACCCTGGAGTTGGCTAACCCGACCGCACCACGACGAGGCAAGCATAGGTGTCTCAGTGAGCTTGACACAACCCGGAAACAGCTGACGGTGCTGAAACCAGGCTTGGCACGAGGGAGTACCTGTGACAAAAACACTGCCGAGAACCAGCTGGCGGTGCTGGAACCCGGATGCGTTGCCCCAGTGTGCAAGAGCCAATGGCACGACCGAGGACCAGCTGACGGTGCTGGAACCCGGTTACTAAGCTGTAGGTGCCCACGCTTAAAAGCACTACCAAGGACCGCCTGGCGTTGGCGGAACTCGGATACCCAGGAGGAGGCACCTAAGCCAAAGGCTCGGCCCGGAACCAGCTGACGGTGCTGGAACCAGGTGGTGGACCCCAAGGCCCACAGGAGAGGAGAGAACAGCTAGGCCGCGAGGCAGCCGCAGTTACCGAACCCCAACAGTCCTACAGGGGGAGCTGGGCCTACTGGCACTACAGAACCAGCCTTGACTACCAGTTCACGCAGCCCACATAGGAAGCTCCTAAACTGGAGGCACCCTGGAGTTGGCTAACCCGACCGCACCACGACGAGGCAAGCATAGGTGTCTCAGTGAGCTTGACACAACCCGGAAACAGCTGACGGTGCTGAAACCAGGCTTGGCACGAGGGAGTACCTGTGACAAAAACACTGCCGAGAACCAGCTGGCGGTGCTGGAACCCGGATGCGTTGCCCCAGTGTGCAAGAGCCAATGGCACGACCGAGGACCAGCTGACGGTGCTGGAACCCGGTTACTAAGCTGTAGGTGCCCGCGCTTAAAAGCACTACCAAGGACCGCCTGGCGTTGGCGGAACTCGGATACCCAGGAGGAGGCACCTAAGCCAAAGGCTCGGCCCGGAACCAGCTGACGGTGCTGGAACCAGGTGGTGGACCCCAAGGCCCACAGGAGAGGAGAGAACAGCTAGGCCGCGAGGCAGCCGCAGTTACCGAACCCCAACAGTCCTACAGGGGGAGCTGGGCCTACTGGCACTACAGAACCAGCCTTGACTACCAGTTCACGCAGCCCACATAGGAAGCTCCTAAACTGGAGGCACCCTGGAGTTGGCTAACCCGACCGCACCACGACGAGGCAAGCATAGGTGTCTCAGTGAGCTTGACACAACCCGGAAACAGCTGACGGTGCTGAAACCAGGCTTGGCACGAGGGAGTACCTGTGACAAAAACACTGCCGAGAACCAGCTGGCGGTGCTGGAACCCGGATGCGTTGCCCCAGTGTGCAAGAGCCAATGGCACGACCGAGGACCAGCTGACGGTGCTGGAACCCGGTTACTAAGCTGTAGGTGCCCGCGCTTAAAAGCACTACCAAGGACCGCCTGGCGTTGGCGGAACTCGGATACCCAGGAGGAGGCACCTAAGCCAAAGGCTCGGCCCGGAACCAGCTGACGGTGCTGGAACCAGGTGGTGGACCCCAAGGCCCACAGGAGAGGAGAGAACAGCTAGGCCGCGAGGCAGCCGCAGTTACCGAACCCCAACAGTCCTACAGGGGGAGCTGGGCCTACTGGCACTACAGAACCAGCCTTGACTACCAGTTCACGCAGCCCACATAGGAAGCTCCTAAACTGGAGGCACCCTGGAGTTGGCTAACCCGACCGCACCACGACGAGGCAAGCATAGGTGTCTCAGTGAGCTTGACACAACCCGGAAACAGCTGACGGTGCTGAAACCAGGCTTGGCACGAGGGAGTACCTGTGACAAAAACACTGCCGAGAACCAGCTGGCGGTGCTGGAACCCGGATGCGTTGCCCCAGTGTGCAAGAGCCAATGGCACGACCGAGGACCAGCTGACGGTGCTGGAACCCGGTTACTAAGCTGTAGGTGCCCGCGCTTAAAAGCACTACCAAGGACCGCCTGGCGTTGGCGGAACTCGGATACCCAGGAGGAGGCACCTAAGCCAAAGGCTCGGCCCGGAACCAGCTGACGGTGCTGGAACCAGGTGGTGGACCCCAAGGCCCACAGGAGAGGAGAGAACAGCTAGGCCGCGAGGCAGCCGCAGTTACCGAACCCCAACAGTCCTACAGGGGGAGCTGGGCCTACTGGCACTACAGAACCAGCCTTGACTACCAGTTCACGCAGCCCACATAGGAAGCTCCTAAACTGGAGGCACCCTGGAGTTGGCTAACTCGACCGCACCACGACGGGGCAAGCATAGGCGTCTCAGTGAAGTTGACACAACCCGGAAACAGCTGACGGTGCTGAAACCAGGCTTGGCACGAGGGAGTACCTGTGACAAGAACACTGCCGAGAACCAGCTGGCGGTGCTGGAACCCGGATGCGTTGCCTTGCCTATTAAAGATTGTCTTCCTAGAGCCCCAACTAGCGGTGTTGGAGCAAAGGGTAAGCAGGGGGAGATGAGTGTAGGCCGAAGCCTGCACTGGAGGCAGCTTTGTGTCTGCGTTGCGTTTGCAGGACACTTTGCCGGCTACA